>NC_056736.1:203717164-203784664 GCF_019279795.1 Protopterus annectens | reverse complement strand
GGAGAACCTGGCATGAATGTGGTTATTTTGTCTGTAGCCAGTGTCTGTAAGAGTTTAACAATTCATAGTTAAAAGTCTGATATTCCTGTATAGAAGAGTCATTGTGCTTGTCTGTGTGTGTGTCTATGCATGACAGAGAGAAAGAGAGAATCTTAAATACAATATTTCATTAGAATTTACTTTTCATGATCACAGTCAATCATTTTCACATCAGAGGTGAAAAGGAAAAAAATGGTTATTCTCTTTTGGGTGGCAGTGTAAGTATCTTTTCTATGAATATGAATAACCACTGGTGTCATCTGCCTACAGTCAAAACAAAAATTACTACTCTTGTGTCTATGTGGGAGGTGTATGTGAACAAGGGAGTGAAAACTCTTGTTGATACATCCATTCATTGTCATTTAAAAATGTTGGCACAGCTGATAGAAAATCAGCAGTTCAAAATGTAATGGCTTTTCCACTATGAAACAGTGCTACAATTAGAATTGAGGAATGTACTAAGGTCTTGTAGCTGCTATATAAAATTAGCAGCGGGTGTGGTGGTACATTAGGGCTTGCTACACCTGCAAAGATTTTTTAAATCTTTTTTTTTTTATTTTTTGTAGGCTCAACCATTTGTGGTCAATTATTGTACGATCCCTATTGGGCCATTTCAATGGAAGGTTATGCTTCTGTGAGGATGTATATGTGTGAAACATACTGAAATGCATTACAGTGTACAGAATTTAATTTATCTGATTACAGTCAAACTTTGGAAAATGTATAAGACCACAACTGTTTATTCTTGTAGGGGCAGAAATGTCTTAAAAGTAAATAAACTTTGCGGTCCATAAATCAAACAGTGTGCATATCTGTGTGTACATGATTGTTTGTGGGAGCTTTGTGTGGGTGCGTTTGTGTGCATGTGTGTGTTTCTGCATGTATATGTGCATTTTTTGTCTGTGTGTGTGTGTGTGTAGTTGCGTGTGTGGCTATGTGCATATGAAATTTATGAAACATACTAAGTTATAAAACACAGCAGCTACCAACCAGTGCCAGAATCTGGGTCCACCAAGGAATTCGTAAAGCACAAAAAATATAAAACAGGATCCAAGGACGACCAAAGAACTCCAGGTATATGCCCTTTTCCCCACTGTAGTGCGATCTTGGAGTTAGTATATATAGTTGGGGGTGTGGGGGCATAGCCTCCCACCTATTCTGGTTTTATATCATCCACTTTATAATTCAGTATGTTGAAATTTAGCATTGCAAGAATTTCAGTATTGTGGGTTTCAGTCAAGTGATTTTTCAGTATTTTGAAATTTCAGTCTTATGGTCTCAGTGAAATGTGTTTCAGTCATATGAAGTTTCTATCATCTGATAGGGATCCATATATTTATATATATATATATATATATATATATATATATATATATATATATATATATATATATATGTGTCCCTATCAGTTGATCAAGTTTTCAGAAACACAAACTGCGTATGGTTGAGACCATACGACCGAGTTTTTGAAAACTCAAAGCTTTTGACTGGAGATTGGAGTACAGCTAGGATTTTGAAATTTACCTTTTTCCTCACTGTAATGCAATCTCAGACTTGGTATATATAATTTGCAGGGGGGCTTGCTCCCCTGCTAAAATGTAAAAGATTTTTTTTTGATGTTCGAGTTTTCAGAAACTCAACCTTATGGTGGTCTCTTTGATATTTTTTTTGAGTTTCTGAAAAGTCAATCATCTGCAGCAGAGATATATATATATATATATATATATATATATATATATATATATATATATATATATATATATATATATGGCATTTATATTACGCAGTTGAATACTCAAACTGTCGACAGCTTAATAATCAACACAAAAATGTCGAAACCCCTGAACATCGAACACACAAAAAAAAAAAAAAAAAAAAAACAACACCCAAACACAACACAAATTGCTCTATGCAGGGGGGCAAGCCCCCCTGCACCCCCCACACCCCCGCTACTTAAATATACCAACTCCGAGATCGCACTACATTGCAGTAAACAGAAATCTCCCCTTACAGAGATTTCCGTTTACACGTGCAATATCTTTCACTTTCAACATTTTGGTGCCAACAATATCAGCTTCGATACTGTCGGCCTTCGACAGGGTGAAGTAGACCCTATATATATATATATATATATATATATATATATATATACGGAATCACTATAAATAGGTTGAAAATCATTCTGCAGGATCTTCACAACAGCCTCAATATTCTGTAGTGAGATATTGTGCAGTGCCTGAAGACATCATCTAGTCTACAGGGAAAACTTATGATGATATAAATGTTTGGCAGAGTGTTGTTTGGCTTTTATCTATTTCCAAAGGATATGTTTCAGTTGAAAACTATATCCTTTTATAAGAGTTATTTGATAAGTAGCTTAAAAGATTATCTAGTCGCAGTCTAAAAATCAAGGATAATATACCTGATATTTCATGTCACATTATATTCATCCACCATTTCTTAAAAGTTGGTTAAATGCGTACTTTAACTATACTCTGACTTGCAGGAAGGTAGTGGAAACAGTAATGGAAGGTACTTATGTTCTCAAAACTGGAGCAGGAATGGAATAAAGCTGACTTTAGCCATCAAATTTCATGGGGACATACTGCCCATCATCCATAGAATTAATCTGCTGAGGTCCTGACAGTTGTCTTTTGTTGTTAAGGTGAGCATTATTGTGTCCGGTGATTTCTCCTACTGAAGCTTATATATGAATAGCCCATTTCCCATTTCAAAGGGAGAGCATAGTGGGATCAAAGTCACACATGGCTATTTGGAGGTGGTTGATCCCTGTCAGGGCTCCTCTAAATTATTTGATAATGACTTCTGAAGAGTAGTAACTGTGGGATGAACTCCTTATCTTTGACAGATGCTGCTACAGGGTTACTAGGATTCAGAAAGGAGAAAGGATCCAGCTGTCATCTCAGAAAAGGGAACTTCAAAGAATAGGAATGAGACAGGCTGCTACACTGGCAGGTATCTGAGCAACTGCATCTGTGTTCCTCTTGGTTAATACTGATAATAAAGGTAACCCTGCTCACCTTTCTGTTTTTTTTTTCTTCTCATTTCTATGGGAGTTGCACACCTTGTCTAAGAGTATTTGTCATGCAGCTGATCTGTTCTATCCATGTTAATACTTGTAAAGGCTATCCTATCAATAAAATAAATCTATAGGTTTGTAAATTATATCTGGCCTAAACAATTATTCAGTTTTTTTTTTTCTTTTTAAATTTTATTGCTTTAAATAATATTACAATATAAAATTTAAGAATTTGCTGTTGTTTCATAGTCTTTGAAACTAGGATCAACAATTTGAGGATATGTCAAAATATTCTAGAGATATCGGGCCAGATTCACGAAGCCTCCGTGTAAGAGTTATAACTCTTACACAGAGGCTGCAGTTAAACGGTGTGATGTCAGCATGTCATGCATATGCATGAGGTGCATGAGGCATGCTGAATCACACTAGTAACTCTTACACGGTCCGTGTAAGAGAGTAGGGGGCGTGTCTGTAGGCTAAGCCCTGCAAGCGGACACGCCCCCGGAAGACTATAATGGCTGAAAGTAAACAGCCACGAGAGAGGCCATGGAAATGTGAATAAACACACTACACAACACATGCCCCGACTGACCATCAGTGTATAAAGTGAAGAGATGTTATAAAATTAAATTAAAACCTTTTTTTTTTTTAAAACCCCGTAAATGTTTGCTACTGTGTGCTCTCGTGTGCGCGGGTGTGCTACTAGTGCAATCACAGTTAGCAGTCAGTGGAAAAGGATATAAGAAGTAAATATGCAGAGTAAGCCAAGAAGTAATAGCTTAGTGGTAGAGTTGCCGGCCTAAGAGTAGGTAGGCAGGGTTCGAGCCCCCACAACAACCTTTTTTTTTTTTGTAAATAAGCACTAAAAAGCCCCCTGACAGTATTGTACAAATGTAAATGTATTCCCTTTTGTAAAATGGAATGAAATGGAGCATATATTTTGAAGTAACACAATAATAAAAATAGTCAGAAATGTACTGATAGCTAAGCTGCTGTGAGACAGGCTGCCCGTAGCTGAGTACTGTTTAACAAGCTGCAAACTGCATGCCTGTTGCTAAGCACCGGTTTAATAGGCTGAAACTGTTTGCAACTAGCTGTGCTTAGCTGAACATGTGTGTCACTAGCCAATTAAGATTTATCCCAGCACACCGTTTGCGCCGCTCCCACAAGCTAACTGCCAGTGCAAGTCGTTAGCTCCGCGCAAACGAGCGCAGACCTGGTTTTAAGTGCTTAAAAGTGCCTTTATGGCACTTTGATTGACAGGTCCTGTACTCAGTTTGAAAGTTTGCAAAGAAAAATAAATTCCCACTGTCAGTCTCGAACCCAGGACCTTGGTAACATTAGTCTGTATGACCTACCACTAAGCCATGCTTGCCTTACAAGAACACAGTGCTAAAATAAATATAACATGTAATAGTAGGAATCAGTATAAAGGCAATATAGGAGGTGTACTATCTAAAGCATGTCAGGTAGAGTTTCAATGGCCAAATTACTGGATTCCCATACTAGTTCAGTGTTAACAGAAACAGCCCTGCTACTTGTTAGCTTGTACATAATAAAGTAAGGTAATGTACATATATGAAGGTGTATATCTACACATACAGATATATAAATATATATTAATACATATGAAATATAGTTGTAGGTGTCAGTATCCATACACACTCACTACAGGAAACAGTGAAGATAAATGCAGCAACCAGAATCTGTAACACAGCCTGGCTCCTGTGAGACCTACTAACCCCTTTAACTGCTTAAAGGTGCCTCCAGCACTTTGATTGATAGGCCCTATACTCAAGTCACAAGCAGAATATAAGCATACTAGTAGGCCCTACCCCAAGACCATTGTAACACTAGTCTGTATGACCTACCACTAAGCCATGACTCTCATACAGGAATATAGTGCTAAATAAGTGGAACATGTAATAGTAGGAATGAAGATAAAGGCAATATAGTATGACTACTAACTAAAGCATGTCAGGCAGACTTTTATAGTCCCAATTACTGGATTTTCCCATACTAGTGTAGTGTTAACAGAAACAGCCCTGCTAATTGTTAGCTTGTACCCAGTAATGTCAGCTAATGTACATATATGAAAGTATGTATATGTACACAGATACATATATATTTATATAGCAATACATATGACATATAGTTGTAGGTGTCAGTATGCATACACACTCACTACAGGGAACAGGCAAGAGAAATGCAGCAACCTGAATCTACAACACAGCATGAAGCATGGGAGATGTACTAACCTTCACACTCACAGAACACTGTCAACGGCATACCAGCATGGTCCACGCCCTACAATCTGAAAGGGCAACGCCTATCTCACATACCCTTTTATAGCAGTGTCCTGAAATCACAGTGAGACATGCAATCAGTACACACCTGGCTGCATGCAATTAGCTAATGCTGTCTTACAATTGGTGCAGAGGCCATCACATGGACCTATGCAGATACCTACAAAAGCAATGAGTACCCACACTTCACTCATGCAATACATTCATTGCACAAAACCGACAGAGAAAGAGAGAGACAGAGAGAGAAAAAAACAGAAATAAAGACAGCCAGCAGCAAAACCAGCAGCAAACTTCAAGCAGCACCAGTGACACACCAACAGCTGCCACAAACACAGGTAATGCAAAGTAGCAGGTTAATACTGCGTTTATTGTGACACCTCCAAATGTATCATAGTTCACTATCTATAGGTATGTGCATGAGATAGGTTGTGTGTACATAGTCCTGAAATATAAACCTATGTAATATTGCTGTACATGTTACCCATACTTAACACTTCCATAGCTTAGAACACAAGGCCAGTTGTGCATATGATGCAGTAGTTCCCAGGGTCAGTAGAGGTTCCTCCTCATTGGTGTGGGACCACTGTGTATATATGGCACTGTTCAGGTACATATCCTGTAGTATGGCCAGGGATTAATATCAGTCTGTCATGTGGTGCTATGTCCTCCAGGGGTGAATGTAGCACACATCCAGGGATACCATTTCGTAACAGTGATGCTATGTGTTCTGCAATGATGAAGGTGGCTCTCACCTGGACATGTGAGAGGATAGGGAGGTGACAGTTATTTGGGATAACTAATACCACATGTGTAGGAGAATGGGGGGGGTACCTGCACCTAAACTGTCTGCAACAATGTTGCCAATATCTGTGCATGTGGTGAATGTGAAGCATCTTAACACTGCTGACCACAGATGCCTTGCTGTCATGTGAATCTGCCCTGTGCTGCAGTAGCCTCCTACTATTTTTATACAATATGCCTGTATCTGTACTCCACAGGACATGATTAATAAGTGGTGTGCAGTTGTTCTGGGTTAGATATGTGTGTGCACAGTACATGCAGTATGTGGGATGTCTGTGGTAAGCATATGCAAAGGTGCTGGCGGTGTGTGTTGTGGCTACCACTGGCACAATGGGCTGCATGGATAGCATCACTGTCATAACTACTGAATAACTGTGTAATTAAATGCATACATAGCAAGGTAGTGTACTGTGCTTGTGGTGTTGTTCGAATATGTAAATCCAGGCTGAGTAATGTGTGCACATCACAGGGTTGGGTTGGATGGCAACACGCATCCAGTATGTAGGGATGAACACCCAGAATGTGTCAGACGTGTCGCCTGTGCAGAAGTATCCGGCCATTACCTGTGCATCCCCCACAACACACACACATGCAACATATGGCAGAAGTACTATAGCAGTACACACATGTTCATAGGTTCATACTAGGCTATTTGCCCTAGGGCATTGGTAAGCCTAGTAGAATATGTTTGTCTTTCACCACCCAATTACAAGTTATGCTGCTATGCCCTTGTCCGATGTTAGTATACTGTGCCTCAGTCTAACAGTGACATAGAAGTGATACCTGGGGTACAACTATGATCTACATCCAGTCATCCAGATTCCTATGGAAGAGAGTCAGTGAGGGACTCTGCCTAACCTGTAGTGTCAGCTCATTACAGAGTGAAGGGAGCCTCTCAGTCAGGAATATGCCCCTCCAGCATGTCCATGGATGTCAGTGCTGAGGTCCAGCTCTCCTGAGCATGTGGCTGTATGGGACTCTGATTGCCTGAGGTGCAGCATGTTCATTACTGCTGGGTAGGACATGGCTGTATATGGCACGCACAGATTGCCTCTGAACCGGCAATAAGCCACTGAGTCCAGCGGGATTTACTTTACCTGGGAAGCATATGACATCTGTGTGAGCCATTGCATCCCCTTGATGAGGTACTGTTGTCCTGCACCAGTTGCTGTGGGTGTCTGGTTAGGTACATCCCAAAAGGTGCATTGTACGCAATTATAGGCTTGATGATGGATGAGTAAAGAGGCACAATGACCTCCCCTGCCATACATGTGAATCCCTCATGATTAGCTGGGCTATATAACATGTCTTTCAATCCACATCGGCCATGTGGTTGACAAATGACAGACCGCTACCATGTTTCTACCCCAGGTCCCCAACTACGTCTTCTGTACTCAATGGCCTAACACCTATGTTGTACTGTGCCACCAATGTGGAGGCGTGGGAATCTGCATTGAATACTGATACTCTCCCTCCTTTGTTCAAGTGTTGTGGCTGACAAGAATGGTAACAGCTATAACCTGGTAGTACTGGTGTGCTCCTGTGAAACCTGAAACAGGTTCATGTTACTGCACAGATATCGATGTCCAGCATGTCAAGTAGGGTTTTGAGTGTGTGCATCCTTAGGTCTAGACTTCTGGTGTTGAGTAGCATCACTCTCACTTTCTCATCCTTTGTGATACAAATGGATGTGGGTTTGCCTTATGAGCCTTGCCTAATACAGGCACTATGGGTGTAGCAAGAGTCTCCGCCAAATTCCAATGGGACAGGGGTGACAGGTGCAAGCTGTCTGTAGCAAAGCATACCACCCCAAGATGGCAGGCATTGGCACACCTGTGAATGACACCAGTATGTCAGTCAATTGTTGGAAGGGATCATTGTGCCTTGATATTGTGGCATGGTTCTAGGTGAGGGTAGGATGCTACTCAAGGACAGGGTCAAACTGTCTTGGGCTACGTGCTCAGAGAGCTCTGTACTGTTTCATGTCATGTAGTCCAGGGAGGAATGTGTCAGGCCATTCACACCAGCATGGACAGTGACTGAGTCATACCTGTACTTGCCTTGGGGTTACTTGAGTATTTGTGTTATGTGGCAGGTCATACTGGCTGACAGGCTGCACACCGTGACCCTCACCTCATTAAGCCTGGTGAACGTGATGTTAGTGTGCCTGATGATAGAGGCACCTAGTACAGGTGTATGAGGTGTGTTGTTTACTGTTAATGGCTGTGAGTGTTCAGCACATTGGCTTTGTGTGATATGTGTTGCACATGTTCGTTTCCGTGGTAGTGGTTGCATGGATGTCTGCTTAGGAGGTCTCTGCTGCATAGGCATAGCTGTGGTCCGAGCCTACAAGTATGTTTATGTGTGATCATGTGTTAGGTCCACTGTTGTGGTAGGTCTATGTGAGATTGGAAGTGAAGTGTGTGGTCTCCTTGGCCACCTGACTGGTTATGGCAGTATTGAGTAGACAGAGCCTAGCCTCCAGTTTGGTATATGGTTGCATCACTCACATGAGTTTGAATTTGTTGTTAGGAGGAGGGGGTTGTCTGTGTACATGCATCTGTTCCAACATTGTCTCTGGAGTACCACACTCACCAGCTGGACTGGGGAGGGAACTGACAACTGACCTCTGGACATGCTAGAATACTATTCTGAATTCTGTAATAATTAATGATTGAAAACAAGGTACAGTGGGGAGTGAGGATGTACTGACATTACCTACAACTGCTGACTGATATAAAAGCGTCAGTGAGCAAGTGCCAGGTAACCTAAGTGCAATGTGTCACAATTAAGTAAATGCAACAATGAGAAGCAGTCACTTGCTGTCATGTGTAACATGGAAATACGTACAGTAAGCAATGCAGATATCAGTAGTGAGTCACAGACGTGTTGACAAGCTGTGTACTATGTGGAAGTAGCATACCAGTGAAATAACAAGCTAACAAATAACAAGCATATAAACAAAGGTAGATCCAGGAGGCCTGGATGTAGTGGTTGCTACAGCAAACAAGGTGTAGCAATGTCAGTAAGATACAGCTCAGATATGCAGGCACTATAAACCTGAAACCAGATGTCCCCAGCAATGAATGGCAGAGTACAGCCTATTGTCACAAACGAGTACAGACCACAAACCTTGTTAATGTTAAATAACTGGCCTGAAGGCCAACTGCCCATACTAGAACTAATACACTTGTACACTGGGCCCTCAATCAGCAGTGCCCAACTTCAATGGATGAAAGATATGTGTCCTGCCACCACAGTGCTTGCCACCAACCTCCCTAATGTAAAACAACTGGTCTGAAGGCCAAGTGCTTAGTACAAATGACATAGAATGATAGCTACACTGTAATCAAGTTTTAACCAAGCAGTAATAAGTAGAAGTTAATACTCCCTGTATAGAATGTGTACCATGTATTGTTGAGATACTATGCTGATGACCTGTTTGTGTACCTTTCCAGCTTGACATGGCTCCAAAAAGGAACCCATCATATTCTGCTGCAGAGGATGATGTGATTCACCAGAGCCTGGTGCGTGACTATGCCATCCTGTTCTCACACACCACCCAGAATCAGCAGGAGAGGTCTGCACTGTGGCAAAACCTCATTTGCAGGATAAATGATGTTGGCATGCATGATAGGACATATGAGCAGGTGAGACATCACTGCAGTGATTTGATAAGAAATGTCCGCCAGCGTGCTGCAGATATCCACAGGCAACAGGTTGCCACAGGTAGGGGGGGTGGCCACACATCCCCCCCTCACCAGACAGGAGGGGCTACTGCTACGTGTTGTGGATCCAGCCCCAGAACAACAACAGCAACACCCATGCATCATGATGGAGGTTGGATCCACACAGCAGCAACACACTGAGTGTGCAGGTAAGATGCCATATTCATTTATTGTTATTACTTTTACATTTGTTGACCCAGATAGTCTAGCTGGATATATGTCCATTTTCAGTAGAGGCCTGTGGAGAAAAGCTCCACACATAACGTAATAAAGGCAGACAGACAAGTTGTTAATACAGACAGCCAACATGATAGAATTGTACACCAGCCTGTTAACTAAATCAACATACATGTAAGGAACTCAACAGTTTAGAGTCATACACAATATACCGTTGGTTTACAAGCAATCCTACCTAAAGCATAACGGTTATGCAATAAGGCAAAAGCCAGATACATAATAGTTAGGGCTCAGAAGGGTAGAGAAGTAGAAGGAGTATGAAAGATACAATGATATGGAAGAGGCAGGAGTCAAGAAGGGAAGTGAGGAAAAGAAGGAAGACAGTCAAGAGGATGTGGGAGGGATGGGAGAAGTAGGTCAGAGCATAGAAGGACATCAAGGTGAAAGAAACAGGGTAGAAGCTAGTTTCTATGCACAATGAGGGGTTAAAGGTAAAGAGAGGGTAGGGAGAAGGACGTTAGCCTGTACTCCAAGAAGAACAAAGCCAGTGGTTTGGGAAGTACAGTTTGAGGTGTCGTTTGAAGAGAGGTAAGGGTGAGATTAGAGTTAACCCCTGGTATGTACATATGACTGTTCTGTACACGGTTACTTCATGCACGCATAAGGTGTGCATGTGGTATGTATCTGTCATCATGATATATATACAGACATTATGTGCAGCTGATGTGTATAAGGGAACTAGTGTACTACTGTACTGTATCATGTGCAAAACAAATGGCACACATGTGCCCACTGACATTACTCTCTTCACACTTCCAGGTCCCTCCCATCTAGCAACGAGGCAGGCCATACATGCTGGTGAGTCTTTTTAACATTATCTGTAAAGCAATTTAGAAAACTAGGAAGAGAAGTGCAACTCTGTAGTAGACTTGCTGGTGACTGTGTTCACAATACCCGTAATACAGTTGTAGTAGATTGAGTAGTGTAACACGGTACTGATGTTTGTGTTTACTGTGGGGTGTGCATGTGTGCAAGCGTGCCTGTGCCCAAGTGTGCATGTGTGTTAGTGTCCATGAGTGCATGTGTCCATTTCTGAATGTGTGCATTAGTATTGAAATGCATCTCTGTCAAATATGTATGGAGACTGTAATCTGTGTTCCATGTTTTCCTCCTGTAGGTCCTGGTGCTGCTCTGGTGACCTGCAGCAGGGAACGTGAATCTTGTGCCCCAGGTACTGATGATGATGAAATGTCTGTAATGGTGCAGGAAGGTGTGTCTGGGTCCACCATTGGTCAGCCAATTGACAGTACACAGCTTTCAACCCCGTCAATGTGCACAGTCATGCTGCCGTTACATCCTTTGTCACCATTGTCCCTAGGTGATGGACAGTCTGCAGTGGGCATAGATCAGGGTAATGTGGTACCTGTGGTACATGCATCCCCACAAGGCAGCCATGAGCAGGGGCCTCCAATGGTACCACGCAGACAGTCGCCCATGGGTTCTAGTGGGGGCATCCGTGGCCGTACTGCATCTGGCCGACGTGCCCAAGGAGGTATGTCAACCTCCACTATGTTTCGAACTGTCATGCAGGCACAGGCACGTATGGAAAGGTACACCAGACAGGGTCTGAGGGAGCTGAGAGAATGTCGCACAGCCATGACAGATGGCATGCGTGACGTTGCGAATGCTATCCGTAACTTAACAGATGTCATTGACAGACGTTGTGGGGGCATAGAACAGCTGCTCCACAAAAAGATGTCCATGGGCCAGGGCCATGGTGTGCGTTTGCGATGTCGATGTGGCCGTATGCCAGCAACAGCACCAGCTGGCAGTGGCCGCAGACGACAACAGGCCCACTCGCGCACCTCAAGTGCCAGCACCAGCCCCAGCAATGCTGGGTCTGTGCCGTCATCAAGACGCCCCAGGAGACCACGTGCACGTGGCTCTGGACAGTCCCAACAGGGAACTGTGTCCAGTCAACACACCCCTGCTTCCGATGACAGTACCCAGTCTGGGTTAGTACCGGATACGGCCCGTAGCACCCCTGCCAGGCACAGGTACCGTGTCCGTGCCCACAGACACTGATCTGGATGACCTGACAGGTGCAGTCTGTGGCTGTCCACAAAACCCTGTACATGGCAGCCATTATGTGGGACTGTGTGTGTGCTTACACACATGCAGAAACATAACACCTAGGGCAAACACATACACACACACACACTGCGCCAACACTGGTCCACCCTGTACTGCTGCCCCTCACAAACACACATACACACACATGTCAATTGGTGTTACCAGTGGCTGGCTTGGGCATACCTAACCCACACCCTGTGCATATGATGACACTGTGCCACCTCCTGCATACTACAACATCGGTGCAGGTAAAGGTAAACACGTTGCTGATGCACAGGGTGACTACATAGATGTGTATAAGTAGTAACATGTTGGTAACTGTTCACTGTTCCAGTATAATTGTGTGTATATCCCAGCAGTCCTGCTGCCGTAACTGTATGACTGTCCTCAGTTGTTATATGCACCCATACTACTTACCAAAGTGTACCAGCTGCACACCATCACATGCTAACATTGACTATGGCAATGCACATCTTGTGCTGTTACGTAGATTCAGCTATATGTAACTGTTCGGTCACACATGCATTTATACACACCCTGCTACCCACACACATGCACACGCTCACCTGCCATTCCCATTATTTATCACCCTACATGAGTAGCTGTTGATACATGACAGGTACACATTTGAGAAGTGCACTATGTTGTTTACTACTGGTGTCCCCTTCTCTACCTGTACTCACAGGGTGCAGGCAACCTCATCGGTTGAAAGATGTAATGTGCATCAGGTACTGTAGTACCCTGATTGCCACATCAAACATGTTTCCCATATGGAAATGCACACACAGACACATCCCACATCCACACACTTGCCACATTCAGGCTTCAGAGCACTATCTAGGTATATTTGGGTACATGTGCGTGTTACAGTAGCATGTAACACTATACTGAGTACTGGCAGTTGTCTGTTGTCATGTTGTCTGTATAGAATAAAAGAATTGTTTGATTATCCTACTCCGTTTTGTGGACATTACTTGCAGATGTGTTACCTTACATGTGTTATTGGTACCACCACCTTCTCTTTTGTAGTTTTGTTTGTATAGGGTGCTATCAACATCACTGCTTGTGAAGGGTAATGACCACCCTGCAGTGCATAGCCCCATGTGGCAAAAGCCACATCCCACCCCATCATTGTGCACACACACTAACCCCACCAACAGTAAAGCACATACTATCCATTTGCGAGATTCAAACCCATACCTAACTGTGTTATGACAGTAGAAACCGACACATTAGCAGAGTGTGCTATTTGCAGTAATTGGAGAAATCCCTACTAATGTTGTACTTAGAGGGTGCTGACATCATCTGTGTGTAGGAGGAGGGATGTGCACCCTGTAGTGTGTTCTCCCAGTTGTCAAAAGGCAGTTAACCCTCCCAGCATAGTGCACACACATAAACCCCACTCATACTAACACACATGTATTCCTTTTGCAGGATTCAAACCCCTATCTAATTACATTATGACACTGGAGAAAGACGCATTAGCACAGCGCGCTATGCGAATTACTGGAGGACTTTACTACAGGTAATATAGTTATACAGTCCTGACATCATCAGTGTTTCAAAAGGGGAATCTGCATCCTGTACTGCACTGTCACAGTTGCTAATAGGGACATTTCCAACACACACATCGATGTGTTTGAGGTTTGCATATGTGGGGGATCCAGTACTCCAGTGTGATGAGTATATGGTTTGATTGCAACAATGAGGGATATACTCCGAGTGGTGAGCTGTTTGTACTCATGGTTGTGATGATCAGGTCTAGTATATCTTCCCCTCTTGTGGGAAGGTGGGTTACCTGTTCCATAGCCAAAGAATGTATGATCTATGTGAACCCTAGAGCTTGGGTATTGTGGCTCATGTAATGTTCACAGTCTATGTTTGGGTAGCTAACGTCACCCAGTATGATGGTGTTTGCAGAGTAATCTAAACTGTCCTGTGTCAGCATGAAGGCTGTGTGGGAGTCCTGAGTTTGAGAGGGTGCTGTAAGAGCTCCTCTGTGTCTCTTGCCATGTGGTCCAGGGAGGTACGTCTCAGGTTGTTTGCACCAGCATGGACAATGTCTGCCTCATAGCTGTACTTGCTGTGGAGTGACCTGTGTGCCTGTGTTATGTGGCACATGCTATCACCCGACAAGTAGCTAACTGTGACCCTCACCGTGCTCTGTCTGGAGGCGGCACGTCTGTCAACAGCTCATGTCAAGCAAGTTCACACCCCTCATAAATTATGTGGAAACCTTCAAAGGCCCAAGGCCTGTTGACAATATGGACCAGACTGCAGATACCTCTATAAAGGCATTCTATGGACACATTCAGGAATGCATGGATCATGAAGCCATATATGAAAGCATGACCCAATTCTCCAAAGGCAGATGTCCTGGGTGCGGACACCAGCCATAAACACACTATACAATAGAAGGATGACGCCACTACATGATACAACAACCTCCCAAAATGTGAAGGCACCACTGATGAGTATTGGAAGACAACTACAGGCACCCATATGATTGTCTAAGGCCATCTTTGAGAGAGGGTTCCACAAGCCACTGAGGATAATCACAAGGCTGCCTGTAGTTATGTTAGTAACCTGGGTGGTACTACCCAGATATGCTCAGAGGTAATCCAAGATGTCACACAAAATACAAAACATGCAGACATTGCCATCATCCTAGTGGGCAGGTTCAATGCTGCCTTCTCCCCCCACTACACCAAAAGGGCACATATGTCTCGTGGCACAGTGCTGCCCCCCCTGACATCACAGATGCTTAGGTAAGAGATGCCCTTCCCAAAGCAATAAACACTGCATCAATGGGACCAGACAGTGTCCCAGGCTGTGTCCTACATGAACCATGAGAAGAGCTACACCCAGACATAACACCACTGTTCAATCCCAGCCTTAATACATGGTATGTGGCCAGAGAGTGGCATACAGCAACAGTGGTCCCTCAACATTCAGGTGGTGCCTTCATGGATCCTGGACACTACTCGACCCATATGTCTGACTAGCTTTGTCTGCAAAGCTATGGCAAGGATCATCATGAACCTCACATATCTAGATATTGTGGACCTACAGACATGTCACCATACACAGTTTGGCTTTGTTAATGGCAAATCCTGCCTCTCCAACCAGTTTGATTTCTTTGAAACAGTCACCAAGGCCACTGTCAAGGGGAAGGAGGTGTACACAGCCTACCTGAACCTTGCATAAGCCTTGGATACAATACCCCAGTTGTGCATTCTAGGAAGCTCACCAGTGTACATATTAACCCCTATGTCACTATGGGTATTGCACAGTGGCTCAAGGGCAGAACACACATGGTAGAATTGCTGGAGCCATGTCAGCCTCCAACCTGGTACAAGTGGTGTCCCACAAGGCACAGCCCTGGGAGCTGTCATCTTCATTATATATTTATCATAGGTACAGGCCAGCATGGAAGTACTGTGGCACAGCAAGTCGCAGGTGACTGCAAACCGGACACCATAATCAACTCACCAGCTAACACATGCACCCTCCAAAAGGGACTCTTGGAAACACACGACTTGTGCCACAGCCATGGCCTCAATGTGAATGACAGAAAGCATATAGTCATCCCCTTTGTCAAACCCAGAGTGACCACAACATACCACATATGTGTTAATCCATTACGTGCAGAAGAAGGAATTATGGACCTTGGGGTACACAGGTTGATAGCATTCTACCATTCGACAACAACATGGACAAAGTGGTTAGGTAAGCATGTTATATGGGCCACATCATCATGGGATCCACATGTAGATCAGGGGTGGACATTGTGCCCCTTTACTCATCCCTCATCATGCCCATAATTGACTATGATGAACCTCTCAGCATGCACCTTACCAGACACCTGCAGCAACTGGAGATACCACATATGTACCTTGACAAGGGGATCAAAGGACTCAAACAGATGCCACATACTGACTGGTTAAAGTAACAGCAGCTCTACTCAGTGACATACTGCCTCTTCATAGGCAATCTGTGCCTCACATAGAAGGCCAGGTCATACCCTCAGTTAATGGCCATGCTGCATCTCAGAATATCCAGATCCCACCAGGATACACACTGGAAATACTTGAACCTCAGGAGTGATATACACAGGACATGCTGGAGGGGCACATTCACAACTCAGAGGCTCCCTTCATTCCGGAATATTATCCCAATAGAGGTTAGGCAGACTGACTCAGTGACTATCTTCAAGAGTGATATTAATGACAGGATGTGACATTGTAGGGTTACCCTGGGTATCACTTATGTGTCACTGTGAGACAGAGGCACAGTATACTAACCTTGGAAAAGGGCATAGCAAGACAGATTCACAATGCATGTTGAAAGGCACACACATTCTGGCTAGGTGGATACATGCCCTGGGCAGACATCCCTGTACGAACCTATGGACCTATGTATCTTTATCACCATTGTCCCTATGTGCTGTTAATCACCAATGTAATCTCAATACTATGGTAGCATGTGCAAGGTCAGTTGTCAGTCACCTCTATGGTACAGTTGTGGAATATGTGTGTCATGTAGTAATGTCACAGCTGCCACATGTACACAGTCAACCCTATCCCCTACCCATGGATGTACATCACATGTATGAGATGGAAACACATGGCCAAACTGTGGACTAAGCACTCTGAACCCAGTACTGGCATAACCTGTCTGGTGGCATGAAATACTACAGTGACAGCAATACCAATCTGATGTGGACCTACACGGACAGCAATACAAGCATGGAAACACAACAGGTCAGTTGTGACGCCTAAGGATAGCATCCTGCATGACTGGCAGACATCTCTGCAGCTGGCACACAGGCATACATTAGGCCTGCACACAGCACGCATAACACATAGCACACAAATCCTGTGTGTCAAACAAGCACAGTCTGTACAGCTATACAACACTACTGCCGCAGTTGTGTTAGGTACTTTTATTGTCCAGTACAGTGAGACAATGTTCACCAGGCTGGAAAAGGTGTAGGTCACAGTGATATGCTCATGGGGCACTATGGTTCACCACATAACACAAACATACAAGTCAGTCAGATGCATGGACACATATGACTCAGTCATTGTCCATGCCACCACAGCTGATGTGGGATGTCCCTCACTGGGATACATGATAGGGAACATGGAAGGGATCACTGAGCAAGTGACACAGGCTGGTAGACCCCTGACCTTGGTTGGCATCAGACCCTCACCAGGGATTCTGACAAATTACTGAATGCTAATGACTTCATGTAGCTACAAAACCCTAGCTGAATGGTTCTTAGCATGCAGTCACTGCATTGCTATGGAATACTGTCTTACCACTCCCACAACAGGTGAAAACATGCAGCTCCTGTACATCAACAACATGTAGACTATATGCCCCAGACCAGGTGTGCATCCCTCACTACTAGGCTGATAGCATCTACATCTCACACTGTATGTACACATCCCACATGCTGCACCTGCACAGAAGACCACGGTCATAATGTTACTCTGTGCAAATACCATGTATTCACATGTGGCAGGCATCACACATGGTAACTATTGAAGGTCACAGGTACATATGTGTATTTGGTACACACATACATCATTGCCATAACTGGTTTAATCAATGTCTTGCATTATTGTGAGTGACAACCCACACACATGGGCATTCTGTGTGTGCAAAACACACGTGGCATGTCTGTAATCAAAAGCCATACATAATTGTGATATCGTTTAGAAAGGGGTATGTGTATCCTGTGGTGTGTTTTCCCAGTTGCCAAAAGGGATGGTTCTTTCATACACACACACTTGCCACGTGCTGGATTTGAACCCCTACCTAATTAGGTTATGACACTAGAGACGGCTGCATTAGCACACTGCGCTATTTGCATTACTGGGAGTTTTCCCTTCCCCTGATATACTTATAGAGTGCTGACATCATCAGAGTTTAGAAAGTGGAATGATCATCCTGTGGTGTGCTTTCACAGTTGCCACAAGGGATGTTTGTTTCATACACACTTATCCCCCTTCAAACACACTTACTGGATTCAAACCCCTACCTAACTAGGTTATGACACTAGAGACAGACGCATTAGCACAGCGTGCTATTCGCATTACTGGGAGTTTTCCCTTCCCCTGATATACTTGTAGGGTGCTGACATCATCAGAGTTTAGAAAGTGGAATGATCATCCTGTGGTGTGCTTTCCCAGTTGCTAAAAGGGATGTTTCTTTCATACACACACACTTACCCCCCTTCACACACACTTGTCACCTGCTGGATTCAAACCCCTACCTAACTAGGTTATGACACTAGAGACGGACGCATTAGCACAGCGCGCTATTCGCATTACTGGGAGGTTTCTTTTCCCCTGATATACTTATAGGGTGCTGACATCATCAGAGTTTAGAAAGTGGAATGATCATCCTGTGGTGTGCTTTCCCAGTTGCCAAAAGGGATGTTTCTTTCATACACACTTCCCCCCCCCTTCACACACACTTGCCGCCTGCTGGATTCAAACCCCTACCTAACTAGGTTATGACACTAGTGACGGACGCATTAGCACAGCGCGCTATTCGCATTACTGAGAGGTTTCTTTTCCCCTGATATACTTATAGGGTGCTGACATCATCAGAGTTTAGAAAGTGGAATGATCATCCTGTGGTGTATTTTCCCAGTTGCCAAAAGGGATGCTTCTTTCATACACACTTGCCACCTGCTGGATTCAAACCCCTACCTAACTATGTTATGATACTAGAAACGGACGCTTTAGCGCAGTGCGCTATTTGGATTACTGAGAGGTTTTCTTTCCCCTGATATACTTATAGGGTGCTGACATCATCAGAGTTTAGAAAGTGGAATGATCATCCTGTGGTGTATTTTCCCAGTTGCCAAAAGGGATGTTTCTTTCATACACACTTACCCCCCTTCACACACACTTGCCACCTGCTGGATTCAAACCCCTACCTAACTATGTTATGACACTACAGACGGATGCATTAGCAGAGCTCGCTATTCGGATTATTGAGAGATTCCTTTTCTCCGATATACTTATAGGGTGCTTACATGATCAGTGTCTAGAAAGGGGAATGAGCATCCTCTGGTGTGTTTTCACAGTTGCTAGGAGTTACATTTGGACCAAGTGTGTGAGCATGCCCAGTTCAGCCTTCCCATGGCATGTTGTGTGAAAGATGTCTCATTTATCTAAGTGTGTGAGCATGCCCAGTGTGGGCTTTACATATGTTGAACTCTGCAGCCCATCACATTTGTGGATGAGTGTGACCTTCAACAAATACCTCCAATTTATGGTTGTGTGTTGTCTGCCATGTTGTGTAGTTACTGTCCGAATGCTTTTTGTGTGAACAAAACAGGGAGTATACTGTGCCTGCAGGTTTTGCATGGGATACTTTGCACACAATTGTCAACATCCGATCATACTGACCTAACACTGTAGCACTGTATAGTGTAGTGTTTCAGTACTTTCACTGTGGTGGTCAGTATCCTGGGCTTTAGTCCTATCACTGCTTTACATTTCCATAGTGTGCACAACAGCCTGGTTAGGGTCCAGTTGTGCACATCTGCACAAAGGCAGTGCCTCTACAGACCCTGGTAATTACTGCCCCATAAGCTTAACAAGTGTAGTCTGCAAATCTATGGAGAGGATCATAATTGAGCTCATAAACAAAGATATAGGGACATGCAGACATTGTACCCATCCCATTTTGGCTTGGTCAGGGGCAGATCATGCCTTTTGTACTGGGTTGACATCTTCAAATTGGTCACTTAGGCCATTGTTGGGGAAAGGCAGTCCATACAGCCTACCTTGGCCTTGCAAACACTTTCAACACAATACCCCACTCAGGTATTGTGGAAAACCCTAACAACTGAAATGTAAACCCATATGTCACAAGATGGGTTGCAAACTGGCTTAAGGACGGGACCCACGGGGTTAGAGTTGCTGGCACTATGTTAGACTCCAGGCTGGTCACAGGTGGTGTCACACAGGGCTCAGTCCTTGGCCCCCATTGTTTGTCATGTACTTCCCAGAAGTACAGGCCAACATGGGAGGACTTTGGCTGACAATGTTTGCAGATGACTGCACACTGGGCACCATGGTGGACAGTGCATCACACACGGATATCCTTCAGAAGGGACTCACAGTAACTGATAGCTGGTGCCAGGGCCATGGCCTGAAGTCAAAGTGCACAACATGTGTAGACATACCCTTCAGGAAAAGGAAGGTGACCCCAAGCTACCATATAGGTGGCAATCCTCTAAGCACAGAGAAGGTTATCATGGACCTGGGGACCCAGGTTGACAGTCGCCGTTCTTCTGAGACTCACATTGCTAAAGTGGCTAGAAAGACCTTCTACATTGCCCTCCTGCTCAGGATGGGATTCACATCCAGATCTAGTGGGTCATTGTTAACCCTGTACTCTTCACTTCTCAGACCGGTGATCGAGTCAAATGCCCTATTCTGGCTGTATGTCACCCAACATCTGCAGCAATTGCAGACACCCTGAATGTCCCCCACCTAAAGGATCAAGGAACCCCAACAGCTGTCATATGCTGCCAGATTGAAGACACTCCCACTCTATTCACTCACATACTGTCTGCTTGGAGGTGACATGTGCCTGACATGCGAGGCCATGTCCAAACAGGGATTAATGGACATGCTCCACCTCAGAATCAGCAGATCCACCTGAACCACTAGTGCAGGTGACTTACACCTTAGCAGGGTTGTATGTTGGACATGTTGGAGGGATGAAGTTATCACCCAGAGACTCCTATGCTGTGTAATACAATCCCGGTCCATGTGAGGCAGAGCACCTTGCTGGCTGTGTTCAAGAGGTATCTTGACCTGTGGATGGAAGGTCATACGTTTAACCCGGGATCGCACGGTGTCAATGCTGGAGAGAGGCATGACACACTAATGGGCACAGTACTGTTTCCATATAAGGGGTGGTGTATGCCAATGAACTCTGTGCTAGGCTTATACCTGCCTTAGGGAAGATAGCCTAGTATAAACCTATGTACCTATGAACCTATCTGACCATGTTGCATTATGTTCAGATGTGAACTACTTACAACAGCCTCATCCAACATCGGTAGTGTATTCCACAACATGGGTGTACATTGGCGAACACTACCGATGTGCCCTAGGCCATTTCTAATGCTAGTCGGAGAGTGTGTTTGTCCATCAACACATTGTAAGTGATGTTTGCCATGACATATGTCTTGTTTAGTATACTGTGCCTCTGTCTACCTGTGACATAACATTGATACCCAGGGTAAACCTCCCATCTCCCATGCACTCATTAGGATTCCTGTTGAGGGGACTCAACGAGTGTCTCTACGGACAACCTGTACTGGTAGTTTACTCATGTGTGGGGTGGCTTCTGTGTTTTGGATAATGCAGTACAGCCTGTCCTATATATGTCAGTGCTGGGGTTCAGGTCCCTCATGTGCATAGCTCCCTGCCATTCAGATTGTACAAGGTACAGCATGTGCATTGATTCCAGCTTGGACATGGCTTTCTACATCAGGCACAGCTTGCATCTGGGTGGACAGCATGGCAGTGTGTGGAGCTGCACTCTGTGTAATCAGACTACACATTACATGTGTTCCAGCTCTGTCATACTCCTGGTGAGGTACTGTTGTGGACTTTACAGGTGCTGGATGTGTCTGCATGAGGTACACCCCATAGGGGCTGTTGTGGTCATTTCTAATGCTGATGAAAGATAACTGCAGAACCACAATGACCTCCCCTTAGCTAGATGTCAGACAGCATGGACCATGCAATCACAAATAAAAACAGGACCGTCTCCACAAAGGGAAAGTGTCCTGTCTGTTGGACCCCAGCCATAAACAGACTGTATGACAGATGACGGTTACTAATGCAAGACAGAGCTACATCTCCAAAAGGGAAGACAGCTGTGATCAGCACTAGTAGAAAGCTACATTATCTCATAAAGACATGCAAGGTCAACTTGGGGACATAAATCACCAAAGACAATGAAGGTAACCACACTGATTTCTTCAGTTATGTCAGACACCTGGTTGTGAACCCTCGGATATGCTCAGAGTTGGTACACAACAACATATATTCCAGTGACCTGACAGATATTGGCAACATTCCGGCGGACAGCTTCAGTGCGATTTACCCCTCCTCACCCCAAAGAAGATAGTTATCATTGCTGTATGTAACCTCACTGTCATCTTGGATGTCCATGTGAGAGCCACACTCAGCAAAGACAAGTACACAGCATCCATGGGACCTGCTGGTATCTCCAGTTGCATGCTATGTGAACTCCAGAAGGGGCTGGACCCATTGATACAACTGCTATTTAACCTTAGTCTTGCTACAGGATATGTACCTGAACAGTGGCGCACGGCAACAGTGGTCCCACTCCACAGAGGAGATGCCTCCACAGACCATGGCAACTACCACCACACAAGCTTAACCAGCCTTGTCTGCAAAGATATGGGGAGAGTCATTATGGAGCTCTTACACAGACACATTACTGACCTACGGACCCTTGTTCCCACCTAGTTCAGCTTTGTACAGGGCAGATCCTGCCTTTTGCACCTAGTTGACTACTATGAAACTGTCAGTAGGGCCATCGATGAGGGCTACGCAGTCCACACAGCCTACCTGCACTTGGCTAAGGCCTGTGACACAATACCACACTCAGGCATCATAGCCAAGCTCAACAGCTGACATATAACGGCATATGTCGCAGGATAGGTTGCAAAATGGCTAAGAAACAGAACCCATAAAGTCAACATTGCAGGTGCCTTGTCAGATTCAAAGCCAGTCACAGGTGGTGTCCCACAAGGATGTGTCCTGGGACCCTCTTAATTGGTATTTACTTTTCAGATGTGAAAGCAAACATAGGGGTTGTGGCTGACAAAGTTTGCAGATGACTGCAACCTAGGCACCATAGTGAATACATCAGCCGGCACACAAATACTACAGAATGCCGTCACAAAGGCGGATAGCTGGTGCCAGACACATGGCCTGAAACTGAATGCAACTGATGTGTATTCATCCCCTTTGGGAGGAACAAAGTACCCACAGATCAATACGTAGACAGCAACCCACTGAGCACAGACAACAAATCAGACACCTGGGGACACATGTAGATAGTGACATCTATTTTGACACCCCTGTTGCCAAAGTGGTTAGGAAGACTTTCTATCTTGCCCACCTTATCATGGAGGGTTTTCCATCAAGATCATAGGAGGTCATTGTTCCACTATCCTTCTCCCTTATCAGGCCCATGATTGAATACGAAGCCCCATATGGTATGTACCTCACCCAGCAATTGCAACAGCTGGAGACACCCCAAAGGTACCTACCATGAAGATCAGGGTTCTTCAACACATGTCAGATGCTTCCAGAATAGAGGAAATCCAGCTTTGTTCAGTGTCATACCGCATATGTACAGGTGTCCTATGCCTGACATACAAGACCATGTCCAATCAGGATTTGGTGGACATGCTCCACTGCAAGCAATCCAAATCCACCAGAGCCATGAGAGCTGAGGATTTGAACCTCAGCACATACATGTATAGGACATGCTGGAGGGACAGAGTCATAACTCAGAGGCATCTCACACTCTAGCAGAGTATCCCAGTCCATGTTTGACAGAGTCCCTCACTGACTCTCTTCAGGAGACATCTGGACAACTGCATTTGAGACGGAGGCACAGACTAGACAGAGGCACAGTCATGTTATTCAATTACGTAAGGGGGTCATACTGTGTCACTACTAAGTCAGAGGCACAATCATCAGAATCTATTCTGTACACTTATTACCAGTATAAGGTGGCAATAGCCACATCACTATGGCTAGGCTTATACATGCACTAGGGCAGATAGGCTAGTAGTAGACTATGACACTATGAAACACCGGTGTATGTGTAGCTATTGTCAATCAAACAGTATGATGTGGTTTGGGGGGCTTGATATCTCCTGTATTCCAACATTGTTTTGTCTATTCCTTCTAGCATGTCTAGAGATCAGTTGCTAGTGTCCTCTCCTGCTCAGCTGGTGAACCTGGGAATATTGAGGCAATGTTACACTTGCCTCATGTACACTGACAACCCTCTCCTTCTGCCATAAAACATACATACATGTGAGAGATGCAACTATATAGCCAAAGTGGAGGCTGAGCTCTCTCAACATAGGACTAGCAAGACCAGAGAGAAGGTGAAGGTAACCACACACACATCACAAATCCAGTCTCACACGGCACTATCACAACTTAAGATCATACACATAGACACACAGAGACACTCTCGGAGGCTCTGATCAGGATTCTACTGGAATGGCAGTGGCCACCACAGCAGACACTCACACAACTGCCTCCACAGGGCACAGCACATGCAACACATTGACCACAGAGTCGGTGTGCCAAACAGTCACAGCCCTTAAGGCCAAAAACAATGCCAGACACACTTGTCTATGGTTACTCCATAGTCAGACACACTGACGTCCCGCTCACCAGATCGGGTACGGAGGAGATCACAGTAAGCTGCCTATCGGGCACTGGAATCCACCACATAATGCAAGCACTCAGGTCACTCAACTGCAAGTACAGGTCTGACCCAGTCATTATCCATGCTGGTGTGAACGACCTGAGATGTACCTCCCTGGACTACAAGGAAAGAGACATAGAGGATCCCTCTGATTATGTAGGCCAGGCAGGTATGACCCTGACCTTCAGCAGTATCCTACCTTCACCAAGTATGATGCCACATAAACAGAGACAAGATGATCAGCTGTATTATTTTGCTTAGACTATGGTGTCATTCAAAGGGGGTCCAATGTCTGTCTGCCTGGGACGACATGCTGGACAGGCCACGGTGATTTGCAAGGGACGGCTTGCACCTGTCACCCCTGGGCTTCCAGATTTCAGATGATGCTCTTGCCACCCTCATTGTGCCTTTTTTATGCAAGATTCAGATACTACACCTACCACCCTAGAACACAGTAAAGGAAGGACACTAAGGGTACTGCTGCTCAATGCCAGAGGTCTCAACCTCAAGCTGCACACACTCTATGCCCTTCTCAGTATGTAGCACATTGATGTCTGTGCTGTGCCTGAAACCTGGTTCACAGCTTCTGACAGCACCCCGGCACTATCGGGTGTTACCTCATATCATGCATTCCAGCACCAGCATCCGGACAGCACCAAGAAGGATGGTGGGTGTCCATATTCATCAAGGACACCCTCACCTCATTGTTGGTGGCAACACACGATGCATCGGAGACCATCCAGGTGCCAGTGACCGTAGGCAAGACTGCTCTGCAGTTTGTAGCATGTTACATGCCACCTTCTCAAACTCAGGTACCTCACACAGCTATCCTGCAAACACTGAAGGGGATAAATGTATCTCCAAACAGCATCCTACTGGGTGATTCCAACTATCCACATATAGACTGGGATCACTAATCATGCCACAACACTCTAACACAAAGGTTCCATGAGTTCATACACTGAAATGCCATGGAACAACTGGTCCCAATTCCCTCAAGTGGAGGCAACATACTAGAACTCATCATCACGAACATGGGGTCACACTGTTCAACACCAGCAGTATACCCATCATTGGTGAGATCAGATCATGGACTACTCTCAGTGGGAGTCCACATACCACCCACACCCCAGATGGAAAAACAAACAGTGAAGACCTTCTCAAATGCCGACTTCACATTTCTAAGGACTGGTGTGGTCTCTTTCAAGGCCCCCAAGCCAGTGGACACCATTACCCAAGCCACTGTATCACTTAAAAATGCCTTCTACCAGCACCTCCAGGACTGCATGGATCAGGCAATCCCAAACAAAACAAAGACTCTTTGTACCACAGGCAAGCATCCAGTCTGGTGGACCCTAGCCATAAACAAGCTATACAACACAAGGAAGGAGCTACTATAAGATAGAGCATAATCCGTAGGAGGGAAGACACCCCTGCTCATTGTGAGTAAAACACTGGGTTCCCCCATACAATCATCCGAGACAAGTTTTGAGAGTAAACCCACTCAGGACTCAAGGGACAATCATGAGGCCTTTTTTGCCTATGTTTGAAACCTGTGAGGGAACTCCCAGATATGCTCAGAATTAGTTCGGAATGATGTAGATATCACTGCACCTACAGACATTGCCAACATACTGGCTGACAGGTTCATTGCAGATTCCTCCCCCCCTCCCCCCAACTGGAGGGGTATCTACACCAGAGGATTGTAGCCCCCCAAACATCTCCAATGCTGGGGTGGGAACTGCTCTATCCAAGGCAGAAAACACTTTATCCATGGGACCAGATGGTGTCCCCAGTTATGTGGTCCATGAACTCAATGAGTAATTACACCCGCAGTTAGGGCAGCTGTTTAATCTTAGCCTCACCTCAGGATATGTGCCCAAGGAGTGGCATACGGCAATGGTGGACCCACTTCACAAAGGAGGTGCCTCCACCAACCCCGGAAACTACCATCCCATCAGCTTGACAAGCCTGTTCTGCTAAGCTATGGAGAGGATCATAATGGGAATTATAAATGAAGACATAGGGGACTTGCAGACATTGGATACAATCCAGTTTGGCTTTGTCAAGGGCAGATCATGCCTTTTAAACTTGGTTGACTTTTTCAAAACAGTCACCCAGGCCATTGACGTGGGCAGGGCAGTCCACACAGCCTTCCTTGACCTGGCAAAGGCTTTCGACACAATACCCCACTCAGGTATCATTGAAAACATCACCAGCTTAATTGTGAACCCATACATCACAGCATGGGTTGCAAACTAGCTAAGTGACGGAACACACAGGGTCGAAGTTGCTGGTGCCATGTCACACTCCAGAGCTGTCACAGGTGGTGTCCCACAGGGCTCAGTCCTGGGCCCACATTTGTTCAGCATCTACTTTTCAGAAGTACGAGCAAACACAGGAGGATTATGGCTGACAAAGTTTGACGATGACTGCAAACTGGGAAGCATAGTTGGAAACCCATCTGACACAGACATCCTTCAGAAGGGTCTCATAGACACGGATAACTGGTGCCACAGCCATGACCGTACATTAAACACTAAACAATGCATAGCCATACCCTTCAGGAAGAACAAGGTTACCACTACTTCCCATCTAGGTGGCAATCCTCTAAGCACAGAGGAGGTTATCAGGGTCCTGGGAACCCAGGTTGACAGTAACCTTTTGTTTGACACTCACATTGCCAGGGTAGTTTGGAAGGCCTTCTACATTGGCCACGTCATCATGCAGGGATTCACATCTAGATCAAGGGAGGTCATTGTTCCCCTGTACTCATCACTCATCAGACCAATGATTGCATACAATGCCCCATTCAGAATGTATCTGACCCAACACCCACGGCAATTGGATGGGCCCACAAATTCCTCAACAGGAGGTGAAAGGGTCTCAAACATATTTCTTATACTGCCCGACTGAAGGGATTCCAGCTGTATTCAGTCACTTACCGTCTGCTCAGAGGTGACCTGTGCCTGACATACAAGGCTATGTCCAACCCAGAATTATTGAACATGCTTTACCTCAAGACCTCTACATCCATCAGAACTACAAGGGCAGGAGACCTAAACCTCAACACAGATATTAATAGGATGTGCTGGAGGGACAGATTCATCACCCAGAGAGTCCCTATGCTGTGGAACAACATCCTGGTACATGTGAGGCTGAGCACCTCACTGGCTTCGTTCAAGTGAGATCTTGACCAATGGATGGGAGATTGCAGGTATACCCCAGGGATAACCTCAGTATCACTGCTTGACAGAGGCACAGCAAAATAATGGGCATATTATCCATCAACTTGAAGGGGTGGCAGAAGCCACAAAACTCTGGGCTAGGCTTATTAATGCCCTAGGGCAGATAGCCTAGTATGAACCTATGAACCTATGCACATAGGCCTGGGGCAGTTCCTGCTATTAGGGCAGTGGTCTGCAGCAAGCTATATAGTAGTAGTGAGTTTTAGCCATTGGTTTTGACCATGGCTATTCCATGTTGCTTCTTGTTGTGGTACAAACATGGGTGTGTGGTTATCCATGCTATTTATTGCTAGTCACCCTCATTTTGTATCTTGTTCCATGTTTTTGCACATGTACATCACTGTATGACGTGTGACCTGGTAGTGTCAGGGTGCTGATGTGGGCTTTGACCCTGTTTTCTATTACAGCACTGATATCTACATTCTCTATACTGTGTGTGTTTACACACCACACATCTTGATGTTTATACTTCTGGCATTGGGTAGCATTACATCTAGGTTCCTATCCCTTGTGGTACCCATGAGGTGGGTTTGTGTTTTGTGGTTTATGATTCTTGAGGGTGGATGTTAGTTGGGGTCCTCAGGTGTGCATGTGGTACATGATATTACATTACTTAACACATGGCATTCATGCCTCAGGTGGTGCTGCAGGGCCACCTCTGTCGGATACACATACTACACTCCCTGTACATGTTTGGCAGCAGGTTGTGTCATGTTAGGCATCCCTGTTACTGTATGAGTGAGTCAGAGTGGGTATCAGTCCCAGTGTTCCTACTGACCAAGCGTATGTGCTATGCGTTGCCTCTTTGCCAAGGCCAGGGCATACTGGGCACGCCTCCTTCTGCCTACTGGGACAAGGTCAGGTTGTTCCTCCTCCGAGTCACCCCCTGCCTGTGGTGGCCTTGGCAATGGTGGGGGGATGTTTGGCCCCGCCCTGTGCTGGTCCTGCTGCAGCTGTTTCCGCAGGATCATATTATGTAGCATAGCACATATCATGATCATTTGGCTACATGTAGTTGGTGTGTACTGCAAGGCTCCACCAGATGTGTCCAGACACCAGAACCGTGACTTGAGCAGCCCAAACACATGCTCTATGATATTACGTGTTTGTGCGTGTGCCTCATTATGGCGTTCCTGTTCAGGTGTGTGTGCATTTCTGATGGGTGTCATCAGCCACGGCTCAAGTGCATAACCTGCATCCCCCACTAGGTGTCCGTGTGGGAAGTCCCCATTGGCAAATGATTGGTACAGCTGTGTCAGATGCCAGATATGGGAATCGTGGTAGCTCCCAGGGCAGCCAGCACACACATTCATTATTATGCCTTGGGCATCACACACGACCTGGCAGTTAATGGAGGGGTATCCCTTACGGTTAATGTAGGCTCTACCCCGCTCTCCTGCTGGTGCTTTGATGCGTATGTGCGTGCAGTCTATAGCACCCAGTACCTCAGGGTATTCTGCTATTTGCTGGAAGAGATGCATATTGCTGGCCAATACCTCACGGGCATTGGGGAAATATACATGATCACCGACATGTGCTGACATGGCATCCAGGAACTGGTGTAGTACCCTGGAGGCTGATGCCTGTGATATCCCCATCATATCGCCAGTTGGTCTCTGGAAGGTACCTGTTGCTAGTAATCTTAGGCCAACACATACCTTGGTTTCCACTGGGATGGGTTCCCCTCTGTTGGTTCTGTGTGTGAGGCGTGGCCTGCACAGCTCAACAATCTGCTGCAGGAGCTCTCTGTCCACTCTATAGCTCTACTATCTCCAGCTCATGTAACCCATGGTAGGTGACCCTGGGCCTGTATACTCTTCTCCTTCTCCTCACTCTGGGTTGTCTGTCAGCATCTGCATTGTCACCACCCTCAGCAATTCGCCTATGCCTGATTATAATAGCTATGGCAGCCCGTAGCATTTCTGCTCTGAGTTCAGCTTTTTTCAGTTTTCAATTCTGATAGCTTAGTTTCTGGCAGTATCTGTTGTGAGAAACAGCCTGCACTGCTCTTTGCAGTATTTTAAGTGCTGGGTTGGGCTTCTAGTCTGCCTGTGTAATTGCCTGCTTCTAATTGTTTCCACCAATTAACTCCAATAGTATGTTCTGGCAGTTTCCCTGGATTTTAGCTGTTTCCTGTTTCCTTTCTGTTTCCTGAGGGGGAGCAATGTGCACACCAGCTTAAACACGCTCACAGTCACTTAAACACGCGCACACATCCTTACACGGCGTTACACGCGTGCACACATCCTTACACGGTGTTAGCTAGGCTGATTCATGCTAAAATGCGCGCACACTGCCTTACACACGTGCACGCCCGCGCAAGCCGTTGTAAACAGTTTGCAACACGCTCCCCCATGTTGAACCTGCCTTACACGCGCGCGCACACGCGCGCATGCACGTATATCAAGAAACTTTGAGTGTAGGGATAGCATATACCCTCAATTTCTTGACTTTCCTAGTGTTCTGTTGGGACACACCTCCCTCCCTGATGTCTGTCTGTCATCTGTTACCTTACATTGCCCTCCAATCTGGTACATTTATTGCTATCACCCCCCCCCCATGATGTCACCTACCTCTTACTCTGTTCCTCCCCCGTCTCTAACTCTTACACTACTCAGACAGTGCTCATTACCTATGTGACAGTGTGATTCAGTATTGTAACCCTCATTTACATAGGATTGCCTAGTAATGACTAGATACATGTCTTACACGGAGCTTCCCCCCCTTGACAACCACTAAACGGAGGCCATATTGTTTTTGGTCTGCAAGTCCCTCCATTGACATTCAATGTAATACATAAATCCCACAAGTGTGGGTTTATAAGCTTCAGTTTTCAGTTTTAGGTAGCGCACCCCGTTTGCTGTGTGCTGCAGTTAAACACAAAATCCCGTGAAAAAAAAAAAGTTATATAACTTATTTTTGAAACACTTTTTCATGCCAATGGCCACATATTTGGCCATTGGCATGCTTAATGAAACATATGCACCCTTTATTTGGAGCTGACATAGCTCCGTTTTTAATTTTGCAGAAATGTACTCAGTTGTCAGCTGAGTACATTTCTGCAGCTAACACGTCCATTACACGGACTGGTTTCTGCTTCGTGGATCACTCAAATACCTCATTTGCATATCTTTGAGCTGCAAATGAGGTATTGAGTATTTCCACGCCCAGTCCGTGTAAGAGACGTGTTAGCTGTCTCTTACACGGAGATTTGGGCTGTTCCTGAATCAGGAGGCTTACACGGAGGCTTACACTACTCTTGAACTCCGTGTAAGCCTTCCTGAATCTGGCCCATCATCTGTTGTTTCTTATACACATTTAATACCATCAACTGAAACAGGTTTAGGGACTTGAACTTCTACAAAATGGTCACATCTAAACAGTGACGGATTAACCCTGGGATTCAGCAAGCAGCCATGCAGGAATAAGTTATTCCTTCACAGCAAAACGGCAGCACTCCACACATATTTATGAAGGCGCTCTGCAATGCTTTAAAATGGACACAGTTCCCTGTAGGAGCACAGGGGGTGTGTCGGAGAGCAGAGCTCTCACAATACACATGCCCCCTGTGCTCCAGAATTGCCTTTCAGCAATTAAAAATGAGCGAGAAGGCTCGTAACACCCCAACCATCAGGAAAACAAAAAATCTGTGTTTAAAGGCATAAGGGACAATCGTCCTTACCAAGCATACATCTCAACTGTACAGATATTCACAGACTGACCAGATTTGTGCCTTATATTTTTGGTGTGTTCCCCCTAAAATGTGTATCATTCTGGAAAAGAGCTGAGGATTGAAGTCATTAAATAATGACAAAACATTTGAGTTTAAAACTCCACACATCCTTCAGAAAATTCATGTTAATGTAAAACCTATTATTCTATCAACTTTTTAAGTTTGTAAGAGCAATATTTAAAATCTGTCCCTATTTGTCCCCCCATCATTTTAGGCTTGGTCCAGATATTTTGCTCTAAGGGGTTGAAAGGTATGCTACCAAGCTAAAAGTCATTTAGGATAACACAGATAGCATAAGCACATAGCACACACCTCCCAACCTGTCAGAGCAAGGAATGTGGACAAAGCCAAAAGGGACAATTGTCCCACAAAGCAGAAAGTTGATGAAATAACAGGTTCAGCATTAGCAGGAATATTCTGAAGGGTATAGATAAAATAACACAATTTTTTTTTTTTTATAAACGCGATAAAGTTTAAGTGTAGCTGCTCGAGTGTGCCCATTGCTTAGCTAAGATTAATCCAGCTTAAACAGCACAAGAAGGTAATAGCAAGAGACATCCAACATAAGCAGTATTGCAGTAGTGTAGTGGTTAGAGTATATGCTTTGTGAGCAGCCATTCTTGGTTTGATTCCCACTGTAACCATTTTACATGTGAAAGCAGTACATAATTTTTTTTTTTTTTAGTATTACCTACTAAATAACATATATTTGTTAACCGGAGTACTGCATTACATCAAGATGTGAGATGTCAGTTTAATAAAGTTGTGAAATCCCCATATAAACACAAGTGCCCCATACAGTATAGTCACACATGAATAAATGTAATGGAGCACATTGGGGGATGTCAGGGACAGTAAATAAATTTATAATATGTAATGAATGATGACTCAATGCGATACAGCAGATAGTCTACAAAATGAAAAATAAGCAATGCTAAGCATTGCACAGCTCTGCTTACCAGGTGTAAGCACTGTGTAAATATGATTGCTAAGCAATGAATAGCCCAGCTAAATGGATTTGCCCATTGTTAAGCAGCACTGTACCTGTCCCTTTAAGCAATGCCAACCTTAGCCAAGCAGGTTTGCCCATAACTTAGCTTAGCTAAGCATATTCAAAACCATCCAATCACACCAACGGGTGGGAAATCGGCAGTATTTATACACCACAGGTGGGAATGCAGCTCATAACTGGTTGCAGCTTCCCACTGTAGGCAGGATGGAAAGGAGTTGGAGAGGGATTGTGCTTCCGGGCACAGCGCTGGGGAAACAGGAGTCCAAGGTCATGGTAGGACTCTTGGTAAAAAAAACATGACAAGAGAACGCTGCAGGGCCAGTACCAGAGTTCCTAATATAAAGCGGAAGCCTGGGACCATCTTGCCCATGATCTCACCAGTGCCACTGGTATCCCTCAGACTGGAGAGCAGGTCAGGCACCACTAAGCTGACTTGAAGCAGAGAAAAAGGAAATTCTTGGATGAGTGGATCCAAGAAGCAAGGTAGAGGGATGACGTCACGGCAGTGTGTAAGTAATCATACCATTACTGTTTATTAAAGTCCAGTGTTTGTATATGATGGATAGATATGCCTAAATATGTCTCTATTTCCTTTGCAGCTGTAGCTGAGTGGGCTGTGAATCAGGAAGCCCATGCAAGTAGGTTACAAAGGCTGTGTCATGAGGCTGGTGAGTAACAATCCTGCTTGTAGTCTTCTTCTTTCGACTTTTCCCAGTTAGGGGCCGCCACAGTGGATCACCTGTCTGCTATTGATTGGCAGTGGAGTTTTATGGTGTTGAGTTTCCAGCTTAGCGCCCAGCCTTCCACAGAATGCACACACATACATGCACTCATGCCTAGGGCCATTAGAGTGTCCAATCCTCCTACAGCATGCCTTTGGGATGTGGGAGGAAACTGGAGCACCCACAGAAAACCCACGTGACCACAGGGAGGAACAATCCTGCTTGTAGTAGTCATACCAAATACAAATAAAGTAGTAGAAAGCCATCTGGCAATATAAAAAAACGTTGTATGGGTTGTACTAAATAACCACAAAAAACAAACAATACTAGTATAGTAAAAAAACCAAAAAATGATCCACAGATGGTGCTTAGCTGTTTATTCGTACCAAATAGGCATCTGTTATCTTGGCATTTCACCTTCAAGGTGAAATGCCGAGGTACCAGATGCCTATTTGGTATGAATAAACAGCTAAACACCATCTGTGGATCATTTTTTGTTTTGTACTAAATAAACCAGACAGTATGACACTAATAGTCCCATATAGGACATATTTAAATAAAACGGTAACTGCCTTGCAATAAAACTCTAAATTCTGGACTGGTTGTGTTTACTCTGGTATTGTATGGATTTAGTGTTGCATTCTCTGAATAGCAATGCTGTATTAACCACTGTTACCCACACTTTGCTACATAAAACATGTCTAGAAATGTCTGTATAAGACTGTTGGAAGTACAAGATCAGACTGAACAAACAAGAGAGACAGACAGAGAACACTAAAGCAATAGACAGCAATATCCAAATAGCACACTATACTGTGACTTACATTGTTGTATTTTTAGCAGACACAGCCATGGTTCGAATCCCGGGAGTGAGAGCAAGCTGTTTGCATAATCATACCTCTCAACTGTGCAGATTTTTCAGAATGCCCAGATAATTGGCCTATATTTTCTGCCTGTTCCTCTGTCCCCCCTGGCAAATCAGTGGGATGATCTCAGAATTGTAATCATGAGATAATGACATACATATTATTTTCAGGCCTCAAAACCTTCAGAAAATGTATATTAAAACAAATCCTGTCACTCTAGCAACTCTCCAAGTTTATGACAGCAATATTCAAAACATGTCTCTATTTGTACTCTCATGTTGTCAAGCTTTGTCCAGAGTGTGTGCATTAAGAGATTGAGCGGTATGTGCATAATATTAACTGGAATCTGGGAATATGTGTAGAAACAGTCAGGTAGCGTTAACAAACATTCCCTCCACAGGTCTGTGAGATAAGAAAACTGTGCCTGCCAATAAAGATTTAAATTCTGGACTGGTAGTGTTTACTCTGGTATAGCATGGCTTGACATGTAGCATTCACTAACATCTGATATCAGAATAGTACTGTTGTGTCAACCACTGTTTCTCGCACTGTGCTACCTAAAAATATGTGTAGGAATGTCTGTATAAGATGGTTGTAATTAGAAGGTCAGAATGTACAACCAAGAGAGACTTAGAAAACACTGAAAAGATGCAATATCCAAATAGCACACTCTACTCTGACTTAAATTGTTGCATTTTTAGCAGACACAGTCATGATTCGAATCCTAGGAGTGGTAGTATGCTGTATGCATAATCATACCTTTCAACTGTACAGATTTTTCAGAATGTCCAGATAATTAGCTCATATTTTTTGCCTGTTCCTCTGTCCCCCTGGCAAATCAGTGGGATGATCTCAGAACTGTAGTCACTAATAATAGTCATGAAATAATGGTATACATTTGATTTTCAGACCACAGAACCTTCAGAAAATGTATATTAAAACAAATCCTGTCACTCATGCAACTCTCCAGGTTTATGACAGCAACATTCAAAACATGTCCCTATTTGTACTCCCACATTGTCAAGCTTTGTCCAGAGTGTGTGCATTAAGAGATTGAGAGGTATGTGCATAATATTAACTTTGAATCCGGGAATATGTGTAGAAACAGTCAGGTAGTGTTCCCTCCTCAGGTCTACCAGGTAAGAGATATAATAATTTAGCTATAAGACTGTGTACAAACATACCACTGCCCAAACCAAGGCCATAAGGTATTGCAATAATACCTGTACCTTAATGATTAGAGCAATGATCATTAAAGTTTTGAGTACTACAAGGATATATAATTTATTAATTGACATGTCTCTCCCCCCCACCATATCTGCAACAATAATCTAAATACACAAATCAGTGGGTATGTTTACACCAAACCTACTGTTGGGACATATGTCCTATTGTTCAATAAATATTGAAATGTGTTTTTATTAATGTTCCATGTTGAAATACTATCATTGGTGGCCTGTTGCTATCAATGTAACCTGCATGCCATTGTAATGGCAGCTGTTGTTCCATATATGCATGTGTTCTGTTTGCTATGCAACTGTTCCAAATCTGGTGTTTTGGGTTAATGGGAATATTTATGCATGCTGTTATAACTAATCCCGGACTGTGTTGACTATTACTAACCCACATATGTTTTAAAACTGCAACACCATAGCATGCATGGGAAGGCCAGTCCCAGCGAATCCACCTCTTCCACCTCATCCCGCCATAGTACTGGGCCCCAGCATACCTCGGACCCACCCTGAGACCTCCTTAACTGCTGGTCCTGCACCACCTTTGGGTGGAACTGCCTCAGGGGATGGGGCTCTTCCACCCCGGGAGTGGGCATGGACTGGATCCTGTCACCTGAAGTCAGGTCCAGAGATCGGTGCACAGTGAGCTTCGAAGGGAGTTTGGAGAGTTGCTATGCCAGCTTGAGGGCTGCATGGCGCATTTAGAGGGTCAGCCTGCCCCTCCTGCTCTGCTCCCAGCACAGCCACCTTTGGGGCCATGACGGTGCAGTGGTGACTGCCCATGGGTGGGCACCATAGTCCCACTATTGCCATTTTGGGGCTCATGGGCTTCCAATTTCCAAACACCCCTCCCCATCCAAGGTGTCTACCCCCCACATGTGTCATATACTGCCCCTGTAAGGTGTCTTGTATGTCTTCCTACTAAACCTAGCTACCCAAATATACCTACTATCCTTCCCCAACATCCCACTCTCACCTTAAAAAAAAGGACAATCGGTCCCCCCCCCCAAAAAAAATTTCACCCCATACATAGCTGTCCATTTTGGGGCGGCCACGGTGGTGCAGCGGTTAGCATTGCCACCTCACAGCAAGAGGTTCTCCAGTTTGATTCTCGGCTGGGGTGCCTTCTGTGTGGAGTCTGCCTGTCCTCCCCCTGGTCGCGTGGGTTTGCTCCGGTTTCCTCACAAAGACATGCAGTAGGTGGATTGGACACTCTAAATTGGCCCTAGGTATGAGTGTGTGCATCTTCTGTGGAAGGTAGGGTGCCGGGCTGGCAACTTGACACTGTAAAACTCCACTGCCAATCATGAGTGGACAGAAGATCCACTGTGGTGACCCCTAACTGGGAAAAGCCAGAAAAAGAAGACATAGCTGTCCATTTTGCACAGATGTCCACTGGAGACATGTAATCTGGTCTAACTGGCTTCACAACACATTATTGTTGTCCTCAGCCCTCTCTCAGGGGTTTGAGTGTCCAAATCTACCTCCAAATTCAGTACATACGCACAGGTGTTGCTGTAGAAGAAATGGACAGCTATGGACCTTCCCTACACCTGTCCTGCACATCCCCTAGGTACTTTCCCTATTGTTTTTCCCTCTGCATGCCCCCTTTCTCACCACTTTCCTATCACCCCTTTTTTCTTCTCTTTTAAAGAAATTAACATGGGGTAAGCAGGAGTAAGCACTTTTGAACAGTAGTAAGCAATGGCTACACAGATTAAGCACTGTCAGGCTAACTGTATGTAAGCATATTTAACCGGAAGTTAGCATTGCTTACCACCATGCAAACCCGCATACAATTGCTTAAAGTGCCTTAATCACTTTGTATCCAATAGCCCTTGTTCTGCCCAACAATGAGGTTGGCTGTGCCAACAACATCCACACCCATCTATATATATCAACTCCAGTACAGCTGTACAGCTGTACAACGGGGAAGAGGGCATTTACACATCTACTACTAGTTTTGATGGAATGAATTTCCACAAGATGATTGCTTTGAAATGTTAGCATTTGCCCGTCAGTTCTCAGACAGATGACCTCCTGGGTCATATATTTTCTGCAAACTGAAGTAGATCCCTTTACACACACACACGCACACCTACTTGGCAACACTGAGAGCAGAACCCCTACCTAAGTACTTATTGCTACTAATGCATTTGGCCTTAATTGTGCACACCACACAGCTTTTAGGATGAGGTGTGTCCTGAGTTTCTTGTTAAGTGAAGAACATCATCAGGCCTTGTACAGTATGGTAATGGGGGATGTACTGGGTGTTAATGAACAATACATAGTATGACATACTGTCATATACACATTGGCAAACACATAACAGTCATAGACACATCTGAGACACCTGGGTTTATCAGTGCTAACTACCTTGTTAGTGAGTCCATTCTGTTACAGATAATTTGCACACAGCACATGCATCATTAAGCTGGATAGTGTAATCAGTTACCTGTATAGTTGATGGTGAAAGTGGTCCTTATACAGTGGACCTTGGGACATGTACTGGCGGTACCATGGTGTAAAGACAGGATACCCAGCATCCGAACCCCACATTGGATATTGTACTCACTGAAACCCATGATAATACTCTGACATACCCACAATCACACATTGACCAGGACTGCAATACAACCCCTTGTCTATCTCATCAGTGCTACTACAGGGATATGGATTTATTGCACATGCCACAGGGATAGTATGGTGAGCATTTGTCATGGCTTTCCTAATGTCAGCAACATCACTATCCCTTATAATGTATGGCAAGGTGTATTGTATTTGGAGAATGTCCCTCAGAATGCTGTATCCTACAAATATACACACTTGCACAAATACACACACTTGCTAGGACTATCTACCCATTTGTACAACAGTGTTGTGCTGGTACTGCAAGCTCCAGGTAGCCCATAGGGTGAAGAGTGTAACAAGGTACATTTAATGTCCATTACAGCAGCAGTCATTTCTAAATATGGCAATGGGGGGTGTAGTGGGTGAGAAGGCCTTCAGGGTATTATCAACTACAAGTTTACAAACACACAGACACTGTTATTCTCATTAATGCACACTGACACATTTGTCAGTACTGGGGTCCATAGTTGCAGGTGTTCTTAGGTGTGTGCCAGGATACTGTCCATGGAGAGATGAGAAGAGTAGGGGATGTGGGTAGAGTGGTATCATGCCAACTGACATTTGTCAGCAAGCCATTTATCAACTGATGCCACTTGAGTGATCCCCAGGGTGACAATTAAATGCAACATTCAATCATCTGGTTGTTTCTTGCAGAGGGCCATTGAGGTGTCCCAATTGACATGTATGCAACATATATTACATAACATGGCCAGTGTCTGGGTTGGTGACCTGTACCCAAGCATGTTCTGTTGACTGTGGTAGTCTAGTTGAGGTATCCATGGAATGTGGTGCATACAGGGTGAGGTTTCCTAGATGTGGCATTCGTGACACAGCTTGGCAGACATGTCAATGTCAGTCAAGAATAGACTGCCTGTATGCAGCCAAGATGGGTACCTGACATCTGCACATCTGTACAGAGGACAGACAGAAATTAGCTAGCAAACAGGTTATGCATTAGGATGAATGTTTTGACAGATAGACATCTGACACTGATAGGTATGCCATTACTACATGACAGCAGCCCTCAATAACATGTCCTACATACGTAGTAGTCTACAGTTAATATCCACATATCAGATCAATATCCAGTAGAAAATACTTAATAACACACAGATCACACACCAAGAACATGATAGTCAGTACTCAGAGTCCAGCTTTGCATGCAGGGGTGTATGGTTACAGTACTAGAATCTGCAATATACTCTTACTTGGGAAAGAACTGTTAACAGTAGTAATGTAATGATACAATACATGCAAGTGTGATAGTATGTAATCTGGGATACTACCCAGTTTTGAAATACATACAAAGAGAAAAGATTGTTGTATTAGCCATATATACACAGGTGTCCCATACAGTATACTCACACCCCTTGCTACTGTAATGACAGCACATAGAGGCATGTTATAGGTTCATAGGTTCATAGGTTCATACTAGGCTATCTGCCCGAGGGCATTTACAAGCCTAGCCCATAGTTTTGTGGCTTACGCCACCCCTTTAGTTTGGAGAAACTATGCCCATTATTTTGCTGTGCCTTTGTTGAGCAGTGACACTGAGGTAACCCCTGGGGTGTATCTGCGATCTCCCATCCATTGGTCTAGATTCCTCTTGAACAAGGCCAGCGAGGTGCTCTGCCTCACATAAACTGGGATTTTGTTCCACAGCATAGGGAGTCTTTGGGTGATGAATCTATCCCTCCAGCACGTCCTATTAATAACCGTGTCGAGGTTTAAGTCTCCCGCCCTTGTGGCTCTGAAGGATCTAGATTTTTTGAGATGAAGCATGTTCATCAAATCTGGGTTTGACATGGCCTTGTATGTCAGGCACAGGTCACCTCTGAGCAAGCGGTAAGCAACTGAATATAACTGAAGTTCTTTCAGTCGGGCAGCATAAGACAGATTTTGAGACCCTTTATCCTTTTGGTGAGGAACTTTTGTGGCCTCTCCAGCTGCTGCAAGTGTCGGGTCAGATACATTCCGAATGGGGCATTGTACTCAATCATTGGTCTGATGAGTGATGAGTATAGGGAGACTATGACCTCCCTTGATCTAGATGTGAATCCCTTCATGATAAGGTGGGCAATGTAGAAGGTCTTCCTAACTATTTTAGCAATATGAGTGTCGAATGAAAGGCTACTGTCAATCTGGGTCCCCAGGTCCCTGATAACTTCTTCTGTGATCAGGGGATTGCCACCTATATGGTAGCTAGGGGTAACCTTGTTTTTCCCGAAGGGTATGACTATGCATTTCTTGGCATTTAACTTTAGGCCATGACTCTGGCACCAGGTATTCGTTTCTGTGAGACCCTTCTGAAGGATATCTGTGTCAGATGTGTTTTCGACTACGGCGCCCAGTTTGCAGTCATCTGCAAACTTTGTCAGCCATAACCCTCCTGTGTTTGCTTGTACTTCAGAAAAGTAGATGCCAAACAAGAGTGGGCCCAGGACTGAGCCCTGTGGGACACCACTTGTGACAGGCTTTGAGTCTGACATGGCGCCAGCAACTCTGACCCTGTGGGTTCTGTCACTCAGCCAGTTTGCAACCCATCTTGTAATGTATGGGTTTACATTTAAGTTGATGAGTTTTTCAATGATACCCGAGTGGGGTATTGTATCGAAAGCCTTCGCCAGGTCTAGGTAGGCTGTATGGACTGCCTTCCCCTCGTCAATGGCCTTGGTGACTGTTTTGAAAAAGTCAACCAAGTTTAAAAGGCATGATCTGCCCTTGACAAAGCCAAACTGGGTTGGGTCCAAAGTCTGCAAATTCCCTATGTCTTTATTTATGAGATCCATTATGATCCTCTCCATGGCTTTGCAGATAAGGCTTGTCAAGCTAATGGGACGGTAATTTCCAGGGTCGGTGGAGGCACCGCCTTTGTGGAGTGGGACCACAGTCGCTGTGCACCACTCCCTGGGTACGTATCCGGAGGTGAGACTAAGATTAAACAGCTGTCCTAACTGTGGGTTTAATTCCTCATTGAGTTCGTGGAGCACACAGCCGGGGACACCATCAGGTCCCATGGATGCTGTGTTCTTTGCCTTGGAGAGAGCAGTTCTCACCTGGGCGTTAGAGATGTTTGGGGGGCTACAATCATTTGGTATAGATATCTCTCCTTTAGGGGGGGAGTTTGCACTGAACCTGTCAGCCAGTATGTTGGCAATGTCTGTAGGATCAGTAATCTTCACATCATTTTGAACTAATTCTGAGCATATCTGGGAGTTTCCTCCTAGGTTTCTGACATAGCTAAAGAATGCCTTATGGTTGTCTTTAGAGTCCTTAGCTATTTTTTTCTCAAAATTAGCTTTGGATGATTTTATGAGAGCTCTTAGCTTTTTACTTATAGTGATCAGCGGTGTCTTACCTTTTAAGGATTTGGCTCTATCTTGTAGTAGCTTTCTCCTTTTGTTGTAGAGTTTGTTTATGGCTGGGGTCCACCAGACTGGACGCTTGCCTTTGGTACAAAGAGTCTTTGTTTTGCTTGGGATTGCCTGATCCATGCAACCCTGCAGGTGCTGGTAGAAGGCATTTGTAAGTGATTCAGCGGTTTGAATAATGTTTACCGGCTCAGGGGCCTTAAAGGAGACCACACTAGTCTTTAGAAGTGTGAAGTCGGCTTTCAAGAAGTTCTTTACTGCGGTCTTTTTTATTTCGGGTGGGGGCGGGATGAGGACCTCCAGCGAGATTAGTTTGTGATCTGATCTCACCAGTGAGGGGTATACTTCCGGTGTTGAACATTGTGCTCCCATGTTCATGATGATGAGATCAAGTATATTTTCTCCTCTTGTGGGGATGGTGACTAGTTGTTCCATGGCATTTGAGTTTATGAATTCCAGGAACTTTTGGGCTAGAGTGTTTGGGCTTGAGTAGTGTTCCCAGTCTATATTAGGGTAGTTGAAGTCGCCTAGTATGATGGTGTTCGGAGATACATTTATCCCCTCCAGTGTTTTCAAGAAGGCCATGTGAGGTTCCTGAGTCTGCGAGGGTGGCCTGTAACATGCTACAAATTGCAGAGCAGTCTTGCCTATGGTTAATTGCACCTGGATGGTTTCCGATGCATTGTGCGTTGCCACCAATCTTGAGGTGTGGGTGTCCTTGATGAATATGGATACCCCCCCTCCTTTCTTGGTATAGTCCGGATTTTGGGGCCGGAATTGAATACATGGAATTGAATACAATTCTTAAAGATGTCATTACCCTGCTATTTTCTTAGTCTGGAATGTGTTCACTCGTTACCATGGCTAAGCTATGCTTAGCAGGAGTAAGCATTACTTAAATGTAAATGCTAAGCAGATTTACACAGTGGTAAGCAAAGCTGACATGGTGTAAGCTCCTTTTCAATTAACCGTACATTAGCACCACTTACCATCAGGCAAACCCAAGCAAACCTGTTTAAAGCTGCTCAAAACTCCCTTAACCACACTGTATCTAACAATACGCGTTCTGCCTAAAAACAAAATAAACAGCTATTACAGGTCTTGAACCAAGGACCCTGTACACTACAGTCACAGCAGTTAATCACTAAGCCATCACAGCTGCAAAGATGTTGGTTATTTTTTTTTTTCAAATATAGCTGAAAAAACACAAAATAAACTACTAAAATAGAAAAAAATAGGCTTCAGAAAGCAACCAGTAGTTTTAGTGCATAAAACACTTTTCTTTTAATAAAATCAAACTTCTTCATATGCAAACATTCAAGGTAGAAGTTTCAGTTAAATAAAATACCAGGAAGTGCTTGAGCCTGTCAGCTCACATTCTGTGATGACATCAGCAACAATAGTTAACCCTTCCTGTTCCATGCACTATGAAAAAATACAGTTTAAAACTAAAACCATGCTGACATCCATAAACAAGGATGATTGAAGCTATGAAACAAATAAATATATGAAATAATAAGGCTACCTATAAGGAATTACTATAAAATGTCTTTTAAATAATTCTACTGTACTAAAAATATTAAAATATTAAAAAACAGATACAAATGTAATACCAAATTTTTACTACATTTCCTACTGCTTCATAGCTAATTGCCTAGCCCAGAAAAATAACTCAGCTGGCAGTTCAAGAAATACATTTAGACACCATTAAGAGTGACTATAATTACCATTCAAGAAATTAACCTGAAGTTAGTACATAATTTTAACTAACTATGATGGCCATATTACTAAATCTATAGCATTCATATTATGTTATGCCATTCACTTAATTCCACAGTATGGCATTCATTAAATAAAAAATACACAATCTAACTATGACCTTAAGGAAAATTAAGGATGAATATCCTGGTATCACATTTATTAAGGTAAATTACTATTAAAGATGAATATTATTCATGATATTAATATAAAAATTATTTATTGTGTTACATAGCTAGAAGGGAGATTCTGTCACCTAGCTAAAGTTTTCAATTAAAGTAGACATCTAATCGAGCACATGTCATTAATACCTGGGTAATAGTATGCATTGAGGTGAATTTGCCAGTAAAGTTCAAGTTCTTCAAGTCTTAGGGAGATGGGACCACCCTTAATGTCATATTTGACATGGTCAATAATCTTAAACTTTAATTTATGGTTTGGAAATATTCCAATGCATTTTCCGTTTTCTTTTTATTGATAGCATTCTGGTGTTCATACACTTGCTCCCAGAGCTTACTCTCAGTCTTGCTTATATAAAATACTGCTTAGGACTGGAACTTCACAAAATATACTACCATATCCAGGGTATTCCACCAGTTCCTGGATGCCATGTCAGCACATGCTGGTGAGCATGTATATTTCCTCAACAACAGTGAGGTGTTGGCTAGAAATATGCATCTCTTTCACCAAATAGCAGAATAACCTGAGGTGGTGGGTGCTATAGACTGCACGCACATACGCATCAAAGCACCACCCAGTGAGTGGGGTAGGGTCTACATCAACTGCAAGAGCTTCTCCTCCTTCAACTGTCAGGTCATGTGCGATGCCCAGGGCATTAAAATGAATGTGTCTGCTGGCTGCCCTGGAAGCTATCACAGTTCCCACATCTAGCATCTGATGCAGCTGGACCAGAGATTTGCCAATGGGGATATCCCTTACAGTCACCTAGTGCGGGATGCTGGTTACACACTGGAGCCATGGCTAATGACACCCATTAGAAATGCACACACACACAAACAAGAACTCCATAATGAGGCACACGCACAGACCAGAATAATAATAGAGCATGTGTTTGGGATGCTCAAGTCATGATTCCAGTGTCTGGACACATCCGGTGGAGCCTTGCAGTATTAACCAGCTACATGTACTCAAGTTGTCATTGTATGTGCCATGCTACACAATATGATCCTGTGGAAACAGCTGCAGCAGGAACAGCACAGGGCAGGGCCACACAACCCCCCACCAATGCCAAGGCCTGCACAGGCACAGAATGACATGGAGGAGGAATAACCTAAAACTGCCCCAGTAGGCAGATGGAGGTATGCCCAGTATGCCCTGGCCTTGGCAAAGAGGTAACACATAGCACATACACTGACACAGTAGGGACCCAGGGAATGACACCTCTCTCTGACTCACACATACAGTAAAAGGGATGCCAAACATGACACTACCTGTGGTCAACCATGTATTGGGAGTGTACTATGTGCATCCAACATAGGCAGCGCTCCAGCACCATTCTCAATACTGGCACATCCACAAGGTAAGTCACTCTCCTTACCAACTGCTGAATGGAGTAGTATGTGTTGTTACTTGTATCTATGGTATAGATGTGAGTATGCAAAGGAATCTGTGGCTGAATGGGATGCCAGCAGAAAGTAAACACATATAGTGGCAGCATGAGATCTGTAACAATTAAAAATAGGCAAGTACATACAGACAGGGTGCCTTCCCTATGTTCCCCACTGGATGCCTGTAACACCTGTGGTGCCATCAGATGTAACTCACAAAGGACATACCATCCCTTAAACACATGCCCTGTATGGACAGATTCAATTTACACCAGGGAATATCTGTATCATGCTATCAGTGTAGGTGCAGGATCAACCTGCTGTCCATTACCAGTTCCTGCCACATGAGGCCAGGACTGGCACATCTGCTGATGACAATCTGTGTATACAACATGGGTCAGACACCCCAGGTAGAGTTCCACATGTCACTGTACATGCATGTGGGATGTGTGCACATCACAGACAGTGTCCATGTCATGGACTAAAGGACACATACATGGCATGCATTGCACAGCAATGACCACAAACAATAGTTACCCAGGTGACTGGATGGTGAATACAATACCCACCTGTGTAGGCCAATCCAGATGCTACACCCCTGAGTAACACTGCAGACCATTGTTATGTTGCCTGTTGCCAAGGTATATCTTTCACCTAGCCTTGTATAGCATCCTGGCACAGTCAACCACTACACACACATGAAGCAATGCATGCATGCATGCATGTTGGTACTGGCACCCTCTGTCTATGTGCATGCGGTGTATGATGCTTTTGACCACATTCACACTCACTATAACTCCAATTGGCATACGGAAGCATGTTGTCTGATGTCAGACACCTACACATACCCTTATATAGCCTCAAGATAACCCCTGTGGTGCATGTGATACCTGCGCATTACTGTATTGTGGCAAACAAACTAGTCAGGAAGTGTATGAGGGCTTCCAACATGTAGTTATGGCATACATATTGCTGTCAAATGTCTATCTGTGAAAACATTCATCCTACTGCATAGCTACTTGCCAAGCTGATGACTGCCAGTCCCTGTACAGATGTGCAGATGGCAGGTATCCCACTGGGATATGCACAGGCAACCTTTGCTTGATTGACACTGACATGTCTTCCCAGCTGTGTAAGAACTGGCGCATATAGGGGACAACACCCTGTATGCACCACATGCCATGGGTACCTCCACTACACTACAACAGTCAACAGAACATGTTTGGGTACAGGTCTCCATCACAGACACTAACCATGTGTTGTAATACATGTTGCATACATGTCAACCTGATCACCTCAGTGGCCATGTGCAGGAGGCACCCAGATGATTGGCTGATGCATGGCACTCTCACCCTGAGGATCGCCACAGTGGTGTCTGTTGATATATTACCTGTTGCCACATGGTGGGTGGCAGGATACCAATGTACACACATCACCTACATAACCCATCTCTCCATGGACAATAGCTAGGTACACGGCTATGACCATCTGCAGCAATGCACCCCAGTACTGACACATGTGTACGTGTGCATTACTGAGTATAGCAGTGTCTGTGTGTTAGCACAACTGTACTTGGGAATTCCATGAGGGCCCTCACAACCACCGCAACACCTATTGCCATAGTCAGTTGTGGCTGCTGCTGTTGAATGGGATGTTACATGTACCCTGTTATGCTCCTCTCCCTATTGGCTACATGAGCCTTGTAGTACCAGCACAACAATGTTGTACAAATGGGTCGATAGTCATGGAATACCCATTGAGTTCTGGCAAGTGTGTGTATGTGTGCATGTCCGTATATCTATAGGGTACAGCATTCTGAGGCCACATACTCCTATTACAATATTCATTGCCACACAGTAGTACAGATAGTGTTGTTGCTGCCCATAGGTGAGGCATGACAATGCAACACCATACTATGCCTGTGGCATGTGCATTGGATGCATATCCCTGTAGTAACACTGTTGGGATATACAATGGGTTGTATCGCAGTCATGGGCAATGTGTGATGGTGGGTATATCAGAGTGTCATCATGGGTTTCAGGAAGTACAATATCCACTTGGGTTTCTGGGTGCTGTGTACACTGTCATTACACCAAGGTGCACCCGGTATATGTCCCATGTACCACTTTATGGTCACTACTGTCACCATCAACCATACATGTAACTGATACCACTATCCAGCCCAGTTATGCATGTGCTGTGTGCAGCATACCTGTAACACATTGGACACACGGTCAAGTTAGCAGTGATAGGCCTTATCTCTCAGACATGTGTCTGCCTGTTATGTGTCTGTTAATGTGTATATTAAGGTATGTCACACTATGTTTTGTCCAGATACACCCATTACATCCCCCATTAGCATACTGTCCATGTCTGGGGATGTTCTGCATGTAACATGTAACCTGGAACACACCTCATCCTAAATGCTGTGTGGTGTGTGCAATGAAAGCCACACACTTCAGTAGCACTACATACCTAGGTAGGGGTTTAGTCCCAGTGTTGCCAAATAAGAGTGTGCATGTATGTGGATGAGTCGGCATCAGGTTGCAGATTATAAACGTCCCAGTGGGTCACCTGTCCATGTGGCACAGGCTATAACTGTTATACAAACCAGTGGCATGTGTTCAACTGTACCCCAGATATGTGATACATGTTCACCTACAACACAAATGGATAACATTATGGAGACTACAATCAACCAGTGTTACTAACAGCTATGATGCATCATTGCTGGATGGCTACACTACCTGACATGTATGCATTAAACTTTACTCCTGACAACATGTACACTGCAGTACTTTGGTACACTGTAGTACAGTCACCGTGTGCATCAGAACAATATTAGCCTGTCTCTGCATCGATGTTTTGGATGACAGGGATGTGGCCCAGGTATCATCATATGCACAGAATGGCCCATACATTTGACACCATGTTTGTGAGTGAGGGGTGTAATGAGGTGAACTGGGCAAGGTGATGTGGTGTGTGTAGGTATGGTGTTTCCCTAGGGGTGTTCATAATAGTGTGTGCGCATGGATGCACACAATTCTGCCATGTGGTTGCCCTACACAGGTGTTTATGGACAGCAGCAGACCTTACCTGGCAGGGTGTGTAGTTCACTGCCTCCGGCCATGGGCACATGGACTGTACCTGCAGGGGTACCATGGGCATGTCCAGATACAGGCCTTGATGTGCTAATCTCCCCTGATGATGACAGATATCTGCTGGAACTAGATCCCTCCTGAGACTGGCCAGGACCACATGCTCATGGCCTACTGTGGTGTGGTGTGGACAGCACCCCCCCCCCCCCAGTGCCGGGGCTGGTGCTGTCACTACGGGAGCCCCATGGTGTCCTAGCATGTCCAAGTTTACTGCCAGATTTTGGTGTTGCTTTGCTATGTCCACACAGCCATTGCGACACTCTCACCACATGTTGAAGCACGGACAAACCATGGTCGATGCGGGCCATCATCCCACCAGACCATCTATCCATGAGCTTGGTTTAAGCATGGATGGCACCAGACAGTTCACGGAAGTTGTCACTTGCAGATGTGAGAGCAGCCAACTGCAGCCTCAGGCCCTGTCTGATGTAACGTTCCATACGTGCCTGCGCTGCCATGACAGCCTGAAACATGAGCCTGGTGGTACCAGTTGTGGCGCATCTGCCTGGGGCATGATGACCAGTGGCTCTACCATGAGCACCCTGGGACATCTGCCTATATGGTGCCCTGCCAGACATATGCCTATGCCTGCTGTGGCCAGACACAGTAGGCATGGTTACCACACTCTCCTGTGCACTGCCAGCAAATGCCAGCTGTCCCTCCACTATGGCTACTGGTGATGGGGTATGTATAGGCACTGACACTGTATGTGGGCTTGGGGTGGCTAAAAGGAGGATGTCAAATGATGGTGCTGTTTTGGCCTCTGACAACCCCACCTGTGCCTTAACAGTACTATCATCATTTTTGGTGTCTGTATAGACACTAACATCAGATTGCATGGAGTAGGGACCATGACCCACCTCACCACCTGTGGGGGAAAATAAAAAATGCACTTTAAGACCTGTACAGTAACAGTACACACACACACACACACACACACACACACACACACACACACACACACACACACAAACCACCTTAATACCTACCTGTACATGACTTTACAGACAGTCCCATGGTTATTCCCATGTGTTTTCCATCCTGCATCAAACTTGGTAACATACACTCATTAATACCACTCATTAATGTATCATTCCTCTAAATGCCTGACATGTGATCACAACACAAATCCTGTTACTCCATTACCACTCTTACATGAGTGGAGTGGTTTTACATGGCCTCAATGCTGTCATTCAGTGTTCACTCTGTGTATGTCTGGACATCGTGAGCATGGCCCCTATATGTGAGGGGCTACTATGTTCACTCCATAATATCATGCACTGGAGTGTTATGTGTAAGTATTGCTCAGTACATGACAGATATGCTGCTCAATAAACCTATCATGTGACAACTGTAATAAATGGATACACTCTTTGGTGTTGTCTAGTAATTCCCTAATGCATCTGTAGTGCTGCATATGTGGGTTGTCAGTCACCTCTCTGCTGAATGCAATATTAAGGGTATACCTGGTGTCTACCTTCCCTTGCAATGCATGTTCCATGCTACAGACATTATTATACTATCAGCTGTCCTGTGATTACATACATGACAAGTATTCCTGGTATGTCATGTGTCGGTCCATGTCCATGTACTGCATGATCACAAAGGGAAGTACAGTTGTATGAACAACCCCACAATCACACATGTGCATACATGGACATCCACACAAACACACACACATCTTACATGCATTAACCTCCTTCCACTTAACCAGAGTGACCCTACAGACAAAATAATCACCCACCAACACACACACACACACACACACACACACACACACACACACACACACACACACACACACACACACACATGTGAGGTTGCACAATGATAGTACACACAGTCCTCCTATTATCCATCAGTCAACATGCATAACATATGGAACACAACAGCATGCAGTTCAGCTATAGTCAGTCCATGCTAGCAACAGTATACATGTGTGTGATGCATGTGCTGTGTTAGTAGGTGATGCCCCTTCCCCTAGATACCACTACACCCATGTACGCAGTATTGCTGTGCACCTGTTTTGCACTCTGTCATGTACTGTGCACCAAACCTCACAGGTATACAACCCATTGCTGAATGTATAGTACTGTGTCAGTTATGTCAGCTCTAATGCTCACAGTCTCTATGTTTTTCAGCAACACATACTAGGGATGATATGTGTACAGATGTCATTTGTGAATGCCTGATGTCTGTTTTACAGATCTCAACATCAGCGGACCATGTATGACCAATCCAATGCTATTACAGTGACAACTGTCAGAGCATACCATGGCTATGCAGAGTGTACACAATCTTATTGATATGACGCACCCTTCCTTGATCTGCCATGGGACCACATCACCGCATATCTTAACAGTACATGAGCCTAATATGTGACATATGTCCTGTACATTCACATGCAGTGTCTACAGAATGTGTTAGCTGTGTGGATGCTGACCATGATGCATACACTCTGTGTGTGCATATATGTGCACACCCTTATCATGATGGTATGTTGCACCTATTGTTAAGTGTACTACAGCAGTCACTTCTCCTGGCAGGGGTATACTAGCATGGACCATCTGCACTTGCCATTGTATGCTCAGTCTGCCCTACACATGTCTCCCAAATCAGCATGATTGCAAGGTCTACTCATGTGCACATCCCTTGGTGTTCACACACTGCTGTCACTATTGCTGTGGGGGTAGGGTTACACCTGCCACAGTTCCTGAAGATGACTGGGTGCTGATACAGCCATTCTTAGCATCCTTAGGATACCTGCTGCAGTTCACTGGTGTGTCATGCTGACACCCCCTCCCCAACTTCAGCCTTTTTGCAGATGCTTGAGAAGTAAGGCCTACACATGTGTCAGTTTTCAGTGTCCCATACACCGAACACCACATGTTACAGCCTAGTCCCAGCTGATAATGTGGACCACAGTAATATGTTATGCCATAGTGTAACTCTGTAACAGTTGCCATTGTACTACTGGTATATACAGTGTTGTTGCACTGTATACTGGTGATGTTTCACACATGTCCCTACTGTAGGCCATGTCTCCCACCATTATGTTACTCCCTGTGGACACATTCCACAATGACAGGATGTTAGTTATCTTCTAGGTGTCTGACATACCCTTCTAATACCCCATCACTGGCACCACTGTGGTGCCGTGCATTTAACAGCAACAAACGTGCACATGTAAAGTATGCATTCTGGGTAAGTGTGTTAGATATATGCATGGAATATACCATAGCCATTACATGCCCGGTGTATTGGCAAGCATCAACATAAACCATACTCACCAGCTACAGGCTGCTGCCTTGGTGGTAGACCAGAGGGACCTACATAAGAAGGTGAGAGATGCAAAGTCAGTGGCCACACCTGTGGCATTGCTACAGGGTGGATACAGTATTACAGTACAACAGTACATGTCCACAATACTACTACACATGCACATCTGTTTATCGCTACTATGCATCAATGAACTATATCTATGACATGCCAGATATGAATGATCTACTTGTACAGATGCAGATGCATACGCAACAGTGGTCTACTGATGTTCTCTGTGGCTTTACCTGCATGCTCTTCAGCCAGAGTGTGGGTAGCACCCAGCTTCACAATGGTGTCTGGCAGTTGGTTGGCTATGCGGACGGGCAGGTGCCATGAGGCTGGTGAGGAGTTCCTCAACACATATCAGGGGGTATGGATGGCATGCCCCCACCATTGCGAGGTGATCCCCTGGACTGCAGCAGCACATCAACTGGCATTGCAAAGCAGGTTAGAACGATGATGCTAGACCTGATCATAATTGCGGTTGTGCAGTCCAACATCATTGACCCTGAGGACTAGGTCGTTCCACAGGGCAATCTGCTCCTGCTGCTCATGGGTGGCCCAGCCAAACAGGACAGGGTAGTGATGGATTAAATAGGTTAGCACTATTTAATTGTCTGCAGCTGAATAAGTTGGGAGCCATCCATGTGACATCTTGCCTGAAAGACATAAAGATGGAAACAGGTCCGAGCAACTCATGCAGCAAGGTTACCACAGTTCTTAATACACATCTCTGTCACCCCCCCAACATATCAGTGACAACAAACTGTACACACAACTCAATAGGTATGGCTACATTTTACCTACCAGTGGGACAGATATTGTATTGTACCACACTTTGTGCTATGTGTCTGTAGCCATGTTCCCTGTGTGGACACTATCATTGCTGACCTGTTACAGACTATTCACCTGCATGCCATTGTCAGGGCTACTATGGTTCCATATATGCCTGTGGTATGCTTGCTATGTGATTGCTGCGCATCTGGCATTCTGTGTAATTGGGGGATATCTATGCATGCTGTTGGACATGTTCCGGGATTGTGTTGAGTATTACTACCCACATATATTCTATAACAGTGACACAATAGCATGTTTGGGGACTATTTACCAACAGAACCACCTCTACAAACTCATCTGCCCATGTTACCAGGCCACATCACATGTGGGACCCACCCTGGGACCTCCTTAAGTACTGGTCCAGCACTACCATCAGGTGGAACCAACTCAAGGGATGTTGTTCCCCATGTGGGCACACACAGACATGATCTTGTAACCCGAGGTCAGGTCCAGGGTATGTTCCATAGCAGGCTCCACAGACACATGTGGGATGTGCTACATAACCTTGAGGCACCAAGTACACATTCACAGGGTCCACATGCTCCTCCATCTCAGTCTCCAGGCAAGGCACCTTTGGGACATGGACTGTTGTTGTGAGTAGCAGTGGGTCGGAGGTTTTTTCCCATTGTGTCCATATTGGGGCCCATGGGGCTTCCACATCACAGACTGCACACAACATCCAGGGTGTGTACCCACCACATGTGTCACATACTACCCCTGTAGGCTGTCCTCTATATCTACCAACCTGGACCACCTCCACAACTATACCTGCCATACTTCCCCATATTCCCATTCCCTACTTCACAGACAAGGGCAATGTGGTCCCAACAAGGGGTTCACATGTGACATACCTGTCCATGTTGCACACACTGACAGCTGTATATATCTGTGTGTATTGCTATATGTGCTGTTCCTTCACATATAGCATGCATCACTGTGGTGGTAATACATGGGACATGTATTGGCATACATATAGGTGTGTGTGTGTGTGTGTGTGTGTGTGTGTGTGTGTGTGTGTGTGTGTGTGTGTGTGTGTTTGTATATATGTAGACGTGCATGAAGGTATATATCTATATATGTGTAGCTATATACAATGTTGTATATATGTGTTTATATATATGTCTACATATGGGTATCTGTATATTTGTGGACATACATGTGTGTATATATATATATATATATATATATATATATATATATATATGTGTGTGTGTGTGTGTGTGTGTGTGTGTGTGTGTGTGTGTGTGTGTGTGTGTGTGTACACATATACATACCTATATATAGGGTACATTCAGACGTCAGGACCACAATCTCACAACACCTTCCTGCACAGCTACACTGTTCTGCCTTGCTACAACACAGACAGGTGCCACATATGGACACAGGCTAATATTAGGTGGGTATATGTAGGGCCAGATTGCAGGTAACTCTATTGAACACCTAGGGCATTCCAGCATTCTACAATACAGGTTAACCTGAGTATCCTGCAAGTGGTGGGCTGTAGAACCCACATGTCCATCATTATGGCATTATATGTAGGGCCAGATTGCAGGTAACTCTATTGAACACCTATGGCATTCCAGCATTCTACAATACAGGTTAACCTGAGTATCTTGCAAGTGGTGGGCTGTAGAACCCACATGTCCATCATTATGGCATTACTTCCACCACCAGCTATTGGCCACAGTAATATACATGCTTCCCATTACACAACACACACTATGATGGCTTACATATTATCAGTCAGTGCTGCTCTGCACAATTGACAGGTATGGCTCACTACCCACAGGGACTGGCTCTATTGTCCTTAGCAGTTGTTCAGCTGAACATCATTAAAACAACAACACCTGATGGCACATATAATTCATTCTACATTATCTATCTCATTATTATGGACCAAGTACTACAGTCAATTACATGCATATATACTTCACATACCTGTCGTGCAAATGATGTCTCTTCTTCTCTTCTGGATAGTTTTCTGGATGGATTTTTTTTTTCTTGCCTTTCACGCACTCTCTCACTCTCTCTTTATCTTGGTCTCTCTCCACTAAATGGATTGAGCTGCTTTGAATAGATGGCAGCATGGATTTTATAGGTTAGGTGATGCACATGATCAGAAGATGGCCTCTGCACCAATCAATGTCCTCCACTTGCTACCTGCATTCAACATGTTGTGTAGTACTTCCAATTACAACCGTCATGGCAACCCACTACTATAAATCCCTACATCATGTGGGTGCAGTCCCTTTACCATTCCTGTATAGTGGACATCCTTCCTGTGTGTGGGAAGCAGTGTTACAGACAGAAGGTAGCAATACCTCTTACAAGAGAACTAGCAAACCAGGTCTGCTACATATTTCTATGAGGTTCCAAAACTACAGACAGAGTGTGAGTAGTGTTGTATGCATTGTATAGCACCAGTGTTACATGGTTTGTGTGTGCATACTAGTTTAACATGGAATGCAGTCTGTTTGCATAGCTCTCAACTGTGGGCATATCCACTTGATGGCCAGAGGTGTGCCTGATATGTTGTATCTGTCCACCACACAGGTCTTGTGTCAGATATATCACTGGCAGTGCGTGTGTTGAGTGCTATCGGTACATGGCTACATCCATTTGTGTTTCTAACTTCATATTCCTGACTAAGGGTATGTTGCAGACTATCCTGTAACACCAGCAACTTTTTTAGTGTATGACAACACTATTTCACATATTGGCTTGTGTTCCAGCCTCTGTCCTCCACCTACATACCAGGCTTTGTCCATATGACATGCTGTCAGGGGTTGTTATGTAGTGCGCTGTGAGAATGTCATGCTGCCATTCCTGTCATCATTCCACTGCTGTTGTGGCCCCCATATATATTGTGGGGTTGGGTCCATATATGTGTGGACGTCATCTGCACAATACATGTGCCCTTAAGCACTCCAGAGGCCAGTGTATGTAACAGTGGAATATGGCCCTGTATGTCAGTCTATGGGGGGATGCACCATAACTAACCTAGGCTGTTACAAAATGTGGGGGTATCATGAGTAAGCTGCCTTAATGTATCTGGATGTACATTACCACACAACTCACCTTGGGTAAATGCAGGCCTACTGCTTCCTGCCATACAGACTGTTCTGTTTGTCAGTGTGATTGTGATGGTGTCAGTTATGCCTTGTTATGTAACAGATACATCCCATTGTGTCAAGGTCTTTACCCCCTAGAGATTGTGTAGAGAGTGTAGACAGAGGCTGCTGGACTATACATCTGCATTACTTACTGTCGATTGATTGTTATCCTGTGGCCCAGTCTTTCATTACTGTTGTACTACTTGAAGGCTTTGGCCTGGACAGCAACATATGTAAACCTTTCCAGAATACTGTATTAATTTATGTATTTGACAGTTGCATTAGTCTGTTTATATGTATGTCAGAGTCTAAGCAGCTATATGACATGGCATATATAACTGTAATAGTAGAAAATAAAGCTTTGCCATGTATGCATACCTGTCTGTGGTGTTATATCCTTTGACCTCTCTGTGAGTATATGTTGCAGGCAACAATTGTCATTTGTATAGGTGGCTCATACAGTGTCCAGCTGGTAAGGTGGCAACTGTAGGCATAGTGGCTGTTCCGTATTGTGTGCACCTTCTACATATGTACCTTCCTATACAAATTTCTGTGTGTGTATGTGTAGTTACATATATATCTATAGATATGTGTGTGTGTGTGTGTGTGTGTGTGTGTATATATATATATATATATATATATATATATATATATATATATATATATATATATATATATATATATATATATATACATATATACATATATATATATATATATATATATATATATATATATATATATATATATATATATATATATATATATATATATATATATATATATATATATATACATATGCATCTGCTTATATGTTCTATGTATATGATTCTTAGGAATGTTGATTGCTTCCACATTGTAAATTCGCTATGGCAGCCAGACTGTACTGCAGGATATGTTACTGATACCAGCCTGACATCATACAGGTGGGGTGGAGTACTGTTAACATCTTGTGCCCATGTTGTGTCAGGTCCTGGTTATGGGATTTACAACAGTTAGTATTGTATTGCAGGGCAGATGTGTTTGGCTGTGGATATCTCTACGTAGAAGACGTATGTTGCTTGGGCCCCTTCACCCTCATTAACAATGCATGTGGACATATATGCTTTTGTTTTGTTCTCTTTTATATCTATAGATATATGTCTGTATATACATATATAGATATATATTTATGCTTACATATATATATATATATATATATATATGCATATATATATATATATATATATATATATATATATATATATATATATATATATATATATATATATATATATATATATATATATATATATATATATATATATATACATATATATATATATATATATATATATATATACATATATATATATATATATATATACATATATATATATATATATATATATATATATATATATATGTATATATATATATATATATATATATATATATATATATATATATATATATATATATATATATATATATATATATATATATATATATATATATATATATATATATATATATATATATATATATATATATATATATATATATATATATATATATATATATATATATATATATATATATATATATATATATATATATATATATATATATATATATATATATATATATATATATATATATATATATATATATATATATATATATATATATATATATATATATATATATATATATATATATATATATATATATATATATATATATATATATATATATATATATATATATATATATATATATATATATATATATATATATATATATATATATATATATATATATATATATATATATATATATATATATATACATGGGACCATTCAGATCCCCAAAGACAAAATCACCGAAACTAATTTTGGTTTGGCATACTTGCGCAAAAGTGCTTTTCACCGAAGAAGCATTTTCGCGTAAGTATGCCAGTTTGCGACACCGCACTATGGTGTGGATAAGGGAAAATTCCCTTTTCCTCACTGTCGTGCTGTCTCGGAGTGAGAATATTAAAGTAAGGGGGTGTGGAGGTGCATAAATGTAGATTTCTTTCTTTTTTTTTTTTGTAACATATATTAACGAAAGTGCTTTTTTGGTGAAAGTGCTTTCGTTAATATATGATCGGTGATTATGGATTCGGGAGTTTGCACATTCGTGCATAAGTCCTAGATCCATATACACACATATATATATATATATATATATATATATATATATATATATATATATATATATATATATATATATATATATATAGATATATATATATATATACATACATATAGATGTAGACATATATATCTACATATGTATGCATATGTGCATGTATATATATATATATATATATATATATATATATATATATATATATATATATATATCTACATATATAGATATGTTATATCTATTTAGATATAAATATATATACACACACACATACACCTGCATGCTTAAATACATTTCCTGTACCGTTGAATGACTGGGCTGGATGATATGTTTGTGAAAATATCAGGGTTATGCATATCTGACATGGCTTAGTGGTAATTCAACTTGGCTATGGTATGCAGGGTCCTGGGCTCGAGCCTTGTAAAGACTGTTTATTTTGTTGCTGGACAGAATAAGGGCCTTTGGATACAGAGTGATTAATGCACTTTTAAGCAGTTGTAAGCAGGTTTGCGTGGGTTTGCACAGAGGTAAGCACTGCTAACTTCCAGTTACAGTTTCTTATACTGATTTAGCTTTTCAGTTGCTTAACTTGTGTAAGCATTTCTTACCACTGCACAAACAAGCTTAAACCCGCTTACTGCTGCTTAAAAGTGCTTACTTCTGTTTACCCCCACACTAATTTCTTTAAAAGGAAAGAAAAAGGGTTGATAGGAATGTGGTGAAAAAGGGGCACAAAGAGGGAAAGACAGTAGGGAAAATAGCTAGGGATGTGCAGGAAGGGTGTAGGGAAGGTCCATAGCTGCCCATTTCTTCTACATCAACAGCTGTGCATATAAACTGAATTTGGAGGTAGATTTGGACACTCAAACTCCTGAGAGAGGGGTGAGGACAACATTAATATGTCAGGATGCCAAATAGACCTGATTACATGTGTCCAGTGGACACATGTGCGAAATGGACAGCTATGTATGGGGCGAGATTTTTTTTGGGAACAGATTGCCCTTTTTTTTCAGCTGAGAGTGGGATGTTGGGGAGGTATTGTAGGTATATTTGGGAAGGTAGGTTGGGTAGATTAACAGACAAGACAAACAAGATGCATATAGGGGCTGTATATGGCACATGTGGGGGTAAACACCTTGATGGGGAGGGGTGTTGGGAAATCAGAAGCCCATGAGCCCTCTAGTGGAAACAGTGGAACTAAGGTCCCCACTCATGGGCAGTCACCACTGCACCTTCACATCCCAGAAGGTGGCTGTGCTGGGAGCTGAGTCAGAGAGCCAGACCAACCCTCTAGTCATGACAAGCTGCCCTTGAGCTGGCATAGCAGATCTTCAAACTGCTGATTGAGCTCACTATGCACCATGACCTGGACCGGGTGATGGGTGACAGGATCCTGTTCGCGCCCACTCCTCGGGGGAGATGAGCCCCATCCCCTGAGGTGGTTCCACCCAAAGGTGGTGCAGGATCAATGGACAAGGAGGTCCCATGTTGGGCCCAAGACGTGATGGTGCCCGGTGCCACAGCCAGCTGAGGTGGGACAAGTGGGTCCACCTGGACCCGCATTCCCATATGTGCTATGGTGTTTATGATTTATCAACATATGTGGGTTAGTAATAGTCAACACATTCCAGGGTTAGGTAAAACAGCATACATAGATATTCTCATTAACTCAGACACCAGATATTGAACAGTCACATAGCAAACAGAACACATGCATATATGGGACCACAGTGGTAATTACAACAGCATGCAGGTAAATTGATGGCACCATGCCACCAATGTTGGGGTATTTCAACATAGCACATGCATAGAAACAGATTTAAATAATTATCAAACAACAGGACATATGTCCCAACATTACAGTGAAGTCATCACGTACCAGTTGAGTTGGGTATTTAGTTTATTGTTGCAGATATGGTGTGGGGGATGTCAATTAACAACTAATATATTCCTGTAGTTCGCATTACTTTCCTAGTCAGTGCTGTTATCTCTACCTTATGAGTATTACTACACTACCCTATTGCCTTAGTTTGGACAGTGATATGGCTGTCGTCAGCTAGATACATGAACTTGTTTTACCTGCAGTATACACCTCTTACCTGGTATACCTGTGGAGGAATTGTTTCACACTAACTGTTTCTACACATACTCCTAGATTCCAGGTTGATGTTATGCATATACCTGTCCATCTCTTTTTGCACAGACTATAGCCCTGTCTTGACCACATGCAGGTGAACCGAGACATATGTAGACTATTGCCCTCTTCAACCTTTAGTGACTTACAACACTCTTATACAGGATTTCTTAGACAGCTATATTATGTAGCACAGTGTGGGTGATAGTGATGAGTGATACCTTATTATTCAGTGCAACTGCAACACTCACAATGCCATACAATACCAGAGTAAACAGTACCAGTACAGGGTATCAATCTTTTATTTCTAGGCACAGTGATGGACCTGTGGGAGCAATGTTTGTTAGCACTAATTGAATGTTGCCACACAGATTACCAGTGTCCACATTAGTATTATGCACATATATCTCACTCAGTTACTGTGCACACTCTGGTCACAGCTTGACAGCATGGGGCTGTAGATGGGACATGTTGTATAATTCGGCTTTTCCCTGTTAGGGGTCACCACAGTTGAACTCCGGTCCACTAATGATTGGCAGTAGCTTCTTACATGCCGAGTTGCCAGCCTTGACACACAACCTTCAACGAAGGTACGCCCATTCACGCATGTCTCCACACATTGGCTTATTACTCTCATAACATTTTGGGGAGTGGCTAGTGTGACAGGTTTGTTCTTATAGATGTGTGACAATCAGTTGCATTTTCTGTTTGCTGCCTAAACATCTGAGATCATCCCACTGATTTGCCAGGAGGATAGGGTGACAGGCAACAGATATAGGCCAATATACTGGACATTATGGACATATCTGTACAGTTGTGGGGTATGATTCTGTGCAGCCTACTTCCACTCCCAGGATTCAGACCATGGCTGTGTCTGCTAATGCTAAAACACTGTCCATCACAGTTGCTTGTGCGATATAGATATTGCTGTATATCTCTTATCTGATTTATGTGTATAATTCTCTTCTGACCTTGTATTACATCACTCTTATACAGGATTTCCTAGACAGTTATATTATGTAGCACAGTGTGGGTGACAGTGATGAGTAATACCTTATTATTCAAAGCAACTGCAACAATAACAATACCATAGAATACCAAAGTAAACAGTACCAGTACAGGGTATCAATCATTTATTTCTGGGCACAGTGTTCATATCTGATGGACCTGTGGGAGCAATGTTTGTTAGCACTTAAATGCTGCCACACAAAGTACCAGATTTCACATTAGTATTATGCACTTACATCTCACTCTGTTACTATACACACTCTGGTCACAGCTCAAAAACATGGTGTAGATGGGACATACTTGGCTTATTACTCTCATAACAGTTTGGGGAGTTACTAGAGTGACAGGTTTGTTCTTATAGATGTGTGACAATCATTTGTATTTCTTGTTTGCAGCCTATACGTCTGGGATCATCTCACTGATTTCCCAGGGGGACAGAGTGACAGGCAGCAGATACTGGCCAAATTTGCTGGACATTTTGGACAAATCTGTACAGTAGTGGAGTATGATTCTGTATGCAGACTACTACCAGTGCCAGGATTCGAACCATGGCTGTGTGTGCTAAAAATATAACAGTTCACATCTCAGTTGCATGTGCTATTTGGATTTTGTTGTCTGTTATTTCACTGTTTTCTGTCTCTCACAGTTTTACTAAATGGCCTCTGGGGGTTACACCAGTCATATGCAGACATTCCTACACATTTTATTTATGTTGCACATTGTGGGTAACAGTGCTTAATACAACAGTACTATTACCTGATTGCAAATCTACATTGTCATATGATACCAGAGTAAGCACATACCGTCCAGCAGTTAGACCTTTATTGTCAGGCCATTATGCTTTTATTTACATACAACATATATGAGACTCTTCCTGCCATATTCTCTGGTGTATGCAGTACTCGCCTTAAACAATACAGGTTTTATACAGGCAATTAACTTACTACTACTTTTAGATTTATTTCCTATAACAGTGCATGCAAGAGTATTACTAACCTGCGTCACATCGCAAACTCTCCAAGCGACATCCATGGGCCTCTTGGTTCACAGCCCATTCACTTGCTACTGTGAAGGACATAAGAGGAACATTTAGCCATACCTATCTATAATATACATGAGCTGGCAATTGTTAAACAGGTAGTGGAGTGATACTTACACACATCTGAGACCTTCCCTGTCCTCCTAGTCTCTTGGATCCACTGATTCAAGAGATCCTCCTTTCATCGCTTTAGGTCAGCATAGTGATGTCTGATCTGCTCAGTAGTTCGGGGTTTGCCAGTGGCACTGGTAAGGTCACGGGTGAGACAGTCCAAGGCTTCTGCTTTATATTGGGAACCCTGGTACTGGCCCTGCAGCAGTCTCTGCTCATGCTCTTTGACAAGGAGTCCTGCCATGACTCTGGACTCCTAGATGCTCCAGCACTGCACATGGTGCTTGCAAGGGGAAGCTACAACCAGTTATGAGATGTATCCCCACCTGTTGGGTTTAAATAAGGCCGATTTCCCACAATTTGTCGTGATTTGACGGTTTTGAAAAGGCTGAGCTATGGGCAAACCTGCTTACCTAAGGTTGGCATTGTTTAAAGGGTATACCAATGGGCAGATTGAGTTAGCTGGTCTACACATTGCTTACACCTACTCAGCTGGCCTGTGCAATGCTTAGCGTTGCTTATTTTTTAATTTGCATACTATTTGCTGTTTGGCATTGATTTATTATTCATTACGTGTTGTATATGTGTCTGGTATCCATGATTCATGTGTATGTACACTGTATGGGGTCCTTGTGTTTATTAGGAGACCTCAACACTTTATTACAATTACACCTCACATCTGGGCTTACTGCAATATTCCAGTTCACATATTTATGTTATGTAGTAGGTTATAGAACATAAGACTGTATATAGATTCCTTTCACATGTTCAGTTTGATTTCACTATAGTGGGGATTTGCTTGGTGATACTTCAGTCTTGTGTACTGTTATGGTGGCCTAGTGGTTAACTACTGTGACTATAATGTACAAGGTCTTGGGTTCAAAACCTGCAAAGGCTGTTTATTTTGTTTCTGGCCAGAACAGCGGCTGTTGCATACAGAGTGATTAAGGCACTTTTAATCACTTGTAAGTGGGTTTGCGTGGGTTTGCACAAAGGTAAACAATGCTAACCTCCAGTTAAATATGCTTACAGAGAGTTATCTTCAATATTGCTTAACCTGTGTGCACATTGCTTACCTACACGCAAACGGGCTTAATCCTGCTTACTAGTGCTTACATATGCTTATGCCCACTTACTACTGCTTAATAGTGCTTACACTTGCTTACTAGTGCTTACTACCGCTTACCACTGCACTAATTTAGACAGTAATGTGGAATGGTTCTTGGGAAGGTGGGGGATTTGGAAGCTGTATGGAGTTATTATTCATTACACATTTTACCTTCCATTTGCATCCCTGATTCCTGTGTAGATATACTGTACGAGGCACATGTGATTATCTGCGGACTTTGCAACATTATGACACTGCACCTCACATCTGCATTTAATGCAGTACTCCTGTTCACAAATATATGTTATTTAGTAGGCTACACAACTAAAAATATTGGTCATAAAGTGATTTGACACAGAAAATGGAATGTACTGTAGTGAGACTCGAACCGGGAATGACTGCTTATAAGGCGAATGCTATCACCACTACACTATTGCTATACTGCTTCATTTGCATATATCTTGCTTTTTATCCTCTTCTGCCATTTAAGCTGCATTAACCGTAGTTAAGCGATGGGCAAACCTGCGCACCTACGGTTAAATTTAATCTGTTTCATAAAAAATAAAGTATCTTTATATTTTTTGTGTTAAGTATTGCTCTTGTACAAGTGGGGGGATGTTGCTGGGGGTATGCTTACACCTATGAGCAGTCTTGCTCATTCTTTTAGGACTTTCTGCTGTTCTTCATTGCAGGGGCATGTATATTCTAAAACCTCTGCTCTCAGACATACCCCCTGCACTCTTACATGCTCCGTGTAAGATTAGCAGCTCTGGCAGCTCGTCTTCATTAATATGCATGGCGCGCTGCAGTCCTGCTCCTAAAGGGCTGCTTCCATGCAGGACTTAGCTAGTCCTGCACGGAAAAATAATAAATCCAGGGGACTATAAAAAAATACTGTTTAAAACTAAAACAATGCTGATTTCCATAAACAAGGATGATTTAAGCTATGGAACAAATAAAGATATGAAATAATAAGGTTACCTATAGGAAATTATTATAAAATGTATTTTAAATAATTCAGCTGTACTTAAAAAAAAATATTAAAATTATATGTATATATATATATATATATATATATATATATATATATATATATATTTACATTAAATACTGCATCTCTACAAAACTGAATCGCATCTTATCACTAATGAATACTTATAATATAGGCAATACGCTGCTGAAATTCTACACTACAAACTTTTTTTTACTTCAACATTTCCTACTGCTTCATTGCTAATCACCTAGCCCAGAAAAATAACTCAGCTGGCAGTTCAAGAAATAAATTTAGGCACCATTAACAGTGACTATAATTACCTTGCAAGAAATTAACTTGATATTAGTACAAAATTTTAACTAACTATGATGACCATATTACTAAATCTATAGGTTCATAGGTTCATAGGTTAGTATATAGTATAGGTTACTAAATCTATAGCATTCATATTAAGCTATGCCACTCAAGTCCACAGTATGGCATTCTTTATATAAAAAAATACACAATCTAACTATGACCTTATGGAAAATTAAGGCTGAATATCCTGGTATCACATTTACTAATGTAAATTACTATTAATGATGAACATTATTCATGATATTAATATAAAAATTATTTATTGTGTTACATAGCTAGAAGGGAGATTCTGTCATCTAGTTAAGCTTTTCAATTTAAGTAGACATCGAATTGAGCACATGTCATTAAAACCTGGGTAATAGCATGCATTGAGGTGAATTTGCTAGTAAAATTCAAGTTCTTCAAGTCTTAGGGAGATGGGACCACTTCTAATGTCGTAGTTGACATGGGCAATAATCTTGAACTTAAATTTATGGTTTGAAAATATTTCAATATGTTTAGCCAATGCATTCTCCATTTTCTTTTTAATGATAGCGTACTGGTGTTCGCACACAAGCTCCTGGAGCTTACGCTCAGTCTTGATTATATAAAATACTGGGCAAGACTAGCACTTCGCTAAATATACCACCAATTTGATATTATAATCATATCTGACTTTTAATCTGAAGACATGGTCATTCACCTCAAATGTGTTTCCTACCTCAATGAATTTACAAAAGTTGCAGGATTCACACTTAAACATCCTAGGAAACTTTACCAGTTGTGGTCTACTAGATTCTAAGAGGTTATTGATATTGCACTCTCTCTTATATATAATTTTGTGTGAAGTACCTAATCTACTGAGTAAGGTCAGGCCACGTCTAAGCCATTCCCAGTTTTTTCGGACCCAGTTCTGTACAAGATGGCTATCCACATTATAGGTGGTAACTAGGGTCAAGGTGAAATCATCTTCTGTAACTGGACTATCCACATTAAAGTCTAACCCACACTTTTCTTTAGATATTGATACTGGTATCCCTCCCAAACTCAAAATCGGGGTATAAAAGCCTGACCTTCTCTTACGCTGAACCTCCTACATAAGTGAGTCTATTAGATCACTGGGTTAGTCCCGAGCTAAGAACATGTTCCTTAGTAGTTCACATTCCAACTCAAAGTCTCTATCCAAAGTGATAATTCTAGCCACCCTTACCAATTGGCCCTTAACAACCAAACATTTTTGATGGTAAGGGTGGCAGCTGGAATAATGGGGAAATGAGTTAGAATAGGTACTTTTCCTGAAAATTCTAGACAAATATCGATTTCTCCCCTATCTTTTCTAAGATTAATATCTAAGTATGCTATTTCTTCACTATCAAAAGTGAGTGAGCAAGTGAATTTCAGGAAGAATGTGATATTATTAAAGTAATTCACTAATCTATTAGCTTCTACAATATCCCCTCTCAGCATAATAAAAATGTCATCCAAGAACTGAGTATAAAACAAAATCAGGTTCTTGCATTCATCCATATTGAATACAAAATTTGTTTCCCAGAATGCCATTACTAGCTTTGCCAGACTAGTTCCACAAGGGGACCCCATGACAACCCCAATTTTCTACAAGTAGAAGTCATTCTCAAAAACAAAATAGTTATTTGATAGAAGAATGTTCACCATCTCAGATATAAGTGACATTTCTGAATAAGGGGCTCCTTTCTTCCTTAACATGTCCATAATCCATTTGATTCCTTCCAAGTACGGGATAGATGTATAGAGGTCTTTTACATCTATTGTGAGAAAATTATAGTTCTCTCTCTAGTCAAGATCATTGATTTTTTTTAAAAATGACTATGAGTCTTTACAGACTTGACTCTCACTTGTCAGGTATCTTTTCAGAATAGCATCCACTACTTTCACATTTGGATAAGTGACTGAATCTCGACCATCTACTAAAGGTCTCATTGGTGGGTTGGGAAGATCCTTATGGATCTTGGGTATCCTGAATAGTCTCGGGATTTTAGGGTAAGGCCTGGTCATGTAGTTGAAGACATTAGCTTCAATTCTAGTTGTTATGAATAAATCATTCAAATACATATTTATTCGTTGGTATGTCATGTTTATTTCATTAAGGGAGGCTACTTGGTAAGGCTCCCCTGCTAAAATGTCCCTCTTTCATTTCACATATTTATGATGGTCCATGATAGTCAGGCCATCACCTTTATCCAGTTTGGAAATCCATACTTTAATTCATCTTAAATAGTTAATTTCATCCCACTCATATTTACTGACATTCATCTTGATAGTAGCATTCTTAAAAAATTTTTTCTAAGTGCCTTAGTTTGAGCTGACATGCATGTTTGAATATCTGCAAGCTGGGATGTAGTGGTGGGTTAAAAGTACTTGGAACACGTAAGACATTCCTGACATCTGAACTGTTATTGTCATCGTTACCAAATACAATATTCAGATTTAGTTTCCTGGTATAATTTTTGATGTTGAGGATTGCTCTGGCTACATTAATATGTTGTGAGGGGAACAAAAGTGTACCCCCTAGCTAATAATTCAACTAATTCAAGACTAATGTTGACTTCCAAATAATTGAAAATTTGAAAGTTTCCTGTATTGTTTTTAATGATATTTGGATTCTATTTAGGATCAGGGTATACTTTTAATGTTTCTTCCTGTTGAACTTCCTGCTATTCTTCCTGTTGTTTGTATAATTCACTCATTTGGGGATAGCCACCTGTTGTTGGGTATTCTAAAAATTTGCACCAGGTGTGGTGTTAACTTCAACTTTCTGCTGGCCCCTTCCATTTTGATCGTTGATTCTCTCGCTTCTCCTTATGGAGATTGAATCAGTCGTATACTATTGGCAGGGGGTCTGAGAGTTCATTATTTGATCAAAGTTAAAGCTTAAGTCAAGATCACCCACCCGAGAAGGGCCTTGCATAGAGGCAGTGTTATTGTTGTTAAATGCCCCTGTTTGTGATGTTGGTGGACTTGGGTATGCCATACCATTGTCATAGGCTAAGCAATCTCTTTGCAATTTTTTACCCTTAGTATATTTCAATTTATTAAGTTACTGGTCAATGCTGGTAAAAGTTCTTGTGTAATCATATTGGTACCTGTTGAAATTTAAGTGTGCTTTAATTTTGTGATCTAAATCAGTCACTTCTTTAAAGATGGTTTCAATCCATGAATTATAATGTTTTATCATGAGTTATAACAGTTCCAATCCCCATTTATCATATAATTGTAGTAATTCTAAATGAA
>NC_056736.1:203474664-203709664 GCF_019279795.1 Protopterus annectens | reverse complement strand
ATAACATGCAATGGCAGTACGTGTGACACACAGGCCCTTGGCAGAGGTCTGTGGGCCATTCGCTGTTGATGCAGGCCAGATGGGGCAGGCTGTTGCATTCTGTCTGTCCTACAGCCTCAGACTGCCATACAGTATATTCCCCTGGGGTGACAGGGCAGGTGTGCTAGGTGTTCATGCCAATACCTTCTATCAGTCTTGATCGGTGGTGTGGATGCTGGCAGGGTGCTACTTACAGCTGGTGACACACCTGTATGGGATACCTGCACTGCATGCTGCATTCTTTCACTATTGCCATATACAGATGGGGTCATATTGTACCCATTCCCCACAGCAGAGGTACAACTAGAGAAGTACCTGTGGGTCGTGTTTGTGTGCACTGGGTGCATGAGTGCTATGGACACTACTTGCATCTGACACACAGATACGCATTGGGCATTCCAGTTATGCTTGCATGTGCAGGTGCATCAGCTGTTTTCCAATACATCAGTCCCACCTCCTTTGTGATCTGTGAGTGTTTGGGCAGACAACACAGGTATCCCCTATTACAGGACCAGATAACGTGATGCATACCTGTCTGTACTGTTCCAAGGGTCTGTCCATTTCACAGTGAGACAATATATACTGTATGTCTGGAGTACTTTCCCCTGTGTACTGCTTGTATATCTAGCCCAACAGCCATGCCATGTCAGTCTTTCAGATGGTGACACATATTACCACCATACATTTGCAATGGCTTACTGCTAGCTTGTGTTATACTGCTGGGTATTGTGTTTGGCACTGCAGTTGTGAGGACTTGTCCCGGTCATCAGCTGTAGTGGGCAATGGCCACCAGGTCTTACCTCAACATGCATACATACCGACCACTCTCACACAATATGAAACACACACCAACCTAACACATACATACCTGCATATTGCGCTGATGCTACAACCTATCCTGCTACCTTGGCCACCTCTGTCATCTGTGCATCACTGGTATTATACCTATACATACATTTTCCTACATTTCTACATAGGGTTGTGTGGGGCACACCTGACTGTTACTGTGTGTGTACATCAGATTGGGGGAGCATACCAGACCATTACTACATACATACATAGGGTTGGGGGGAGCATAACTGACTGTTTCTACATTCCTACACAGGATCGGGGGGCACACCTGACTATTTCTACATTTCTACACAGGATTGGGGGGGCACACCAGACCATTACTACATAAATAGGTAGGGTTGGGGGCAGCACTTCTGACTATTTCTACATTTCTACACAGGATGGGGAGGCACAACTGACTATTTCTACATTTCTTCACAGGACTGGGGGGGCACACCTGACTGTTTCTACATTTCTACACAGACTTGGAGGGCACACCTGGCTGTTACTACATTTCTACATAGGATTGGGGGGGCACACCTAACTTTTACTACATTTTACACAGGATTGGAGGGGCACAGGATTGGAGGAGCACACCTGACTGTTACTACATTTCTATACAGGATGGGGGGACACACCTGACTGTTATTACATTTCTATGTAGGATGGGTGGGCACCTGACACTTGTGCACATTTGCTATGACTGTACTGGTATGTCAGGTACTCCATTACATTCTGTATTCTAACCTATCATGCTGACTAGAGGCATATCAGTGTACTACATGTCTTAGCTTTGACTGACCTACATATTAGTTTCTGACTTTCTACCCTTCAGGACTAACGTCCCACTACCTGACCTGCTGAAGTCTGTCTGTGTAGATCTGGTGGAGGTTACCCATAGGCATCATTCAGAGGCCATAGCACAGACTTTGTTTGTGTTTGTCTACACCTGTCCTGCTGGCTGTGACTGTTGTTGGGTATGTGAACCTCCCTGACTGGCATGTGTGAGTCGCTTACCTTGTGGGTGTCCCAGTATTGAGGGTGGTGCTGCAGGGCTGCCTATGTCAGATGCACATAGTATACTCCCTACACATGGTTAAGCACAGGTAGTGTCATGTTTGGTATCCCTTTTACTGTATGTGAGAGTCAGAGAGGTGTTATTCCATGGGTCCATCCTGTGTCAGTGTATGTGCTATGCATTGCCTCTTTGCCAAGGCCAGGGCATACTGGGCATGCCTCCTTCTGCCTACTGGGGCAGGCTCAGGTTGTTCCTCCTCTGAGTCACTCTGTGCCTGTGCAGGCCTTGGCAATGGTGGGGGGCTGTGTAGCCATGCCCCATGCTGTTCCTGCTGCAGCTGTTTCCGCAAGATCATATTGTGTTGCATGGCACATACAATGACAATGAACTGTGACTTATGCATCCCAAACACATGCTCTATTATAATCCTGGCCTGTGCGTGTGCCTCATTATAGAGTTCTTGTTCAGGTATGTGTGCATTTCTGATTGGTGTCACCATCCACGACTCCAGTGCATATCCAGCATCCTCCTCTAGGTGACCATCAGGGATGTCCCTACTGGCAAATCTCTGGTACAGCTGCATCAGATGCCAGATGTGGGAATCGTGATAACTTCCAGGGCAGCCAGCACACACATTCATGATTATGCCCTGGGCATCACACACAACCTTGCAGTTGATGGAGGGGAAGCCCATGGAGTTGATGCAGAACCTACCCCACTCACCGGGTGGTGCTTTGATGCATATGTGCATGCAGTCTATAGCACCCACTACCTCAGGGTATTCTGCAATTTGGTGGAACAGTTGCATATTGCTGGCCAACGCCTCACAGGTGTTGGGGAAATATGCATGCTCACCGGCATGTGCTGATATGGCATCCAGGAACTGGTGGAGTACCCTGGATGCTGATGCCTGTGAGATCCCCATCATATCCCCAGATGGCTTTTGTTAGGTACCTGTAGCTAGTATTCTTAGGCTTACACATACCTTGGTATCCACTGGGATGGGTTCCCCTCTGTTTATTCTGTGTGCCAGGCGTGGTCGGCACAGCTCAACAATTTGCTGTAGGAGGTCCCTGTCCACCCTATAGTGCTCCACTACCTCCAGTTCATGTAGCCCCTGGTAGGATACCCTGGGTCTGTACACTCTTCTCCGTCTCCTCACTGTGGGTTGGTCAGCAGCATTCACATCCTCATCACCCTTAGCCACTTCCACAAGTTGTTGTATGATAGCTATTGCAGCCCCTATCATTTTGTTGTTTTGTCTGTTAAAACTTCCCCGCTTGTATACACCAGTGGTGTAGAGTATGGGAAAAACCAGAGTGGAAGGTGTTTGCATAGTTTATAGTAGTGTTCTGGGCTGGGCTGGTCTGCTGTTTGTGTAATTGGATGATTCTGATCCATTTCACTTGCCAGCTATGCTAGTTCTCCTTGATTAACTGCCTACTGCTGTTTTCCCTTTCCATTGCCTTCCTGTTAAAGCCCAGGGGGGGGTCATGCAAACACAGTGCTCAAATGTACACAGAGCTACTATTTCCTGGTTTACCTTTTTTTTTTCTTTAAAACCCAATGTGTGGCGCACACACCCTCTTAAGCAATGTAAAGAGTGCTAGGCAGACTCAGACACCCCCCCACGTTGCTTAGCTGCACTTAGCTAGGAGCAAACCTAAGCCACAGGGCTACAATCCACTTACAGTATGCCTGACACACCTCCTATGATGCCAGCTAACTCCTAGGCTTGCACCAAGCTATTCCTGCTCTTACACTATTGGGACCTGACTAGCATACTGGGGAAACTGGGATTCACTATCATTCCCCTCATTTGTATAGGGTTGCCTGCTAATGTATAGTTGCATGTCTCACACTGAGTCTCCCCTCTTAGCAACCACTACTCACTGGCCATGTTGTTTTCTACCTACCATTGACTTTAATGGCAGAATAGTGATTTTAGTTAGAATGCTTATTTTAGGTTTATTTTCCCCCTGATCCCGTTTGTGCACTGCTGCCCAACGCTTAAACAGCCGAGATCAGCTAAAAAAAACTAAAAGTTGATTTTTTTTTTTCTTTTTTAAGCTGTTTTCAATACCTTATACTTGGCCATTGGCATGCTTCCTGACTGATATGCACCCTTTATTTGGAGCTGTCACTGCTCCATTTTGGAATTTGCAGAAATGTACTCAGTTACTAACCAAGTACATTTCTGAAGATTACACTAGTCTTGCACGGCTGGTTTCCAGCTTCCTGGATCACAAAATTCACCTCATTTGCATGGATTTCTCCTGAAAATGGGGTAATTTGCATACAGGGGCTGAGTCCATGCAGGACTAGTGCAGGAGTGCTCGTGCATGCCCCTGATGACTATTCCTTGATTGCATGGCAGACATAGTGCTTGCTTGAGCTCCTGCACTAATCCTGCATGTCGTGCAAGGCTTGCAGAATCTGGGGGGAATGTTTCTGCAAGGGGAAAAGCCACAGTGCACCCACCACCCCCCTACCTAAATATACCAACTCCGAGATTGCGCTACAGTAGGGAAAAGGGAACTCTCACATTCCGAGATTTATGCAGAAGCACAGAATGGGAGATTTCCCATTTACTCACTACAGTGCGATCATGGACATGGTATATTTAAGTAGGGAGTGTGCGGGGGATCTTTCCTCCTGCAAAAAACTTATTTTCAACTAAATTAAAGTCTTTTTTATCAAAACTTCACAGTTTTGAGATTCTGAGAACTCGATCATATGGTGTCGACCATATGAAGTTCGCGTTTTCAGTAACTCGACATTCTGAAGTGAAACTGGACAAACATGGGCCACAGAGCTCCAGAAAGCTTACAGCATGCATAACACTCCCCCTTATGAGGTCATCTACCTCTTAAACTTATCCCATGGTGTTGCTACCCCTACACGGTTGGGTGCAAGCTAATACTGAGAAGAAATCTGTGATTCAGTATCAATCCCCTCATAGGTTCACAGGTTCATAGGTTGGTACTAGGCTATCAGCCATAGGGCCTTTACAAGCTTAGCTATAGCAATTCCCATAACAATTCACTGGCTATTTCTTCCCACACTATTTACTTCCCTGGACCCCTGTCTAGCAGGGCGACTGACGTGATCCCTGGGGTGAATTTCCTTTCTCCCATCCAATCGTCAAGGTTCCTTTTGAAGAGGGCCACAGAGGCACTCCGCTACACATGTATAGGCAGTCTATTCCAGAGTCTGGGGAGTCTCTGGATCAGGAACCTATCCCTCCAGCATGTTTTGTTTATAGTGATGACAAGGTTTAGATCCCTGGAGTGTGTGGCTTTGAGGGATTGGGATTTCTTTAAGTGTACCATGCCCAACAGCTCTGAGTTTGACATGGCCTTGCATGTTAAGCAGAGATCACCTCTGAGGAGATGATATGCAACAGAGTATAAATGGAATTTTTTAAGGTGGTCAGCATATGGCATCTACGTTAGTCCTGTGATTCTTTTAGTGAGGTATTTCTGCAGCCATTCCAGTTGTTGCAGATGTCTTAAGAGGTACATACCAAAACGGGGTGTTGTATTCTATAATGGGTCTAATGAGGATGAATAGAGTGGGCAATGACCTCATTTTTTCTGGATGAAAAGCCCTTAGTGATGAGGTGTGCCACATAGAAGGATTTCCTGACTGTTGGGACAATGTGGTTATTGAAGGTGAGACCACTGTCCACCTGTGTCCCTAAGTCTCTTATCACACTTTCGGTGTTTAGTGTACTGCCACCTATGTGGTAATTCATGGGTACATGTTTTTTTCCCAAAGGGGATAACTATACATTTCTTGGCATTGAGCTTGAGCCCATGGCTCTGGCACCAAGCATCTGTTTCTGTTAGACCCTTTTGTAAAGTATCCACATCATTTGGGGATTCAATAATGGCTCTCAGTTTGCAGTTATCTGCAAACTTTATTAGCCAGAGTCCCTTAGTGTTAGCCTGTACTTCAGAGAAGTAGGTGCCAAACAAGAGCGGTCCCAGGACTGAACCCTGAGGTACTCCTCTTGTCACTTGTCTGGAGCTGGATTTGGAGTCAGATACTTTTACAGTGTGGGTTCTGTCAGTAAGCCATTTGTCAACCCATCGAGTGACGTAGGGATTAATGCCAAGCTTAGTAAGTTTATCTATGATTCCAGAGTGGGGGATGGTGTCAAAGGCCTTGGAGAGGTCCAGAATGGCTTTTTTGGACTGCCTCACCCTCATCCACGTTTCTGGAGACTAATTCAAAGAAGTCAGTCAGGTTCAGGAGACAAGATCGGCCCTTCACAAACTCAAACTGGGTGGGGTCCAGTGTTTGAAGGTTGCCTATATCTTTGTTTATAAGTTCCATGGCCTTGCAGATCAGGCTTGTCAGACTGATGGGGCAGTAGTTCCCAAGATCCAAGGTGGATCCCCCCTTGTGGAGTGGGATAACTGTAGCTGTACACCACTCAGTGGGCATGAATCCTGAGGTGAGGATATGATTAAACATGACAGGTGAGGTGCCAGTTCATTTTGTAGTTCATGTGCATAAAACTGACTGGTAATGCATGGTTACAAAACTGGCACTCAGCCTTCCCCCTTAGCAGCCACTATTCCATGGTATTGTTGTCTTATGCATGCCATTGACTATTATGGCAGAATGCTGATTTTGGTTTAAAAGCTTATTTCCAGCTTTTTTCATTATTTTCAGGCCTATCCCATTTGAGCACCGCTGCCCTACATTTAAACAGCTGAAATCGGCCAAAACAAAACACAAGTTATTTTTTATAATTTTGCAACTATTTCCCATGTCAATGGCCATATACTTGGCCATTGGCATGCCTTCTACATTGAATACGGGTAACTGATTTGTTTGCAGTTAAAAGCATTCTGTAGAGTCTCTTTGCTCCTTTATCTGTTTAAAAACTTTAATTTTGTGGCTCACTGCTGTCATAAAGATTTCTGTAGTGTTTACTGTCAAAAGAGTGTAGGCTAGTAGCTTTAGTATTGGTCCCCACTCTCCCTCCCTGTAGGTGTCTTGTTGTTATACTTGGTGGATTTGCAGTTGCCCGCCCCTACTGCAAATTTGATCTGGAACACTCTTTCCAGTCTAGTGTCATTAGCTCAGTCTACCTAATACAGAGAGAACATCTGAGAAGGCCTTCTGTTCCTCCTTTCTCCCTTTCTTAAAAAAAAAAAAAAAAAAAATCCTGAATCTCCTTGTGTTCTGACTGTGCTTCTGAAACATTTTGGAAATATAGAGTATATTTTAGTGCATTTATTATAACTGTATTTGCCTTAATATTGCTATAACTCAAGTGGTCTAGGTTGCACTGTGTGTTGTAGCTGCTTTTCTGTATATATAGACTTCTCTGTATATGTAGACTAGCTACTTATTCTACTGTATTATTGTCTATTAAATTGTTTTTCAGTAGTGCAATTGCCTTGCTTCATTTAAAAAGTTTTAAATTGCTAATTTTGTACAGTTTTAATTGCATTTACTGTTTAGGACTACACACTCAAGTGTGTTAGCCTTTTCTTTGTTTATTTACTGTATTATTGCATTGTTTTGCCTGTTTTAACCAAAACAAAAATACTATCTTGTTTGCTCGTTTCCCACCTTTCCTAGCCAGTATAGTCCAGATCCCAGGCTTTGCTTGCCCCAGGACTTAAAACCAAAGCAATTCCAGCATTCAGTGACTCAAAGAACTGAAGCAAATGTGATGAACGCTGATCCCCTGTGTCTTGACACGCCAACCTTACATAGAAAATGTCATTTTGTACTAGCTTCAATTTGTGCAACCCAAAGATGAACTAGTCTACTAGGTATTACAAAAATGCTCTCTCGTGGATCCCCTCTTTTCCTGCCTAGATGGACTACAAGCGAGCAGACTGATTTCAACTCCTTTACGGTCCTCTCTCTCTCTCTCCCTTTTTAAAGTCATGTTTAACTATTGCAGCGTGAAATCAGTCTGCTCGCTCGTAGTCCATCTAGGTGGAAAAAAGAGGGGATCCACGAGAGAGCATTTTTGTAATACCTAGTAGACCAGTTTAGCTTTGGGTTGCACAAATTGAAGCTAGTATGAAATGACATTTTCTATGTAAGGTTGGCGTGTCAAGACACAGGGGATCAGCGATCATCACATTTGTCCCAGGACTTAATTTTCTGTGTTCAGAGCTATCCAGACCTTGCTGTGGTAGAAAAAAGTCCTACTGCTTACCAGTGGGAGTGATGAGCATTACACTGCCTATCTAACACTAGAGGAGTGGTTTCCAGCATTGAAATTGTAATTTTATTAGCCTTTTTGGGCTGATTTCTATCCCTTTCAAGTTTCTGGCTTAAAAACGCATGTGTTTGCACATTTTTCACATCGTGCAGTACTGTCGGGCTACAGTTAAACTATTCCAGGTGCCAGAAAGTCCGTTCTTCACATTTTCCCTTAGAACTAGCTGGTTTCTCAGTAGTAGCACTAAAATCTGAACCCCTATGACTAACACTTGCTCTGGAACTTGCTGGAAAGCACTAGGAAGACTGAAACTGATACAAGCACTCAGCCCTCCTTATCAATAAGGAGAAATTAATTGTAGGGACTAAACAGCATATAATTGCAAAGTACTTTGCAAAGGTAAGGGAAAACAGCTCTTTTACTTTACAAAAAAAGCACCTGAACAGGCATGTCCAAGGGTCAGCTTTTGGTGATTTCTCCTGTTCACCTGGTGAATCTGGGCATACTGGGGCAATGCTGCAACTGCCTCATGTACACAGACAACCCTCTCCTCCTACCACCCAACACTACAACCTGCGAGAGATACACTTACATAGGCAAACTGGAAGCAAAGCTCTCTCTGGCCAAGATTGTGCTAGACAGTCAAGCGGAGAAGGTTAACACCTGCACTACAGCTCAAGCAACTCATAGCCCTTCAAAATCCACACCATCAACACCCACACATAGTAACACTAAATCCACATATGTGGAGGCCCTTAAAATTAACCTGCCCAAGCAACAAGGACCTCCGAAGCTGAAACACAAACAAACACCAGTCACAACCAAAGTTACACATAGCTCACAACACCAGTGTGCCATCCAACAACAGCCCCTAAGGCAAGACAATGTACCCAACACTTTACTCATAGGTGACTCTATAGTCAGGCACACTGATGTCCACTCACCAGGCTGGACAAGGAGAAAATTACAGTCAGCTGCCTGTCAGGTGCCAGGATCCACCACATAATGCATGCACTCAAGTCACTCCACAACAAGTACAACTACGACTCTGTCATTGTCCATGTTGGAGTGAATGACTTGAAACGTACCTCCCTGGACTACATGAAAAGAGACATGGAAGTGCTCTCAGATCATGTGGCCCAGGCAGGTATGACACTAGTCCTGAGTAGCATCCTGCCTTTGCCCAGAATGATACCACAGTATAAGGACAAAATGATTGACTTCAGCAATTGGTTAAGCTTCTGGTGTCATTCAAAGGGGATCCAGTATCTGTCTGCCTGGGAAGACAAGATCAAAAAACCACGATGCTTTTCCAGAGATGGTCTGCACCTGTCACCCCTGGGATTCAGGTTACTGGCTAAAGCTCTTGCCACCCTTATAGTGACTTTTTTTAGGCAAGGTTCAAAGGACAAAACCACCACTGTAACAGACACAAGCATGCAAAATCTGAAGGTAATGCTACTCAATGCTAGAAGTCTAAACCTCAAAATGCACTCACTTGAGGCACTCCTCAAAATGGAGAACACTGATATCTGTACAGTAACTGAAACCTGATTCAAGGCTCCAGAGAGCACTCCTGCAATACCAGGCTACAACTCTTACCACACTTTTCAGCCACAAAACCAAGACCAAAACACTAAACGTGGAGGAGTGACCATATTCACCAAGGATATTCACACCTACAGGCTAGTTGCCCAACACAATGCATCTGAAATTTTCCAGGTGCAACTAACACTAGGTAAGACTGCAATTCAAATTGTAGCTTGCTACAGATCCCCCACCAAGCCCCAAGATTCTCACTACACCTTTCTAAACATACTGGAAAATATTAAGATACAACTAAACACCCAAATACTGAGTGATTTAAACTGGGTCTAAATTAGAACATCAACTTTTTGAAAACGTTGAATGTTCTAATATCGTCCCCTATTCAGCGAATGCTGACAACATCGAACATGCAGAACAGCAAATTTTTTCAAATGGAAAAAATTTGCTATTCCGACACACATACACACAACACAAATACACCAAACAAACAGCAATCCACACACATACACCTAAAATCCAACATCTAACCCTGCACTAAACTGTACACACACCACTAGCTATCCACTTACCTTAACCCAAACCCTAACCCTAAGGTCTGTCACTATTGCACACTCACCTCACCCGTGCCCTAACCCTAACTCACCTACCCCACCCTAACCCTAACGTCCACACAATCGTACACTTACCTGACCCACATCCTAACCCTAACTCACGTGCCCCATGCCCTAACCCTAACGTCCACATAATCGCACACTTACCTGATCCCGACCCGTACTTTCCACCATAGTGCTAAACATAGCGAAGCCACAGGAAAGGCCAACCAAATTCCTTCCCTAGCAAGAAATTTGGTGTTCCGCAGCTTCGCTATATTCAGTGTTCACTGAATAGGGGTCAATATTAGAACATTCAAAGTTGTGAAACTTCGATGTTCTAATATAGACCCATTTCAACTACCCTGCTATTAACTGGGAAAAGTACCCGGGTACCAACACCTTTTCCCAATGGTTCTTGGAATTCATAAATTCAAACACCCTGGATCAACTAATCCCTTGTCCCATCAGGAGCTCCAATATCCTAGACCTGGTCATTACCAACATAGGACGTAGATGCTCCACACCAGTGGTCACCCCCTCATTGGTCAGGTCTGACCATAAGAAAATCACCATTGACATCCACCTCCCACCCCACTCCACAGTAAGGAAACCTCTGTAAAAAACTTCTCCAAAGCCAACTTCATGCTACTGAAGTCAGAAATGACAAAATTTATGACACCCATGCAGACAGGATCTGAAAGTTCAACTGCTGAATCCTACACTAAGGCACTGTATGAGCACATCCATTTGTGCATAAATCGTGCCATCCCAAATAGAACCAAGATGCTCTCCTCCAAAAAAAGGAAGCCAATCTGGTAGCCCCCTGCTATAAACAAGCTATACAACAGAAGGAAGAAACTGTTGCAGAAAAGAGGAAAATCCCAGGATGCAAAAAACTCCCTCACCAGCCTTAGTAAGAAGCTGAGATCCCTCATAAAATCCTCAAAAGCTAGTTACAAAAATAAAATTGCCATAGATTCCAAAGACAAACACAAGGCATTCTATAGTTATGTCAAGAATCTAAATGGCCATGCTCAGATCTGCTCTGAGCTACAACAGAATGGCATTAAATATACTGATCCCAATGATATTGCCAATATCCTGGCAGATTGATTTAGTGCCAACTTCAATCCCCTCTCACCCCCTAAAGGGCCCATCTCAATACCAAAAGATTGCCAAATTCCGATAATCATGGCCACACAGGTAGAAACCATAGTCTCCAAAGCTAAGAATACAGCATCCATGGGTCCAGATGACATCCTGGGCTGTGTACTACATGAACTACAAAATGAACTGGCACCTCACCTAAGTGTCATGTTTAATCATAGCCTAACCTCAGGCTCCGTGCCCACTGAGTGGCACACAGCTACAGTTATCCCACTCCACAAGGGGGGATCCACCTTGAATCCCAGGAACTACCGTCCCATCAGTCTGATGAGCCTGATCTGCAAGGGCATGGAACACATTATCATGGAACTTATAAATAAAGACATTGGCAACCTTCAAACACTGGACCCCACCTAGTTTGGGTTCATGAAGGGCCAATCTTGTCTCCTGAACCTGATTGACTTCTTTAAATCAGTCTCCAGAGCTGTGGACGAGGGTAAGGCGGTCCACACAGCCTATCTGGACATAGCCAAGGCCTTTGACACCATCCCCCACTCTGGAATCATAGATAAACTTACTAAGCTGGGCATAAATCCCTATGTCACTTGATGGATTGCCAACTGGCTTACTGACAGAACCCAGACTGTTAAAGTAGCCAACTCCAAATCCATCTCCAGACAAGTAATAAGTGGACTACCTCAGGGTTCAGTCCTGGGACCACTCTTATTTGGCATTGACTTCTCTGACGTACAAGCCAACACTAAGGGACTCTGGCTAACAAAGTTCACAGATGAGTGCAAACTGGGAGCCATTATTGTATCCCCAAATGATGTGGATATTCTACAAAAGGGCCTTACAGAAACAGATGCCTGGTGCCAGAGCCATGGGCTCAAGCTTAATGCCAAGAAATGTGTAGTTATCCCCTTTGGATAAAAACATGTACCTATGAATTACCACATAGGTGGAAGTACACTAAACACTGAAAATGTGATGAGAGACTTAGGGACACAGGTGGACAGTGGTCTCACCTTCGATAACCACATAGCCACAACAGTCAGGAAATCATTCTATGTAGCATGCCTCATCAATAAGGGCTTTTCATCCAGAAAAAAGGAGGTCATTGTCCCACTGTACTCATCCCTCATTAGACCCATTATAGAGTATAATGCCCCATTTGGTATGTACCTCACAAGACGTCTGCAACAGCTGGAAAGGCTGCAGAAATATCTCACTAAAAGAATCACAGGCCTAAAGCAGATGCCATATGCTGACCATCTAAAAAAAACTCCAGCTATACTCTGGCATATTGTCTACTCAGAGGCAATCTCTGCTTAACATACAAGGCCATGTCAAACCCTGAGCTGTTGAACATGCTCCACTTAAAGAAACCCCAATTCCTCAGAGCCACACACTCCAGAGATCTAAACCTTGTGATCACAATGAACAGAACATGCTGGAGGGATAGTTTTTTTGATCCAGAGACTCTCCATACTCTGAAATTGACTGCCCATACATGTCAAGCCGAATGACTCCTTGGCCCTCTTCAAAAGGAACCTTGATGATTGCATGGGAGATAGGAAATTCACCCCGGGGATCATGTCAGTCACCCTGCTAGACAGGGATCCAGGGAAGTAAATACTGTGGTAATAAATATCCAGGGAATTGTTATGGCTAGGCTTGTATAGGCTCTAGGGCCGATAGCCTAGTACCAACCTATGAACCTATGAGTACATGCTTTCTTTGGAACTGGCATGCCTCTGTTTTGTAATTTGCAGAAATGGGTTTGGTTAGTAGACAAATACATTTTGGCAGGTTACACTATTCCTGCACAGATGCCTGCCTGCTTCCTGGATCGCTAATTCACCTCATGTGCATGGTTTTCACCTGCAAATACGGTAAATAGCATACAGAAGCTGTGTCCATGCAGGAATAGTGTAGGAGTGCTTGTGCACATCCCATAAGCTAGTTCCTCGATCGCTCTTTGGCCATATTGCGTGCAGCAGCTCTTGCACTATTCTTGCATGCCATGCAGAGCTTGCTGAATCCAGGAGTAAATGTACCTTGGGCCCTGGTGGAATTTCAAACCATGCCCTATCTACACACACTTTTTTGACCATGCATAAGTGCTTGTGCTATCTGGGATTCACTTCCCTGATTTTTTGAAACCATAAAAGACCATTCAAAGTGCTGTCATTATAATCCATTCATCTCTGTACCCATAAATTACAGCCACTTGACTGAGAATACACCTCCATTGTAGTGAGTAGAATGATGTGATTATATTCCAAAAATGGGAAAATGAGAAGTTTGTTATATACCTTTTTGACGTCAGAATGAATATTAACAAGATTTTCTTAAACAACTCTAACCGCTGTATACATTGGTTCTCATGCTAAGGTTTAATGGCAGTTTTGTGATACAGTTTTCCAGAAAACTCACACACACATACACACACATGCACTCACACACACACACACACACACACACACACACACACACACACACACACACACACAAATCTTAAGAGCAGAAAGGCAACATCAGAATAAGGCAAAATACCTTTGAATGCTGTTTAATACATTGATCATCCACACTTTTAAAGCAAGGCAGAACCCGCTGTTTGCTTTTTAGAGGGACTCTGTTTTCACCTGCTGTCTTTTTGAGAGTGCTAAGCATTTTAATATCTCTCAAAGGTTTTGAAAGTTCCTAAAACAATTTCTGCTCCTACACCTTTTTCTTCTATAACTAGTAGCACATTGAGCAGATAAAGCTGGAGACATTACAAAGAATTATTATGTTTCACCGGTCCTAACCCTTACTATATGTTCTTAACACGGAGGCTAAGATTTGCCTTTCAAACCTTGCTCTCAAGGAGAATTTCCTTGCATCTCTATCATGAACACATAAGCTGGTTATGTAGCATTAACAACTCACACAGGTGTGTTGCACATAGCTGGTATATTACTAGCAATCATTTAGAAAATGTCCATGATGACATGTTGGACTACCTCATAGATGAGGAGAGGAGAGTCAGGATGTGTCTCTACATGCATGCATCAGGTGCTTTCCCTCCCCAACTCAGAAGGATGTATGTTGGTGTACACCCTTCTACAGAAACATAGTCTGTGTGGAGGGTGAGTTGAAGTGTGTATTCAGATGTGTCAGGAACGTGTATGTGATGAGTCACATGACAGGTGATATGTGATATTATCACAGCCCATTGATTCTGTGTGATAAGCCTGGATGAAGGTAAGGCAGTGCATACTGGCTATCCTGATCTGGCCTAGGGTTTGAACACAATCCCCCACACAGGTATCATTGAAAACCCTCCCAACTGGAAATTTAAATGTACATCACTAGATGGGTAACCAATTGGCTCACTGACAGAACATATACTCTGAAAGTTGGTAAATCAGCCTGTACCAGTAGAGCTATCACAATTGACATACCCCAGGGATCTGTGCTTGGCCGTTTACTGTTTGGAATCTATTTCTTGACAGTTCTGGCTAAAATATATTGCCTTTGGCTTACCACATTTGCTGATTCTTGCATACTGGGTGCAATCATTGACTCCACCTATGATGATAACATACTAAAGTAGAGGCTAACCCAGTCAAATGATTGGTAACAAAGCCACACAGTCTATAAATAAAAGGAAAAATGTGCCATTATTTTGTCCTTCTGCAAAGTGGAATTCTCTGCTAATTACGAAATTAACATCAGTTGCGTTATGTTGAAACTCAGTGATGAAAGCACTGGGAACACATGTATATAATAATCTGAACTTCAACCACCAAGTACCCATACTGGAATTGAAAGTCTATGTTGTGCACATACTAATTCATGCTGTGATATTCAGATATGAGGAATATAGTACAGCACTGTACTTGAACCTCATCAGAACACTAATATACAGTATAATGCTCTCCTTTGCATGTACCTCACCAAAAACATGCAGCAGCTGGAGAGACGACAGAGGTTTCTCACCAAGAAAACACAGGGCCTATAAACCATGCCATGATGTATGTGGATAGACTGAAAACCATGTCACTGTAACCTGTATTGTATAGGATAAGGTGACTTCTTGCTGGCCTCTAGGTAAGTCTGTGACTCTGCCCTAGTGGGATTAGTGCACATCCACAAATCAGATATAGTTGATGACATCAGCTGTGTCTGGTGAGAAGAATATGGTAATAGCAGTGTCCCACATGCTGGTGTAAAAGGCTATCTGTAATGCTGAGTGGGTGCACACACCGGTTAACTGCAGTGAGACTAAAACCAGTACCTGTCTGAGTACGCAGACCATAAAACCCTGTATTTATGGCAAGTACCACCACTCAAATTTGACCTGCAATGACTCAGACAAGATATTTTAGCTGAAAACATCAGCAGTGTCTGGGAAAGAGAATATGGCAATAGCAGTGTCCCACATGCTGGTGGAAAAGCATCTCTGCAATGTCAGGCAAGTGCAGCACACACACACACACACACACACACACACACACACACACACACACACACACACACACACACACACACACACACACACACACACACACTCACAAACACACACACACAAACATCATCTGGCTGTAGTGAGAATTGAGCCCCTACCTATTTAAATACACAGACTACAGAACTTTGTATTTAAGGCAAGTGTCACTGCTCAAGTCTGTCTTGCAGTGCCTCACAGAACACTTTATAGAAGATGATATCAGCAGTATCTGGTGAGGAGAACATTGCAATAACAGTGTCCCACATGCTGGTTTAAAAGGCTGTCTGTAGTGTCAAGCAAGTGCACACACACACACACACACACACACACACACACACACACACACACACACACACACACACACACACACACACACACATACACCAGTTGACTGCAGTGAGAACAGAACCTCCTACCTAAGTACACAGACTATAGAGCTCAGTAATTTATACAAGTACTATAGCCCAAGACTGACTGCAGGCCAACTTATAATGGATGACAGCAGTGCATGTTGGAGAGAAGATATTGGCAGGCCTGCATGAAATGGGTATGTAGACATGTTCAGGTATTAAAATATTGTTAATTAATGGAATTTCAGCAATAACTGTAGGATGCAGACTTCAGCTCTTCTGACTAGACACACACACACACACACACACACACACACACACACACAGACACACACACACACACACACACACAGTTGACTGCAGTGAGAAGAGAACTCCTACCTAAGTATACAAACTACAGAATCCAGTAATTTAAGCAAGATCCACAGTACAAGTCTGACCTTTACCAGGCTGCAGGCCAACTTAGAATGGATGACATCAGCAGTGCATGCTGAATTGAAGATGATAGGAGGTCTGCATAAGTTCATAGCTTCATAGGTTCCTATGATGTTACTAGGCCAATGGCCCTTGGGCCTTTACAAGCCTAGCCATGTAAAAACCCAAGTATCCTTATTGAGCATAGTCAGAAGGTCATTGCTAGCAGAGAGATTTTGTGATCAGCACCAACTGCCCCTGTGCATGAGGGACATAGGTGCCACCCCAGGGTGAATTTATAATCACCCTTCCAGTTATCAAATTATCAAATTTGCACTTGAATAGGGTCATTGAGGAGCACTGCTTCACATGCAGTGGGAGCCTAATACAAAGGAGTAGCAGAAGATATATCTGTCTCTCCAGCATGTTCTGTTTATGTTATAGGATTTGTTGGGATCCCTGGAGCAAGTTATTATTGTCCCATTTTATTGCAGATGTCCAGTATTTACATTAGAGCAGGGTCTGAGACTGCTCTGTAGGTGAAGCCCAGGTTGCTTCTGCGCAATCTGTATGATACTGAGTACAGTGGCAGGGCTTTCAGTCTTTCCATGTATGTCATGTTTTGGAGGCCCTGGATTCTCTTGGTCAGAAACCTCTGTGGTATCTCCAGCTGCTGCAGGTGTCTGGTGAGGTACATACAGAAAGCAGCATTGTACTCAATTAGTGGTCTAATAAGGGTCGAGTAAAGCAGAGCTATGACCTCCTTGGCCTTGGATGCAATGCCCTTATTTATGTGGTGCATAATATCGAATGCATGTCTTAACACTATGGACACATATTGATCAAAGTTTAGATTGTAAAACACCTGTGTTCCCAAGTCTCACAACACTGAGGTTTGAGCTTAGAGGGGTGCTACATATAACATAATTAGCAGGGCTACTTTTATGCCAAAGAGGAAAATTATACATTTTCTTGAGTTAAGTTTCAGTCTGTGAGGTTTGCCACCAGTCATTTGTCTATGTCAGGCCTTTCTGTAATATGTTAACATAATTGAGGGGCTCTATTTCATTGTGCCCAGTTGACATACTTCTGCAAACTCAGTAAGCCACAGGCCATCTACGTTCACTTGAACTTCAGAGAAATAGTTTCCAAACAGTAAAAGACCCAGGACAGATCCTTGTGGTACTCCATTGGTAACTGTCCTACTGCAGGAGTCCCTAACTTTGACAGCATGTGTTCTGTCAGTGAGCCAGTTGGCTACCCATCTAGTAACGTATGGGTTAATCCCTAGATGGGAGATTTTCTATATGATATCTGAATGGGGCATTGTGTCAAAGGCCTTGGCTAAATCAACATAGGTGGTATGTCCTGTATCCCCTAAAACAGGTCTTGGGGACATTATCAAAGAAGTATAATAGGTTTAATAATTTAATAAGCAAGGTCTACCCTTGGCGAAACCAATATGGGTTGTGTCAAGAGTGTTGAAGGTCACCTATGTCCCTATGGATAAGCTCCATGATAAATCTTTCACTAGCTTTGCAGATAAGGCTGGTTAGGCTTATGGGTCAATAGTTCCCTGGATCCGTTGATGGATGTGTACACATGTTCAACTGTAAAGATAGTTCTAGTTCTGCATGTTAACATATTAACGTGCACTGCATATTAAATAACATTTGAGATTAATTTATGTAGTGTAGTTGATATATTTGCAAAAAAGTACTGGAGACACCACAGTTGCAGTGCATTGGGAGTGGCAACATAGGTCTGCATTGTAAATATGTGACATATTGTTCAGTTTGTTAAGTTTCCACATGTAATTTCATGTCATAAAGAGTAAAATGGACAATAAACAGCACAAATACATGCTACATTTGACTTTGCATAGTGTAGCAGTGAGCAGTGGTTTTGTGCGATGGTTGGCAAAGTGTTTGCTCATGTGAGATACACATTTCCATTATTTTCACTGTTTGCGCATAGTTAAGAAGTGCACAAATGTGAGCTGTACTCCTAATATTCTGTGAGTTAGAACTGAGTGTATGAAACACACCTGCTGTGCAGTGGGGTAAATGGCATCATGGAGAGGTAACTGCAGCATTACAGAGCAGCTCACCAGCACTTGGCATTGGTGCATGATGCCAAACTCTGCACAGACATACAAACTAAAAAGTGAAGGTACCCATTGCTTTTTCTGATACTTGTGTGTGCTGTATATGGTTCTATTTTTTGACCAGATTATAGGTGTTAAAATGGAGTAGATAGGAACGTGGTGAAATGGGGAGCAAGCAGGGAGAAGAAAAAAGGGAAAGCAATACAGGAATGTGCAGAAGGGAGGTAGGTAAGGACCATAGCTATCTATTTCTTCAACAGTAAAAACTGATAATATGTGCAGAATATAAACTGAAATTAGACTGTCACCTCCAGAGAGATGGGTGACAACAATGTAATCATGTTGTATAGCCAAATGGGCCAAATCAAGTATGTCAAGAAGATGTGTGTGTGCAAAATGGAGAGCTTCATGTGTGACGATATTTTTTTGTGGGACAAGTGCCCAGTTTTGTTTTTTTTAATTCAGTAAGTGAGGAATGCTGGGTAAGGGATGTAGGTATTTCTGGGTCAGGTAAGTTGGGTAGGTGAGGAAGTATATGCAAACAAACAAGACAAACAAGACAAGAGACAGGGGTGGTGAGGCATGCAAAATGTTGGGGGACACCATGATTGGGAAGAAGTGGGAAGAAGGAGGCAACAACACAGGCTCATACCCATCAAACATGGAGACAGTGAGAACTGAGTCCTCACTCACTGTGCTGTCACCACTGTCCTCTTACTCTGTTTCTGGCTGTTGTGCTTGACATCTCCACCTATGGACCATGAGGGACTGCAACGTCTCCATCCGGAGTAGGCTTACACTAATGGTGTGTTGCACAACCCTATGCACCAACCCTGTCGTCTCCTGGCAGGTGATGAAACTGCCATCTCTACCACTGCACCTGGAGGGTGCCACTGCTCCAACTGCTGAGGCAGTACTAATTGAGGGTGCAGGTAGTACAGAGTCAGCAGGGGCAGTCTTGCCAGGTTGGTTCCCAGATGTGCTGGGCATCAGTGCTGGAGCTGGTGGAACAGGGGCAAGCTGATCCACTGGGACTGGACTACCTTACTGTGCTGTGCAGCATTTAGTGATTTGGCACATATGGATAACATGGAGGTATAATATAAAATAAAAAAAGACAGATAAGGGTTTCGTTGGCAGAAAAAAAAGTTAAAATTAGTGCCATCATATGTGATATACAATGCATTAACCCAAGTATACACCTGTTCTATCTGAAGTGTTACATTTAAGTATAGTCCTAACAAAGACACACTATAACTACAGATTGTTAAAAGTAAGCTTTGAAATGTACATGTATTGCACATATGTGAATTTCATTTATACAGATTAATATTGTGCAGAGTTATTATCATGCTTAGCAGAACATTTATGCTACTCACATATAATTTTAATTTAATGTAAATATTCTAAAGGAAATGCAGTGCTGTATATTTGTTACCAATGGTATTTGAACCCCAAACCTTTGACTACAGTCTTATATTTGACTCCTAAAGTCGGTTTGTGCTACAGACTAATGCATGCATACTTGCTGTTACAGTTAGGATATGCATGCACAATTTGCTGCAACTGTATAGAAACGCAAAAATCTATTGTTAACTTTTAAAGCTGCAAAAATGCTTCCCATGTGCTGCTTACATACCACTTGCTTCACTCAGTCTCTACAATCGAGCAGCATGAGCCTGTCTGTTGAACTCTATGTTGGCATTAGCTGGGAAAAGAACAGAAAACAACAGAACATTATGTATACCAGTCTTGCCTATATTTACCTTTCTAAGTATTACACATTCTCTCTTATTATCATACTTACACAGCTGTGGGATGTCTGCAGTCTCAAATTAATTCAACTAATGGTTGAGGGTATCCCCTTTGAGCCTTTGTAGATCATTAAAATGATGTATACACTGTTCTCCAGTGAGTGGGATGCCAGTAGTACTGGATACAGCCTGAGCTAAACTACTCCACATCTCAGACTTGTACTGGGAGCCAGAATAGCCCCCCCTCCCCCCGCCGCAGAAGACTTTGGCTATGGAACTTTACCAGGAGTCCAATAAATATCTTGGATTCCTAGGCACTTCATCTCTGTGATCTAAACTTGGCAGCTTCCCCTCTACCTCTAGCTATGTCAAACACCCAACCAAGAGAAATGGAAAATGATGCTTTCTCACCAATTCCTGTTATCACATTTACTGGTAGTACAAACCTGAACAACGATACCAACCATGTTTGCATGATGTTAAGCTGTGAACAGCAGTGACAAGCAGAAATGATATAAATAATTAAAACAGGAGGGTTAATCTGATACTTGGCCTTAGTTTGAGGGGTGTCTGCTGTGGTAGCTTGAAATATAAATTGAAAATTGGGAGGTAACGGTTAGGTGATTTAAGTTTGCAAACAATAACTGAGGCCATAAATGTCATGACCTGACACATTTGTTTTTGCCTTTATACATTGATAACATTGATTTTTGCAGTGTTGGCTTCAAACCTAGTTATAAGGGACAAAACACTTTGCTGCACATTATTGATTTTCCATTTTTTCCACAGATGAAGTGCTACTCAGATATATAATCATAAATACCATAATAAACCTATAATCATAAATACAGATGACCATTTAAGGTATTACACATATATGTGCATGACCTGACAAGGTTCTTGTATATAGATTCAGTTGTGTATGTGTGTTATATTATTGTGAAGGCCATGCAAGCCAAGCTAGCAGAATTATACTTGCAGAAATATAGTAGACAGCATGCCCTCAGTCATATGTCTGAAAACACAATAAGGGTGTCTTATCCCTCATACATAAAATTCATATTAGCTCCACTATCTAAAGTGTTATAAGTGAGAGTGAACATAATAGGAAGTGGAACAACAATAAAAAACTATGAGATATCCTGTATTAAAACCCAGGACCATGTGTATGGCAGTCCTACACTTACACTTGCCAAAAGAACGTTGAAATAACACTTGGCTATTTTCCAGTTCATTGCTATAAACTGCATTGTCACAACAGTAAAAATAAGTTGCTCATCCTGTACAAGAACTCAGGACCATCCGTACTCCAGCCCTTCACTTACACTAGTTATATAACATTTCCATAATTCCCTACTCATTCTTATGTTCTCCATGTTATCCACCATGCAACACTGCTTAGCATGTTTGTGTGGTGCCCATCAGAATTAATTGAATGTATCCATTTTCTATTATTGACTGCCTGAGTCCTGTCTGCAGGTGTTGGAGAACCTTGCTATCACCCAATGCCGCTAAATGAAGCTGTGGGATTGAAAACAAAAATTGCAACAATGTATTAGTTTTGACCTTTGTACTTTTACAAATGCTGTCTGCAGGTGTTCTGCAGGTGTTTGGTCTGCTTCCTGAGTGGACCACTAGTCTAGGTTTGTGCACTGATAACCTTTACGCAAAAGAGGTAAGCACAGCTAAACCTAACATTTGTTTTTCTCCATTTCCCCTGTTTGCACTAAGCTACACACTGAGAAAACACTGGCCAAAAAAAGGGAAAGGTACTTGAAATCAGGAAAAGCAATCTATGTCATAAACACTACAAATTGTTAGTACACATGAAATATTTCTACATACGTCTGGATTTGAACTCTCACTGCAATGAGCCTTCAGAACAAAGTAAAGGTGTCTTATTCCTCTTTTCCGTACAAACAGCTTTGCAGTAGGGAACTGAAATCATTCTGCATACAGTCATCTATAGTACTATAAAACCATATAACAGTTATTTGTACATGTATTACTTTTGGATGTAGTGCACTGAGTGATCACAGTCATTTATGAGTATTGCTTGGTATTATGCAGCTCTGTCTTACCTCTCTGTGTTTATTGCTCATTCTGGTCTTATCTGACCAGTAATATGAAACATGAAATCTGTAAACCATTCTATATCATTGTCCTTAAAATATGTGAGGATATTAAATAATAATAATATAATATACAGTTGCCAAACATGAAGGGGAGGTGGGATGTTAATAAGCAGAACCTGTGAGTTGCGTGCTGCTTACTAACATTTCCAAACATGACAAATTACCTCTAATACTTTAGTAAGTGTAACCTAACTCACCCATTGGATTTAAGATATTCTGCACTTGTGTCATGTTTTCCTTCTCCCTTGCATATTTCCCTTCTCCCTATCAGTAATCATTCACAGCTGCAATCCATTAAAAACAAACACTGATGGGGTGCCTACACTATGTTTACATCTGCGGGATGGTGCCAAGTATTTGGGATTCAGCAATTCTAATAAGTTTACACCTGATTTGCATCTTCACTGTGTTGACAGCCCTGAATCTACACCATAAAAAGGCAACTGTGTAGCTAGCAAACCTGAAAGTGAGGAGACTTGTTTGTGTGGAAAACACAGAAAAGAGGTATTACTTTTGGATGTATTTGCACAGAAGATTACTAAACTTGAGAAGGTATACTTGCATTTTTCAGATATGTACTGCATATGCTGAAATGTCATTAAGAACAATCTGTTTAATATTTATATATATATATATTATATATAGGCTTACTATCAAAATTGCAAATGACAGAGCAAATTCCATTCATTCACGCAAATCATAACACCTAAAAATGCAGAGGAAGAAAAGTAGTATGTTGAATTTAATGCCAATTATTCAAATTTGGCATTATTCAACATATGCTTTCTCTTGTACCTTTCAGAACAGCAATGGATGTTGCAGTTTTCTGCAGTACATGAGTACTGCACAAAACAGAAGTGTGCCCCCTGCAAATTATATATTCCAACTCCAAGACCGCACTACAGTGGGGAAAAGGGTAAATTTCCCTATCCACTCTGTAACGTGATCTCTAGTCCTAAGGTTGAACACATATGTGCAAATGCATAGTGCATTCACTGAACTGTGGACTTGAACGCATGTAGGTCAGTAACATGGAAGTCAGCCAACTGTTATTAAACATTCCATGTTCACCAAACCAACACTCATCATTTTGATAGTAAATATATACACACATATATATATATCTATATATATATATATATATATATATATATATATATATATATATATGTGTGTGTGTGTGTGGGATTCATGCTGATGCCTGAAAGCACTTTCTGCCGAAGCAGAAATCAATGAAGTAACCAAAAACAGAGGCAGTTGAAACTCAATCCACAAACATGCAGCTCCGGTACAATAACGGCTGTCTTCTAAATACCAGGACCTGAATGGCCCAGATAAACCAAATGTAGTCCGATGAAAATATTCCAAAAATTATTTAATAAAGATGTAAAAATCCATATAAAGAGACAGAAAAATAAAAATAAAATCCAGAATTCATTGACATTCACTGATTTCACTGATTAAGTGCTTTCATCTCCCTCCGGAGCCTTCCTCAGAATCAATTAACTTCACAAAAATTCGCCTTTTTATACAAGTTCATTAATAGAAGACTTAATTAATTAATTAATTGTCATTTAAAGAAGTAGCATACAACAAAGGACTTCCAAAATAGTGAGTTTAAAACAGTATAGTAAAACACTGTAATAAGATAGAGCTGTCTGAACCATCCTTTCAAATTATTACATGTATATACTCCTATAAAACTTTTAATACCTTTTGCTAAAAACATTGTATGTTCATAAAATACTTGAATAAGTGCAAATTACCCATAAATAGGCATAATAATAAATAAATAAGAAATATAATATGTAATATATATTATATATTAAATATCATTATATGTCACCATAAATAAGAATATATATATAAATATATATATATTAATATATATATTTATAAAAAAATTATATAAACGATGCATAGTCAATTCATAATAAAATACATTGTAAATTCATAATAAAATTCATGTTAAAATGTCCCTAATATATATTGGTCCCTGAAAAATCATCTAATAATATAAATATTGTAAATATTGTAGCCATTACTACCCTTTTGTCATAATAATACATTTTTTTCCTTCTTTTTCATCTTGTTTTCACTTTATTATTGTTATTGTTATGTCTCTTTGGGTCTGCTGCAAGCAATTTCAGTGCTGGAGTGACAGAAATGTGGCCATTGAGACCCTTACCACAACATGCATAGAGTCTCAGTTGCCAAATCATTTCTCTAAATTCCAGTTGCGTGTCCCAGTCACCGCCCCTTTCTGGGTAATCTACCTTTTCCAATACCCAAAATTTATAATCCACTTCTTTACATACCAAGACATGCCTATATAGGGTGTTATTCTCATTGTGCTTATTAATATCCCTAATATGTTCATAAATTCTAGTCCTGAGATGACGTTCAGTTTTCCCTACATAATAACTCCAACAGGCCTTACAAAATGCTAAATAAACTACTCGTTTAGAATAACAACGATTGTACCTCTTAGCCTTGAATGTCATTTCCAAACTAGGTATTCTGACTTCTTTTAACCCAGCAATATAGGTACACTGTGCACATCTTCCATATCTAAAGGTTCCATATTTCTTACAAGTCCCTTCTGCATTGTTTTTTTTTCTTTCTTTCAATAATGTTCTTGATATTTTTGTTCCTCCTGAAGCTATATTTTATTGTGTACTGAAATATATTAATTTTAGTTGGCATATTTTTAAACATCTCCCATGTTTCATTAATACATTTTTCAACCATCCTATGCCTTTGTAATAGGTAAGCGTTAAATATGGTAATGTATCTTTGCAATCCAAATTTCTTATATCCTGCCTATATGGGGTACTTATTTTTACATTCGAGTCCAAAGTCCCATGATTAGTTAAAAGGGGAACATATATATTGTTACTCCTTCCTTGTTGTACATATTCCTTAATGGAACTAGTTAGTTCAGTTGGATATCCTCTTTCATGAAACATTTTTTCAACATTATTCATTTAATTTAAAAATTCATCCTTATCTGAAATCATTCTAGCCATCCTTATCATTTGTCCTTTGACTATATTCTTTTTTAATTGGTAAGGGTGGTCACTTCCAAAATGTAAGTAAACATTGGAGTAATGTTCCTTCCTATATATGTTGGATTTGTAACATTTATTTTTATAATCTTGTTCAATTTTACGTCCAAGAAATGCATTTCATCTTTACCTACTTGGTATGTAAATTGTAAAAATGCAATAATATAGTTAATGTAGTATATAAATTTTTCTATGTCATCATAGGGACTATTCCATAAAACAAAAATATCATCCAGGAAACTAAAATATTTTATAATATATTGACTATATTCCCAAATAAAAGCATATTTACACTCCCAAAAAAGCATTATAATATTTGCATAAATTGGGGTATCTGCTAATCCCATTGCTACCCCCTCTATTTGATGGTAATAGTCTCCTTGGAAGAAAACATAATTATACTTTAAAACTAACTCCATGTTCTCTAAACCCAGTTTAAATTCATCCCCTGTTAAAAAATCCATTTCCGTCAACATTTACTCAAACCATACCAGTCCTTCATTTTGGGGTATAACTGAAAACAAGTCCCTAACATCAATAGTAATAAATATAGTTTCATCAGTATATGGGCTCTTTCCAATTTTACTCAAAAAATCCCAAGAATCTACTAAAATGTGGGTATACTTGTTATAAAACTTTTTTAACTTAAAATCCATATAAATAGCTAAGGGTTGTGTTTTTGACCCTTGAGAGGAAACTATAGGTCTCATAGGTGGATTGTGTAGGGACTTGTGTATTTTTGGTATACCAAAAATAACAGGTATAACTGGTTTAGGGACTTTTAAGAATTTATATAGATCTATATCAATCAATCCTTGTAACAAATTGTCTTCCAATATTAAGTCTATCTTCTTGTATGAAATATTTATTTCATTTTTTGACACTAAACCATAATGATTTTCTTTATCCAAAATATCCATCATCCTCTTGGTGTAGTCCCATCTGTCCATTACTACAACCCCTCCCCCCTTATCAGGTTTCATCACTCGAATTCTTTCATTACCATTTAATTCATTGAGCAGGTCCATCCCAACCTTGTTCAAATTATTACCTACATCATTTTCCTTCTTATGTACACCACGAATCCTGTTAATAACACATCTCTCAAAGTTCATAATTTCATAATGGATGGGGGGATTGTATATACTAGATCTTTTTAATATATTTTCTTGGTCATAAAAGCCCCTATCCTTGTAAATATGTATAAAATTTAATTTACGTGTGAAAGTTTTTATGTCCAATAAAATATTCTCAATCCTAGGTTTATTAGTAAGGACAAATGAAAAACCTTTTATGAATAAATTAAAATAATTTACATTGATCAGGATATCTGTGTAATTAAAATACTAAAAAATTGTTAAAAGAACTAATAAATGCTTCATTATTATGCTCATATTCTTCAACTATTTGTCCTTCACTATTTTCCTCTATAATCATGTGGTTCATGTCTACATTTATTACCTGTGTATCCTTCCCATGTATTTGGTATTGTTGTTCACTGTGACTTGTGCATAGGAGGGCTGTTGGGCCTGATTTCCTAATCTCTCAGACCTCCTTGGTTCCTCCATTTCTAAAGGGACAACCTCACCTACGTTACTATCACCATTGTTGTCATTATAATGTTGTTCATGTCTATAGGAACTATAATCATGATAGCCCTGATAGCCCTGTTCCCCAAATCTCCCCATACCAACAACCCTACATTTACTACTTCCATTGTTTATAACATTATATTGGTATGGGTTAGCAATGGGATCAGCATGTGCCCCAATATATGCAAATATTATAATGCTTTTTTGCGAGTGTAAATATGTTTTTAGTTCAGAATATAGTCAATATATTATAAAATATTTTCGTTTCCTGGATGATATTTTTGTTTTATGGAATGGTCCCTATGATGACATAGAAACATTTATATACTACATTAACCATAATACTGCATTTTTACAATTTAAATGCCAAGTAGGTAAAGATGAAATGCATTTCTTGGGTGTAAAATTGAACAAAGATTATAAAAATAAATGTTACAAATCCAACATATATAGGAAGGAACATTACTCCAATGCTTACTTACATTTTGGAAGTGACCACCCTTATCAATTAAAAAAGGATATAGTCAAAGGACAAATGATAAGGATGGCTAGAATGATTTCAGATAAGGATGAATTTTTAAATGAAATGAATAATGTTGAAAAAATGTTTCATGAAAGAGGATATCCAACTGAACTAACTAGTTCCATTAAGGGATATGTATAACAAGGAAGGAGTAACAATATATATGTTCCCCTTTTAACTAATGATGGGACTTTGGACTCGAATGTAAAAATAAGTACCCCAAATATGCAGGATATAAGAAATTTGGATTGCGTAGATACATTACCATATTTAATGCTTACCTATTACAAAGGTATAGGATGGTTGAAAAAATGTATTAACGAAACATGGGAGATGTTTAAAAAAATGCCAACTAAAACTAATATATTTCAGTACACAATAAAATATAGCTTCAGGAGGAACAAAAATATCAAGAACATTATTGAAAGAAAGAAAAAAAACAATGCAGAAGGGACTTGTAAGAAATAAGGAACCTTTAGATGTGGAAGATGTGCACAGTGTACCTATATTGCTGAGTTAAAGGAAGTCAGAATACCCAGTTTGGAAATTACATTCAGGGCTAAGACGTACAATAGTTGTTATTCTAAAGGAGTAGTTTATTTAGTATTTTGTAAGGCCTGTTGGAGTTATTATGTAGGGAAAACTGAACGTCATCTCGGGACTAGAATTTATGAACATATTAGGGATATTAATAAGCACAATGAGAATAATGCCCTATATAGGCATGTCTTGGTATGTCAAGAAGCGGATTATAAATTTTGGGTATTGGAAGAGGTAGATTACCCAGAAAGGGGCGGTGACTGGGAGACGCAACTGGAATTTAGAGAAATGATTTGGCAACTGAGACTCGATGCATGTTGTGGTAAGGGTTTCAATGACTACATTTCTATCACCCCAACACTGAAATTGCTTGCAGCAGACCCAAAGAGGCATAACAATAACAATAATAAAGTAAAAACAAGATGAAAAAGAAGAAATTTTAACATGAATTTTATTATGAATTTACAATGAATTTTATTATGAATTGACTATGTATTGTTTATATCCATTTTTATAAATATATATATATATTTATTTTTATATATATTCTTATTTATGGTGACATATAATGATTAATATATAATATATATTACAGATTATATTTCTTATTTATTTATTATTATGCCTATTTATGGGTAATTTGCACTTATTCAAGTATTTTATGAACATACAATGTTTTTAGCAAAAGGTATTAAAAGTTTTATAGGAGTATATACATGTAATTATTTGAAAGTATGGTTCAGAAGGCTCTATCTTATTACACTGTTTTACTATACTGTTTTAAACTCACTATTTCGGAAGTCCTTTGTTGTATGCTACTTCTTTAAATGACAATTAATTAATTAAGTCTTTTATTGCCAGCCAATGAACTTGTATAAAAAGACGAATTTTTGTGAAGTTAATTGATTCTGAGGAAGTCTGTGGAGGGAGATGAAAGTGCTTAATCAGTGAAATCAGTGAATGTCAATGAATTGTGGATTTTATTTTTATTTTTCTGTCTTTGTATATGGATATTTACATCTTTATTAAATAATTTTTGGAATATTTTCAGCGGACTACATTTGGTTTATCTGGACCATTCAGGTCCTGGTATTTAGAAAGACAGCCTTTATTGTACCGGAGCTGCACGTTTGTGGATTGAGTTTTAACTGCCTCTGTTTTTGGTTACTAGTTGACTGTTTTTGCCGCCGATCTGCTTACGAGGAGTCTTGGCTATATGGCTCAGTCTCAGTCTGATATTTTACCCTCTGGAACTTGTAACGAAATTCCCTGTGTGCAGAGCAGCCCTAGAGAGACCGCCGCAGCCCAGATGACGTCAGACGCCAGAAACGATCAACGTGGAGGAGAGACAGTACTGGATAACTTTCAAATGAGACCTAATGGTGGTTTTGGACAGCCTAATACTAAAAGGGGTAATAGAGGCCATGATATACCGGACACTTACAAGGATCTCGATTTCCATATGTGGTTGAATCAATCATTTACTCAAACAGCAAGAAAAGAAGAAAAGAAAAAACGGGTAGCTTGACATACAAAGAGAAATGTAAGACATTCAAAACTATGTTATTAAAATATAAAACTTTGGCTGTAGAGAACTGGTACTTTGAAAAGTGTTTAAAAGACAAGATAGTACCTAAAGGACTTGGATTAAACAAATTTCCAAATAATGCAACTGGTGATAAAATGTTTTTTAAAACAGTTTGTGACATTTTGAATGATTGTGAGCTGGCAATACTGAAGGTGATGATTAAACGCAATATTGATATTATGGAACAAACTAAAAATGAAATTGATAGATTGTATAATGAGATTAGTACTGACTTATTATTTTCTGTAGATGAAAATAAAAATACTTATTTTATAGTATTACATGACATTGACTATACCATTATTTTTAATATCAACAGGAAGCTTATGAAACTAGAAAGAGATTTGAATGAGTATGAAAAGGGTATTGCTTATTACAGTGAACCAAAAAAACAATAAACGTGGCTTGGTCCCTAATGACCAATATAATGTTAGAAACAATGGAAGTAATAAATATAGGGGTGTTGGTATGGAGAGATTTGGGGAACAGGGCTATCAGGGCTATCATGATTATAGTTCCTATAGACATGAACAACATTATAATGACAGCAATGGTGATAGTAACGTAGGTGAGGTTGTCCCTTTAGAAATGGAGGAACCAAGGAGGTCCGAGAGATGATGAAATAGGGCCCAACAACCCTCATATGCACAAGTCATGGTGAACAACAATACCAAATACATGGGAAGGATACACAGGTAATAAATGTAGACACAAACCACCTGATTATAGAGGAAAATAGTGAAGGACAAATAGTTGAAGAATATGAGCATAATGAAGCCGTTATTAGCTCTTTTAACAATTTTAATATTTTTAGTTACACAGATATCCAGATCAATGAAAATTATTTTAATTTATTCGTAAAAGGATTTGCATTTGTCCCTACTAATAAACCTAGGATTGAGAATATTTCATTGGACATAAAAACTTTCACACGTAAATTAAATTTTATACATATTTACAAGGATAGGGGCTTTCATGACCAAGAAAATATATTAAAAAGATCCAGTATATACAATCCCCCCCCCTCTATTATGAAATTATGAACTTTGAGAGATGTGTTATTAACAGGATTCGTAGTATACATAAGAAGGAAAATGATGAAAGTAATAATTTGACCAAGGTTGAGATGGACCTGCTCAATGAATTAAGTGGTAATGAAAGAATTTGAGTTATGTAACCTGATGAGGGGGGAGGGGTTGTACTAATGGACAGATGGGACTACATCAAGAGGATGATGGATATTTTGGATAAAGAAAATCATTATGGTTTAGTGTCAAAAAATGAAATAAATATTTCATACAAGAAGATAGACTTAATATTGGAAGACAATTTGTTACTAGGATTGATTGATATAGATCTATATAAATTCTTAAAAGTCCCTAAACCAGTTATACCTGTTATTTTTGGTATACCAAAAATACACAAGTCCCTACACAATCCACCTATGAGACCTATAGTTTCCTCACAAGGGTCAAAAACAAAACCCTTAGCTATTTATGTGGATTTTAAGTTAAAAAAGTTTTATAACAAGTATACCCACATTTTAGTTGATTCTTGGAATTTTTTGAATAAAATTGGAAAGAGCCCATATACTGATGAAACTATATTTATTACTATTGATGTTAGGGACTTGTTTTCAGTTATACCCGAGAATGAAGGACTGGTATGGTTTGAGAAAATGTTGACAGAAATGGATTTTTTAACAGGGGATGAATTTAAACTGGTTTTAGAGAACATGGAGTTAGTTTTAAAGTATAATTATGTTTACTTCCAAGGATATTATTACCATCAAAAAGAGGGGGTAGCAATGGGATCAGCATGTGCCCCAATATATGCAAATATTAGAATGCTTTTTTGAGAGTGTAAATATGTTTTTAGTTCGGAATATATTCAATATATTATAAAATGTTTTTGTTTCCTGGTTGATATTTTTGTTTTATGGAATGGTCCCTATGATAACATAGAAAAATTTATATACTACATTAACCATAGTACTGCATTTTTACAATTTACATACCAAGTGGGTAAAGATGAAATACATTTCTTGGACGTAAAATTGAACAAAGGTTATAAAAATATATGTTACAAATCCAACATATGTAGGAAGGAACATTACTCCAATGCTTACTTACATTTTGGAAGTGACCACCCTTATCAATTAAAAAAGAATATAGTCAAAGGACAAATGATAAGGATGGCTAGAATGATTTCAGATAAGGATGAATTTTTAAATTAAATGAATAATGTTGAAAAAATGTTTCATGAAAGAGGATATCCAACTGAAATAACTAGTTCCAGTAAGGAATATGTACAACAAGGAAGGAGTAACAATATATATGTTCCCCTTTTAACTAATGATGGGACTTTGGACTCTAATGTAAAAATAAGTACCCCATATAGACAGGATATAAGAAATTTGGATTGCATAGATACATTGCCATATTTAACGCTTACATATTATAAAGGTATTCGATGGTTGAAAAAATGTATTAACGAAACATGGGAGATGTTTAAAAATATGCCAACTAAAACTAGTATATTTCAGTACACAATAAAATATAGCTTCAGGAGGAACAAAAATATCAAGAACATTATTGAAAGAAAGAAAAAAAGCAATGCAGAAGGGACTTGTAAGAAATATGGAACCTTTAGATGTGGAAGATGTGCACAGTGTACCTATATTGCTGGGTTAAAAGAAGTCAGAATACCCAGTTTGGAAATGACATTCAGGGCTAAGAGGTACAATCGTTGTTATTCTAAAGGAGTAGTTTATTTAGCATTTTATAAGGCCTGTTGGAGTTATTATGTAGGGAAAACTGAGCGTCATCTCAGGACTAGAATTTATGAACATATTAGGGATATTAATAAGCACAATGAGAATAATGCCCTATATAGGCATGTCTTGGTATGTAAAAAAGCGGATTATAAATTTTGGGTATTGGAAAAGGTAGATTACCCAGAAAGGGGTGGTGACTGGGAGACGCAACTGGAATTTAGAGAAATGATTTGGCAACTAAGACTCGATGCATGTTGTGGTAAGTGTCTCAATGACCACATTTCTATCACCCCAGCACTGAAATTGCTTGCAGCAGACCCAAAGAGACATAACAATAACAATAATAAAGTAAAAACAAGATGAAAAAGAAGAAAAAAAAATATTATTATGACAAAAGGGTAGTAATGGATACAATATTTACAATATTTATATTATTAGATGATTTTCCAGGGGCCAATATATATTAGGGACATTTTAGCATGAATTTTATTATGAATTTGCAATGAATTTTATTATTAATTGTCTATGTATTGTTTATATAAGTTTTTATAAAGATATATATATATATATATATATATATATATATATATATATATATATATATATTCTTATTTATGGTGACATATAATGATATTTAATATATAATATATATTACATATTATATTTCTTATTTTTTTTTTCTTATAACTATTTATGGGTAATTTGCACTTATTCAAGTATTTTATGAACATACAATGTTTTTAGCAAAAGGTATTAAAAGTTTTATAGGAGTATATACATGTAATTATTTGAAAGCATGGTTCAGACAGCTCTATCTTATTACACTGTTTTACTATACTGTTTTAAACTCACTATTTCGGAAGTCCTTTGTTGCATGCTAGTTCTTTAAATGACAATTAATTAATTAAGTCTTTTATTGGCAGCCAAAGAACTTGTATAAAAAGACGAATTTTTGTGAAGTTAATTGATTCTGAGGAAGTCTCCAGAGGGAGATGAAAGCACTTAATCAGTGAAATCAGTGAATGTCAATGAATTGTGGATTTTATTTTTATTTTTCTGTCTCTGTATTTGATTTTTACATCTTTATTAAATAATTTTTGGAATATTTTCATCGGACTACATTTGGTTTATCTGGACCATTCAGGTCCTGGTATATAGAAGACAGCCTTTATTGTACCGGAGCTGCACGTTTGTGGATTGAGTTTCAACTGCCTCTGTTTTTGGTTACTAGTTGACTGTTTTTGCGTCTGTTCCGGTTACGAGGAGTCTTGGCTATATGGATAACAGCAGTTTGTTAAATGAATTGATTAGGGTTATTCAAACGCATTCTCAGTCCGATATTTTACCCTCGGGAACTGGTAATGAAATTCCCTGTGCACAGAGCAGCCCTAGAGAGACCGCCGCAGCCCAGATGATGTCAGATGCCAGGAACGATCAACGTGGAGGAGAGACAGTACCGGATAACTTTCAAATGAGACCTAATCGTGGTTTTAGACAGTCTAATACTAAAAGGGGTAATAGAGGACACGATATACCAGACACTTACAAGGATCTCGATTTCCATATGTGGTTGAATTAATCGTTTACTTCAAACAGCAAAGAAAAGAAGAAAGAAAAAACAGGTAGCTTGACATACAAAGAGAAATGTAAGACATTCAAAACTATGTTATTAAAATATAAAACTTTGGTTGTAGAGAACTGGTACTTTGAAAAGTGTTTAAAAGACAAGATAGTATGTAACGGACTTAGGTTAAACAAATTTCCAAATAATGCAACTGGTGATAAAATGTTTTTTAAAACAGTTTGTGACATTTTGAATGATTGTGGGCTGGCAATACTGAAGGTGATGATTAAATGCAATATTGATATTATGGAACAAACTAAAAATGAAATTGATAGATTGTATAATGAGATTAGTACTGACTTATTATTTTCTGTAGATGAAAATAAAAATACTTATTTTAGAGTATTACATGACATCGACTATACCATTAATGTTAATATCAACAGGAAGCTTATGAAACTAGAAAGAGATTTGAATGAGTATGAAAAGGGTATTGCTTATTACAGAGAACCAAAAAACAATAAACGTGGCTGGGTCCCTAATGACCAATATAATGTTAGAAACAATGGAAGTAATAAATATAGGGGTGTTGGTATGGGAAGATTTGGGGGACAGGGCTACCAGGGCTATCATGATTATAGTTCCTATAGACATGAACAACATTATAATGACAACAATGGTGATAGTAACGTAGGTGAGGTTGTCCCTTTAGAAATGGAGGAACCAAGGAGGTCCGAGAGATGATGAAATAGGGCCCAGCAACAGTCATATTCACAAGTCACGGTGAACAACAATACCAAATACATGGGAAGGATACACAGGTAATAAATGTAGACACAAACCACCTGATTAGAGAGGAAAGTAGTGAAGGACAAATAGTTGAAGAATATGAGCATAATGAAGCATTTATTAGTTCTTTTAACAATTTTAATATTTTTAATTACACAGATATCCAGATCAATGAAAATTATTTTAATTTATTCATAAAAGGTTTTACATTTGTCCCTACTAATAAACCTAGGATTGAGAATATTTTACTGGGCATAAAAACTTTTGCACATAAATTAAATTTTATACATATTTACAAGGATAGGGGCTTTCATGACCAAGAAAATATATTAAAAAGATCTAGTATATACAATCCCCCCTCCGTTATGAAATTATGAACTTTGAGAGATGTGTTATTAACAGGATTTGTAGTATACATAAGAAGGAAAATAATGTAGGTAATAATTTGACCAAAGTTGAAATTGACCTGCTCAATGAATTAAGTGGTAATGAAAGAATTCGAGTGATGAAACCTGATAAGGGGGGAGGGGTTGTACAAATGGACTTAATATTGGAAGAGAATTTGGTACAAGGATTGATTGATATAGATCTATATAAATTCTTAAAAGTCCCTAAACCAGTTATACCTGTTATTTTGGTATACTGAAAATACACATGTCCCTACACAATCCACCTATGAGACCTATAGTTTCCTCACAACGGTCAGAAACACAACCCTTAGCTATTTTTATTTTTCTGTCTCTGTATGTGGATTTTTACATCTTTATTAAATAATTTTTGGAATATTTTCATCGGACTACATTTGTTTTTTCTGGACCATTCAGGTCCTGGTAATTAGAAGACAGCCTTTAATGGACTGGAGCTGCACGTTTGTGGACAGAAATCAATGAACATGCTTAACCAAAAGTGCTGTTCACCGAAGCAGCACTTTCGGATAAGTATGCTCGTTGTGCCGGTCACACTACGGTGCGGCTAAGGGAAAATTCCTTTTTCCACACTGTAGTGTGACCTTGGAGTGAGAATATTAAAGTAGAGGGGTGTGAGAGGCACAGCCCCCCATGTGGCGGGTGCAGGGGGGCATTCCCCCCTCCATAAAAGTAGACGTATTTTTTTTTGTAACACAATTTAACGAAAGTGCTTTTTCAGTTCAAGCGCTTTTGTTAAAGTGTGTTCGGTTATTGTGGATTCGGGATGTTGAAGTTTCATTCAACAGTGCTAGATCCATAGATCCATATATATATATATATATATATATATATATATATATATATATATATATATATATATATATATATATATATATATATATATATATATATATATATATATAGACATATATACAGATATATATATACAGTGATTATAAAAAGTGCACACACCCCTGTTAAAATTTTAGGTTTTTGTGATTAAAAAAATGAGACCACAATAAATAATTTCAAAACGTTTCCCAGTTTTAACTTTTAATGTGACCTGTAACCTATACAATTCAACTGAAAAGCAAACAAATCTGTTAAGGGAAAATTATAAAAAATAAAAAACATGCAATAAGCTGGTTGCATAAGTGTGCACACCCTTAAACTAATACTTTGTTGAAGCACCTTTTGATTTAATTACAACATTCAGTCTTCTTGGGTACACACCTTCCATCAAATAAAGAGGCTCTGATTAACCCTAAATAGAGTTCAGCTGTCCTAGCAGGATTTTCCTGACATTTACTCAGTTGCCTGCTACAGCAAAGTCCTTGGTTCACAGAGAGCTTACAAAGCATCAAAGGGATCTCATTGTTGAAATATATCAGTCAGGAGAAAGGTACAAAAAATGTCCACAGCATTGGATATTCCATGAAACACAGTGAAGACAGTCATCAAAAATTGGGGAAAATATGGAACAACAGTGACGTTGCAAAGAACTGGATGTCCCTCCAAAATTCATGAAAAAACAAGACAAAAATTGGTCAGGGAGGATACCAAGAGACCCACAGCAACACTGAAGGAGCTGCAGGAATTTCTGGTAAATACTGGTTGCGTACTACATGTAACAACAATCTCCAATATTATCCATATGTCTTGACTATGGTGTAGTATTGCAAGATGGAAGCCTTTTCATACATAGAAAAACATCCAGGCCCAGCTAAAATTTGCAAAACAATGCATCAGTTCTCCCAAAAGCATGTGGCAAAATGTGTTATGGTTTGATGAGACCAGGGTTGAACTTTTTGGCCACAATTCCAAAAGGTACGTTTGGCACAAGAACAGCACTTTGCATCACCAAAAGAACACCATCCCCATGGTGAAGCATGGTGATGGCAGTATCATACTTTGGGGTTGATATTCTTCAGCTGGAACTGGGACGTTAGTCAAGGTGGAGGGAATTATGAAGGGTTCCAAATACCAGCCCAAAACCTTCAGGAGTCTGCCAGCAAGCTGAAGATGAAGAGGAATTTCACCTTTCAACACGATAATGACCCCCAAGCATACATCCAAATCAACAAAGAATGGCTTCACCAGAAGAACATTAAAGTTTTAGAATGGCCCAGCCAGAGCCCAGACCAAAATCTAATAGAAAATCTGTGAGGTGACTTGAAGACGGCTGTGCACAAGAGATACCCTCACAATCTGACAAATTTGGAGCACTTTTGCAAGGAAGAGTGGGCAAATATTGCCAAGTCAAGATGTGCCATGCTAATAGACTTCTACTCAAGAAGACTGAATGCTGTAATTAAATCAAAAGGTGTGTCAACAGAGTATTAGTTTAAGGGTGCGCAAACTTATGCAACCAGCTTATTGCACGTTTTTTATTTTTTATATATTTTTCCCTAACAGATTTGCTTGTTTTTCAATTGAATTGTGCAGATTATAGGTCACATTTAAGGTGAGAAAAGTTTTGAAATGATTTATTGTGCACTTGTTTTTTTTTAAATCACAAAAACCTGGCATTTTAACAGGGCCGTGTACATTTTTTTATATCTACTGTATATATATATATATATATATATATATATATATATATATATATATATATATATATATATATATAGGAACACTACATAATCTTGAAAGTTTGAAATACCGAATTTCAAACTTTCGAGACCATATAGCCGAAACCCCAAACTACCAAAAGACCAAAAGCGCAAATTTCAAAATCCCGACTATCAGGAGTTTGAAATTCGCGCTTCTGGTGTTGCGGTATATTGAAAGGCAAGTAAGCATTTCTGATTAACTGTGTTGGTTAGAGGTTTAGTGTGTAAGTATGTGTTGTGAATGTGATGTGTGTGTGCAAGGGGGGTGTAGGCATGTGGTGGTGTAGTCATGTGTTCGCCTGGGTAGTGCGACTTTGGATTTAGAATATTTAAGTAGTGGGGTGTGGGGGGCACAGCCCCCCACATGGGGGGTGCAGGGGTGCTTGCCTCCTGCTTGTCTGTAGGTTAGGTTTGTGTGTTTGTGTTTTTGGGGAAGGTGTGTGTACGTGTCTGTGTGTGGTGTATGTTGTGTGTAGTTTTCAGTAGTTTGAGTTTCACGGTTTTGTTTTTTTGGTATTGTAGTGTTTTGGGTGTTTGGTCTTGGGATTTTGGGCATCGGTAGAGTGAGTGTTCAGTATTTAGTAGTGGTTATATATATATATATATATATATATATATATATATATATATATATATAGATATATATGTATATTAGCAAATGCTGCACTTTTGTATACATTACTTAGAAGTGTAGTGATGGCATGGGCATGTTCGTCAGGGAATTTCACAGGTATACATGATGGGCAATACCTTAAAATGGAATGTTCTTTGTTAAATCTGTAGACATGTTTCAGGGACATTTCATTTGATAGCATTTTTGGCATTTCCCTGATGCATTTATTAGCAAAATGTGTCATTTGCCTGTTCTTCTGGGAATTGGACAGTAAAGCTTTATTTCTGTTATGGCGCAAACAAGGATATGTTGCTACTGTTACTCTCCCTTTTTTACATCCAGGCTGTTGTTCATATTTCAGATATCTAGACTGTCTTATGTTTCTCCATTGGGTAATACTGAAATGCTACCTTTTCTGTTTAATCTGGGAGCAGTCATTTTGTGGTTATGTGATACTTATGTGTATTATCCTTTTGTTGTGTTTTTAGACACCTAGAACTATGGCACCCAAGCGTCTCAATCCCCAAAAACTATTCTTCAGTGACCCTGAGAATCAGTTCATAGTGGAAGCTTTTAGGCAACATGATGGCTTTCTGCTTGATAGGAGACATGGAGATATGTCAGGCAGAATGCAAATTTGGAAGCAGATATTTGCAGATGTGAATGCAGTAGGCAGCCGCACCAGGACATATGATCAGGTGCACCATAGGGCTACTGTGATCTCATCAGCACTGAGGAGAGCAGCTGCCTGTGATCAGATGGGTACCAGGGGGGCTGCTGCACAGCCACCACTAACAGCAAATTAAGAGTTCCTGTCCACTGCCAGGAATCCAGACAGCTCCCAGGAAAGTGCTGAACAACATGTCTTTGACATTGGTGCTACTGTTTCAGGGAGAGTAAGTATGTCCTAGGAGGAGCTTCCAGGTAAGATTTTGTATCTCATTTGTTAAATACTGTTGTATATTAAAATATTTACATCAATATGTTAGTTCTGTTTAACAAGAAATTGGGTGGGGTTATTGAAGTTTGCTACAGTTAACAACACATTCTGATTGATTATCATGGGGCTTAGGTTGGGTTTGTCATCCAAGTTCTTATTGAAAGCATAGTTAATGGGCATATAAAGGGCAAAAAGTTTTGCTTTAACCTCCTGTGTTACTGCTAATTGTGAAGATGATGTCTTACCTTTTGCTTAACTTCTTCTAGGGCCATCCAGCATAGGGAGAATACTATCATTTGCACATGGGAAGCCAAACATTTTTATGTCAGTACTGATGAGCAGTTCAAAGAAATATTTAGTGTGTGATGTTGACGTCAGGACTGTTGTGTGTATTGCTGTACTGTCTGTAATAGTGGCACCACTGTTATTTTGCGAGCATATATTGGACTATAGTAGTGTAGTTATTAATATTTTCCTGTGTTTGTTCCGTATTATCATATGTGATTCTGACAGTGAAAATGTGGGATTTCTACCACCTGATGACAGAGTATCAGCAGACTCTGATGATGATGACTGTAGCAAAAGAGACACAGTCGGAGGGGTGGAGAGGTTGAATCTGGCACTGAAAATGACATACAGTCATCCCCTGTAATTCCATCAGACATAGCTAGTAGGCCTATGCCTACCCATTCCAGTGGCGCCTCCGATATTGGACAGGTGGAAGGTGAGACAATCAGGGAAGTGTGGTTATTTTGGCTTTAGTGCCTGTTAACTCTGGCTGTAGCCAAAGAGTGGGTGAGGTGTCATGCAGGAGGAATGGTAGTGGTGCTCAGATGACACCTGCTGTCCATTTTCCACCTGATCCATGTGTCTATTCCCGTGCCACTGACCAGATGTTTAGGACCATCATGGGGGCACAGGCAGATTCCCATCAGTCATTCAGAGAAATGCTTAAGGTTGTAGATGTGGCACAGGCTGACATGCATGACTGTCTCCACTGTGTTGCTGATTCAAAGGATCAGATGAATGGCATGTTAAATGAGTGGTGTCTGTGCTGGAACATCTGTTGTGAGGGGGACATCCTTGTGGTATAGGTCAGTCACATCATCTGCTGTTAGCCGATGTGGCCATGCTTGATCATGTTCGCATAGTGGCAATACTTATACTTATACTTATAATACTGCACCATCATTGGTTGAGGTGTCCACACCCAAACATGGCAGACCATGGGGTCATGGTCCTTAGCATCCTCATGTGGGGAGCTCATCCAGCAGACATCAGTCACATTCAGGTAGTAGCAGTGCATCTGACCATGTGCATGGATGTACCGGTGCAACTCCCGGCAGAGCTAGTTCTTATGGTCTCGTATGATAACGATGAACTGCCACCTCTACCATGCATGGTTCACACCTGTCTGACATACCAAGATGTACAGCTAGCACAGAGCCTGGCTATATTCAGGCAGATACTCACACACCAATTTCACCTGGAGGACCCATACAGACATACAAACAACAGTTACATGATTCAGCCATGAAGCTTAAAACTCATTTTGTCTCACTAGTCATTTGTTACTTTATCTGAATGTCTGTCTGCTTCTATTTCTTACTCGCACACACACACACTGATCTTTTGTGTCAGCCTAAGCCTCACACTCCCCCACACAACACCCTATGCAAATGATGATAACTGTGCTATATCCCTGTTTTCTATCTTTTGGATTCAGAGATACATACGTTTTGTGTCTAATGCTCAGGGTGCATAGCTGACTTACTGCTTAGTAAATCTGCATTTGTGATGTTAAATTGGTAATCGTACCTTTGACTTATAGTGGTCTTAAACAGTTAAGACAGGTGATAACATCAGACTTTTTTTCTATCAGTATTGTTAATGATCTTATGAGGGTTGTGAAGTCTGAAACTGAAATGATTTTCCAGTACAAACATTTGGTGCTAAACTGTAGGCATACAGTGATCATCACTACTTTTGAGAGGTATGACTGTGTGAATCTTTACTGCCTGAGGTCTACTACTTAATAATGAGCAAACATAAGTCAAATAAATCTCTGCTATCACATGTTAAGGTAATTTCTGTACAAATAACCCCTCTTTTACTTGCTTAAGCTACCAAGTAACAACATGCAAGCATCCGCCAGTCATTCATATTATTGCACAATACATTCCAGTTTCAACACTTACCTTGTAAATCCAGCAGTTGCAACAGTTTTACTTCAGTGCTGACTCTGTCTGATGCAAGCAGTGCACAGCCATTATATGAGTAGGTAAAGGTTGTATGTGTTTTCTGGCATCAATGTTACTATATGTCTGTGCATAGGAGGAAGGCTTTAGCTTCTTAGGTGGTGAGTAAGTGTGCTGTGTCTTGTCTCTTACTCAATTCGAGGACATATTTAGCACATCTATATCTGCCTACACCCATGGTAGCTGCTGGTTCCCCCTCTGACTCCTCACCTGCATGTGGCTGGGGGACCTTGCCATTGGTCATGGGATATGTGGCCCTTACCCTTGTTTATCCTGCTGAAGCTATTTTCTCAGGATGATGTTGTGTAGCATAGCACATACTGTGAATATTTCAGTACATGCAAATGGATTGTACTGCAGGGCTCCCCCAGATGTATCTAGGCACCAGAACCGCAAATTCAGCACCCCAAGTACACACTCTATGACATTTCTGGTTTGACCGTGCATGTACATTTCTGATTGGTGTCATCAGCCACAGCTCCTGTGCATAACCTGCATCCCTCAACAAATGGCCCTGTGGGATATCCCCCCTACTGAACATCTGATACATTTGAGAGGCGTGCCAGATAAATGAGTCATGGTGACTGCCTGGGTTGCCAGCACACATGTACAAGATGATGTCCTTGGCATTACACATGGTTTGGCAGTTGAGTGGAAGACCTTTCTATTTATGTAGAGCCTTCCCTGTTCCCCAGGTCGTGCCTTAATTTCTACATGTTTGCAATCTATAGCACCCATTACTTTAGTGTGCTACAGGGTAGAATTCCTGCATATTTCTGTCCCTATCCTCAGGAGTATGGGGAAAATATATATGATCACTAGCATGTTGGAACATATCATTCAGGAATTGATGGATGATCCTGGATGCTGATGCCTATGAAACTCCCATCATTTCCCCTGTTGGTCTATGAAAGGTAACTGTAGCTAAAAGTCTATGTGCTACGCACATACCTTTGCCTCCACTGGGATGGGTTCCCCTCAGTTTGCTATGGTTCTGAGTTGAGGATGACAGAGGCTGCAGAATTCCTGTAGTGTGTCCCTATGCACCCTGCAGCACTCTTCAATTTCCATGTCATGTAGATTGTGATAAGTTAACTGGGGTCTGAAAACTCTTCTCCTTCTTGGCCTTGGTCTATTAGCAGCAGCAGCAGCATAGACTTACAGAAGCCCCTAACGTTGTTTCTGTGTAGACTTCTGTCCTTGGCTGTATTCCAATAGGTTTTGGAATTCACAGGGGAAACCAGCACTAGGTCTACATGGTTGCTTTATAGATTCTTGAATAGCTCCTCCAGCTTGGATTGGTTGATTAACATACAGTTCAACTGATTATGCTGTAATTTGCTTGCCACAGTGTTTACCTTGTTTGCGCAGCTCTGGGTGATTCTACACACTGTGTAGAGCCACTTATTGAATCCAAAACAGTGTGCTACTGTGCGAAGCACACAAGGTGTAAACAGACTGTATAGGCTTTACTGAATCTGGCCAATTGCTTTTACATATTTAGAAAGTTGCTGGAATAATGCTGTTTGCTTTAGCATGCATTTGCAGAAGCATATGAAGTCTGAAATTCAAATGTCTTAGCATTCTTAGTACAATTACCAGTGACTTGCTAGAAAAAAACACACATTTTAAGAGGAACAAAACAAAAATTTGAAACAAAATCAGAATCATTCTGCAAAATTAGGGTCAGTTGACAGATATGTAATTGCAGCTTTACTTCAAGCAAAGAGTGAAGAGTATTCAAATTTACATCACACAGACAGGCAGACAAGTCCTACAAAGTCAGGTGGATAACTGTAAAAACAAGCTAAGAATAAGTTATTTTCATCAGCAAATAACCAACACTCAGTAGTTATTTTCTCTTTACTGTGTACTCCACACATTCAGAAAAAAAATAGTCCTGGTCTTCCCTACTCTGCAGTTAAAGCCACTGTGCAAGGTACACCACATCAGACTGTGATTAAAAAAATAATAAACAAGAACTCTCAAACTTTTAGAACATGAAGCAGGGTCAATTCTGCATATGCAATAGTGACTGCAATCCTCACAGTATTATACCAAAACAATCACGGTTTATAAAAAAACTGACCAAATATATATCATGAAGTGAGGAACCATTCACTTGCCTATAGGCTGACTGATCTAAGTTATTTTCTGATTATGTGTAGCTGTCAGTCATTCTACCCTGCACAGCTACAAAAGCAAATGTCAATCACACCTTATCTGGGTCACAGGCACATAATTGTATATGTGTAAAAAAATTCAGATACCTAAATGTAAACAATTAAATCTGATGACATTTAAGCACATTAAAAAAAATAATGTCAGTGACTGCTGTTCGTCACATGAGCAAATTAAAATTAATTAACAGTGCTGAATGTAAAAATTTATTTCAAGTAACCACTAGACTTGTTGACATAGGCCTCCTCTGAAGTCAATGGACCCAGACACTCACCCTGATTATAATCTGCCACTGGGCTGGATTCAATATAGCCTACATGGCTTGTTGAAACCCTGTTTGTGTCATGGTGTGGTGGGCACACAATACTAAAACTGTATCAGCATGATAATGCTTCATGCAATTGCCAGCACTCTAGGCACATTATTTACCAAAATCTTGGTGTAGTCAACTAGTCTAACTCCTATCAAGTTTGTGGATTATCACTTCAAAATGTAAATAATGCAGATATCAGTAATATATAAGTAATGGCCTGGCATCAGGATCTAAGGAGATCATAGTCGCACCATACGCAGTCCTCATTAGACCAATAATCAAGTAAAATGCACACTTTGCAAGTACCAGATATTTGTGACAGCTGGAGTGGCCACAGAGGTTTCTTTCTCAAATAATACAGGGTAAAAATAACATATACTGAGGAGCACCTCAAGCCCTGCCCCTGTACTTTGTCTCCTACAGACTACTGAGGGATGATCTATGCCTAACTTACAAGGCATTATTTGATCCAGACCTGACAATTAGCTACACATTCACAATATAAACAGCAATACAATTATCTAATTATAAGGGTCTAAACCTTGTCTGTGATATCAAGAAAACATGTTGGCAGGACAGATATGTATCTCAGAGATTACCCCTTCTCTGGAATGGACTCCCCATTCATGTGAAGTAGAAATGTTCCCTAGGACTATTTAAATGCAATTTAGACTGATGTATGGGAAATCAGAAATTCATCCCTGGCTTGTCTCCTGTATCACTTATGGACAGAGGAAGCTTGTGGATGCCCTGAGGCACAGGCATATACCAAAGTTGTTCTAGTCCTTTGGCTTTGATAAATGGGAAAATTGGGGCATGGTATGAATGGCTAGACTTAAAAAGGATCATCCTATGTCTATCATAGATCACAGTTAACTTTAAGCAATATGGGATGGATACCAAAGCTTATTAAGTAAATGAGGAAAAAGATGGATCAGAGTCCAGGATCCTTTTGAGAATAGTCCTAACAAAGTCTGTGCTAAACCTGGAGATGTAATCTACTTTTTAGTGCTTGGTAAAGCTGTGAACAGAAGACAAACTTGCTGTCTCTCATATGTTTCTACAATCTATTCTTCTGAAAAGCTTGAAGAATCCTGAAGCTGATGTTGGTGACAAGTCCAGAACTAAAAATATGTATAAGTCCAAGGAAAAATAGTTACTGAAACCACACACTGTTGAGATAAACTTTTAATAGCACTTAAAATGCACATTTAAAACACAAGTGTAAGCACACTTTCACCTTGCGGTTTCATCAGGTGAATGTTAAATACATTAAAACCACAAACTTATACAGTCAAGATAATAAAATCACATGAAACACTAAGTCGCATGATCAGTATTCAGTGGATCACATGATAAAAATGAACAGAAATATGGGAAAGAAAAATAATAAGGAAAAATAATTTAAAGAAAAATAAAAATAATTTAGGTACTTATAGGTTCATAGGTGTATACTAGGCTAATGGCCCTGGAGCCTTTACAAGCCTAGCCCCAAAAAATTGCCCAGGCAGCGTGCCACCCAATTTTAGTTCACATTATCCCTATCTAGCAGGGCAACTGGAGTGATCCCTGGGGGTGAACTTTCTGTTACCCATCCACTCAGCAAGATTTTTCTTGAATAGGGCTAGTGAGGTCCTCTGCTTGACATGAATGGGAAGCGTATTCCAGAGTATGGGCAGTCTTTGGGAGATGAACCTGTCCTCTAGCATGTTCTGTTAATTATGAAGTTGTGATCTCTGGAGCATGTGGCGTGGGAGGATTGGGATTTCTTTACATCTAGCATTTCAAGTAGGGCTGGGTCAGACATAGCTTTGTAAGTCAAGCAAAGATCACCTCTAAGTAGATGATAAGAGACTGAGAACAGCTGACGTTTCTTGAGTCTGTCCATATAGGACATGTGTTTAAGGCCAAGGATCCTTTTTGTGAGGTACTTTTGTGGCATCTCCAGCTGTTGTAGGTGTCTGGTCAGGTACATGCCAAATGGGGATTATATTCGATGACTGGTCTAATGAGGGATGAGTAGAGAGGGATGATGACCTCTTTCTTCCTGGATGTGAAACCTTTGGTTATAAGATGTGTCACATAGAAGGACTTTCTGACCACAGTGGCAGTGTGGTGGTGAAGGTGAAGTGGCTGTCGACCTGGGTGCCCAGATCTCTTATGGCTCCTTCAGTGTTCAGTGGGCTCCCATCAATGTGGTAATTCATGGGAACTGAGTTTTTTTCCAAAGGGGGATGATAATGCATTTTTTGGCATTAAGCTTCAGGCCATGGTTCCAACACCTGTCATTGGTCTCAGACAGGCCCTTTTGTAGGATGTCTGCATCACTTGGGGAGTTGATAATGATTCCTAGCTTGCAGTCATTAGTGAACTTGGTCATCCGGAGTCCTTCTCTCTTGGCCTGGACTGGTGAGAAGTAGATGCCAAACAGGAGCAGGCCCAGGACCGAGCCCTGTGGGACTCCACTCGTGACTGGTCAACAGTCTGACTTGGAATCCGCAACTTTCACTGTGTGGGTCCTGTCTGTGAGCCAATTTGCAACCCACTTAGTGTTGTAAGGATTGAAGCCTAGTTTGGTGAGTTTATCAATAATACCTGATGGGGAATGGTATCAAACGCCTTGGCCAGATAGAGTTAGGCTGTATGCACTGCCTTACCCTCATCCACAGCCTTGGTGACTGCCTCAAAGAAGTCAACCAGGTTCGACAAACGAGATCTCCCCTTGACAAAGCCAAACTGTGTGGGGTGAAGGGTTTGGAGATTCCCTATATCTTTGTTAAGCAGGTTCACGATGATGTGCTCCATAACTTTGCATACCAGACTCATCAGGCTAATGAGGCGATAGTTCCAAGGGTCTGTAGTTGCTCCCTCTTTATTGAGTGGGATGACTGTAGCAGTGTGCCATTCATTAGGGACATAGCCTAAAGTAAGGCTGTGATTGAACAGGGCACACAGCTGTGGTGCCAGTTCATTTTGTACCTCATGTAGGACACAGCCAGGGATATTATCAGGCCCCATGGATGCTGTATTATTGGCTTTGGACAAAGCAGCTTTTACCTGTGCTGCAGAAATGGTGGGTATCAGGCTTTCTTCTGGCATTGTGATAAGGCCCTTGGAGGGGGAGAGAGGGGTAAAGTTGGCACTGAATCTGTCAGCCAGTATGTTGGCTACATCTGTTGGCTCAGTATAGGAAGTGCCATTGTGCAATAACTCAGAGCAAATCTGGGTATTGCTTTGGCGGTTTTTGATATAGCTATACAAGGTTTTGTGGTGGTTTTTGGTGTCAGCTGCAATTCTGTCTTTATAGCTGGCTTTAGAGGATTTGATAAAGGATGTCAGCTTTTTGTTGGGACTGATAAGGGAGGTTTTTCAGTCTTGTGACTTCTTTTTTTTTTCTGCACAGTTTCTTCCTTCTGTTGTAGAGTTTAGTGATGGCTGAGGACCACCAGATTGGCTTCCTTTTTTTGGAGGAGAGCATCTTAGTTCTATTTGGTATGGCAAGGTCCATGCATTAGTGTATGTGCCTCTACAGTGCATTGGTGTATAATTCTGCAGTCATGCAGCTATTTTCCATTGGCATGGGTGCCAAGAAGTTAACTACCTCTGTTTTTAGGAGCCCAAAGATGGCTTTAGAGAAGTTTTTCAGGGTGGTCACCTTAGTGGGGGTTGTAGGTGAGATGGAGATTTCCGTGGTGATCAGTTTGTTGTCGAATTTAACCAGGGAGAAATTGACTATAGGTCACTCTTATAAAAAGTTGTTTAAATAGTGTTACTTATAAAACACTGCAAAATTAATGAACTTGCCTCTGTAATTGTTTTATATATGCTTTGATACTGATTGTTTCATTAAGACCTGATGAAATCTGTGCTTTAAAAGATAATATTCATTTTAATTCTTCCTGTTCTGTTAATTGCTTTAAGTCAACCCCTCTAAGTGGTTTAAATATAATTTGTAAAATCATAAATTTGAAGGTATGTTCATTATTCATGTCAGTTATGTGCTTGCAAAGTGCATTAGTTATTATTTTTCTTCTAATTTCAGATAGATGATTATCCTTTTTGTTTAATTTTTGATTTGATACAGGACACTGACTGCATTTATCTAGGTAAACAATATTGCTAGTATTGCAGTTTCCACACACCTTCAGTAAAAACTCCTTTCAGCTGACTAGATGCATGAGTTTCTTATTTGTATAAATGTATTCACAGTAAACACAGTTGTTATATTTGTAGGTACCACATCTGGTACTATGAAAGATATTCAGTGACAGATTGCTCCTTATAGCATAGTTTATTTTTTAAGTTGTTATTCCTTCGATAACAAAGAATGGTACATCACTTTTAACATTATCTAATTCAGGTATATCCAGAAGCAATGGTCATTATTTCTGTATACTTTATTTAACTGATGATGTGTTCATGTTAAATGTTAGATTACATCTTAATGTTTGTAAATTATTATGTTTATTCTTTTTATATTGGAAATTGTATATGCAAAATATTGGTTTAGATTCAGCAATTCTCAGAGCAAGTACATTTTGTTTGATAACTCGTTTGTCAGTACTTTTATAATGCCTTTGTTTAAAATCCTGTTCAATGTTGTTTAATTGTTCAGTCATATTTGCATCATCTGTATTCAATCGTGCCACCCTCAGCATTTGATTCTTAATAATGTTGTTATATATGAAGGGACGGTGCATGCATGTCCTGTGCAGATATGTATTACACATAACATATTTCCTGTATAGTGTTGTCTCAATGATGCCACTCACATTCTTAATGTTTAATATCAAGGAAATGTATTTATTTAACAGATAGCTTTTTTTTAAATTTAAGAAAGTCTGTGGTATTAAAGATGTATTCTAAGAAGGAGTGAAATTCAGTTACAGAGCCATCCCATATTAGAAATACATCAACCACAAAGCACCTATAGAAAATTATGTTATTCTTATATGGACTGTCAACTAAAACATACTTCCTTTCACAATAGTACATTACAATGTTAGCATATGCGTTTGCCACTGGCATGCCCATGGCAGCACTCATGTTTTGTTTATAGATTTGTTTCTGAAACAAAAATATGTTGTTAGTTAATACAAGATTAAGCAGTTCACATATGCAATCTATTTCATTTTGGGAATATTTAAAAAACTCAGTAAGATATTCACTTACATATTGAATGCCTGTATGGTTAGGTATTACAGTGAATAAAGCATCAACATGCATGGTTACAAAATAGCATTTTTTTAGATTCGTATTTGTTGACCATCTGCTAACTGACTACCACTTGTGTTTTAAACATGCATTTTAAATGGTATTAAAAGTTGAACCTAACAGTTTGTTTTTCTTTTCTAAAAAGCCACAGAAGTAAGCTAAGGCTGTAGTAGAGTGATCTCTAACTTCGCCTGCAAGTGATGTGCAGTGGTGAAAATAATAAAAAGCAATAGCCTTGGACAACTATTTGGAAATTGTTTAAATACTGGTTGCCTTTCCATCTTACTTCATAAGAGACAAAGAGCTGATTCAAAGTTCAGAAGGATTTTATTCTGTCAGTTTAATTCCTGAGTTGCATACAGAAGTCCCAAGTGTGAAGAAATATTTCTCCATTATTTGTAGGCTGTAGAAAGAAAACAGGCAGATAAATAGCCTAGCATAATGAAAACTCTGCAACAGACACTGGCATTAAGGAAGGATTTTTTCTCAAAAATAGCTTACTTTTTGTGAAAAATGAGAAAAGAATGCTTCACCTCATGAGCTTGTAACTTAGAAGTCAGAACAATAATTCCACAGTTTTCTAAGATAAGAACTTATACCTTCTAAGCAGGTTCAGTAGGAAACTAATTTTTTTCTAAAATAAAATTAAGATCCCAAGCAGGGTTCACCTGTCTATTAAGTAAATGTTTATGTAACACTTTTTTCAAAAAGTGTTTCACAAAAGGTAGGGTAGAAAGGGGGGGGGGGTCCAATGGTAGGCAAAAAGAAAAGGTAGGCAGAAGAATTTTGATGGAAGATGAGTGAGACCAGAGTATAATAACTTCATGGGATCATGCCTCTTGGATTGGCACCAAGTAGAAAATCTTTTCCACTTATCTATTTAGAATTTTCAAGTAGCCAGTTTCTTTCTCTCCTTTTATAACTGCTGTATGTCTTTAGAAAAAAATGTGCCAACAACCATTACAATTCTATTATCCATGCAGTCATTTGAAAATACTAAACATTCTCTATTTGTGTAAATTTGTTCTGTGAAGAAGTCTTACGGCAATTGCCCATAGCAATTTTCAAAAGAAGGGAGAACCACAATTATTTGGGCTAAAAGGGGTCACTAGAATTATCTTTGAAGAGTCCTTCAGAATCTTGAGAGGAACTTTGATTATACAAAGAAAGGATGAAAAGGCTTAGAGTAGCACTGCTATCCATGGGAATTAAAATGCATGTCTTCCAGGCTAGAATGCAATGAATATTGTAGCTGACATTTTTTAGCAGTCTGATTTGACTATAGGCAAGCAGATCTACTTGACGAGTTCAATACATATGGATAAAGGTCCCCAGGGTGTCACTTCCATTCCTGAGGGTCTGTCCTGGTCCTGCTCAGCTTGTCTGCAATACGATTTTGCTTTGACAGAATGTATGTAGCCTGGAGGGAGAAACTGAATTAATCATCAAGATCCAGGCTATCACAATTAATCTGCCACACATATTCATAGATTCATAGACTGTTACTAGGCTAATGAACCAGGGGGCCTTTCTAAGCTTAGCTAAGTTTTTCTGAAAGAATAATGATGACCCAAACCCAAATAGGACATTGAGGGCCAGGCATTTATAAGCTACCACTGTCCATACGTATCATGAGTGTCAGGCCCAGTATAAATTTCCTATTCCCCATCCAGTTGCCTAGGTTGTGATTAAATTGGGTAATGGACATACTCAGCTTCACATGGATGGCAAGCCTGTTTCATAGGAGGGGCAGTCTCTGGGACATATATCTGTTGCTCCACCATGTTCTGTTTAAGTCACAGACAAGATTAAAATCCTTACACATTGTATTTCTGGTACTCTTAGACTTACAAATATTTAGGAGATTCATAAGTGTGGTGTTTGTGGATATCCTGTAAGCCAGGCATAGATCACCCCTCAGCAATCTATAGGAAACTGAGTAGAGAAAAGGGCTTTAAGCGCTCTTCATAAGGCAGGTTTGTTATGCCTTGCATTCTTTTTGTAAGGAAGCTTTGCAGGCACTCTAGTTGCTGCATATGCCAGGTCAGGTACATACCAAAGAGAGCATTGCACTCTATGATTGGTCTGATTAGGGTGGAGTACAGTGGGATAATGACCTCTTTGGACCCAGATGCCATGCCCTTACTTATAAGTTGTGCAACACAAAAGGACTTCCTTACCACAGGGACCATGTAAAGGTAAAGCTACCCTCTACGTGCATACTCAGATCCCTGACCACTTTGTGGACTTGTAGGGGCATATTATCAATATAATAATTAGATGGGATTTCCCAAAGGGTACAATTATGCATTTCTAAGCATTGAGTTTAAGACCATGCCTTTGACACCATTTGTCAGTCAGAGATAGACCTTCTTGAAGAATGATAGTGTCTGCAGAGGAGTTGATGATAATCCCCAGCTTGCAATCATCTGCAAATTTAGTCAGCCATAAACCTTCAGCATTTGCTTCCATTTCAGAGAAATAGATGTTAAAAAGAAGCGGGCCCAGTACTGAGCCCTGTGGGACTCCACTAATGACTTGCCTCTTGGTGGAGGTGGCCTCACCAATTTGACCTCCTGGATCCTATCAGTGAGCCAGTTGGCTATCCAGTGGGTGATAAAAAGATTTATACCTAAATTAATGAGCTTGTCTATAATACCTGAGTGGATTATTGTATCAAATGCCTTAGCCAGATCGAGGTAAACTGTGTGCACAGTCTTACCATCATCCACTGCTTTGCTGACCCCCTCAAAAAAGTACACCAGATTTAATAGACATAACCTTCCTTTAACAAAGCCAACCTCTGATGGGTCCAGAGATTACAGGTTACCTATGTCTTCATTTATTATGTCCATGATAATTTTTTCCATAGCCTTACATATGAGGCTGGTAAGACTTATGAACCTGTAGTTACCCAGATCAGTGTTTGGACCTCCTTTGTTCAGGGGAATGACTGTAGCCATCTTCCATTCCTTGGGGCACGAAACCTGACTGAAGGCTCCAGTTAAAAAGTGATTCAAGTGGACTGCAGAGATCATGTTTCATGTTATTTATTAAACATCCTGGGATGTTATTGGGGCCCGTCGATGCACTATTTTTAGCCTTGGAATGTACATTAATGACCTGTTTTCTAGTAATGGTTGTGGGGAATTATATTATGTGGTATTTTCTTTGGACTATCGTGGGAGGATCGGGGGAGAAATTTGAGCTGACCCTGTCAGTCAAATGGTTGGTAATGGCCTCTGGTTCAGTGTTGGTAATGCCATTTACAATAAGTTCTGCAGATTGTTGTTTATTTTCTCTGAGGTTATGGACATAGCTGTAGAAAGTTTTGTGGTTGTCCTTTGCCTGAGAAGCTACTTTTTCTTCAAATTTAGCCTTTGAAGTATTGACTAACCTTTTTATCTGCCTGTTTAGATTGGTCAGGGGGCTTTTAGTATGTATGGCTTTGTTCCTCCTATGCTTGTCCAAGATTTTTTTCTTTTGTTGCATAACTAATTGATATTGTGATTTCACCAGGGTGGCCTGTCTTTTGAGTTTGTCTTTTTCTTAATATGAGTTGGCAGAGCTCACTCTATATAGCTATCAATATGGCTGAACAGAGATTTTGTAAATAACTCAGGGTATTCTATGGCATTTACTGGGTTTGGGAGTGATTGGAATTTAGCCAAGGTGTTGCCTAGTAGAGCGAGTTTAGCCTTGGAACAGTTCATTAAGGGTTTTGGTTTCACTAGAAACCCAGATTTAATTTTTATTTCAAGTAATGCTTTATTTATTTATTTATACATTTGTTGACCGGGACAGTCCGACTGGATATATGTACATTTTCAACGGAGGCCCGGGGAGAAAATCTCCAGTTACAGAATATAAATATTACACAGAAGTTCAGATAGACAGCAAAATATCACACAAAGAGTCAAAAATATTTACAAGTTAGTTTAGTGAAGCCCTCCAACAGGGACACTCGAGTTACACAGTGTGTCATCTTAAACAAAATCATCAGGTTGCATCAAAAGGGAAGGTCTACAAGAGAGTATTGAGACCAGCTATGTTATATGCACTGGAGACAGTGGCATTGACAAAAAGGCAGGAGTCAGAGCTGGATGTGGCAGACTTAAAGATGTTAAGATTTGCACTGGGTGTGATGAGGGTAGACAGGATTAGGAATAAGTATATTAGGGGGTCAGCCCAGGTTGGATGGTTTGGAGACAAAGCCAGAGAGGCGAGATTGAGTTGGTTTGGACATGTGCTGAGGAGGTATGCTGGGTATATTGGAAAAAGGATGCTAAGGATGAAGCTGCCAGGTATGAAAAAGAAGAAGTTCTAAGATAGGGTTTATGGATGTGGTGAGAGAGGACATGCAGGCTGTTGGTGTGACACAGCAAGATGCAGAGGACAGGAAGAAATGGAAACAGATGATCCACTGTGGTGACCCCTAATGGGAACAGCTGAAAGAAAAGAAGACTATCTAGGTAGGGTAATAAATATGGAGATTAACCAGGGTTGGTACAGGGGACAAATCTAGTGCATTTTGAAATACTGTTTGAGGCTTTTTTTGAAGAGACTTAGGGAGGGTTCGAGGATAAGATTGGTTAGCAGTGAATTCCAAGATTTGGCAATGCTGGCAAACAGGGACTCACCAGCTGAGTTATTAGTTTTGCAGGTTTGGACCAATAGCTTTTGGGATGAGCATAGTGGCCTTAAGATACTGTATGGTTTTATAATATTTTTAAGTGAGGGGGTATCTTCAGGTTGGTAGAACATTTTATGTGCTACTAATAGATGGTTGAATTGAATTAACCTTGGCAGTTCTAGCCACCCTAGAAGGTTAAGGTTTTGGCAGTGATGTGTCCTTTATGTTGAGCCAGTGGCAAATCTGGCAATATGGTTGTAGCTGTGTGAGAGCTTGCTAAGTTCAGATCTGTTTAGGTTGGAGAGTATAGGGGAGGTGTATATAAGACTTGAGAGTAGGTTTGTGCAGGCGATTGCGGTCCCAGCTAGTGGGGTTAGAAATTGTTTGTTTCTGTATAAAGAACCAAGCTTCTTTGTTTTTATGGTTTTGTTGACATATAGATCGAATTTAAGATTATTATCTATTATTACCCCTAAAAGCTTAGTATGGCTGTCCGGGGAGATAGAGGTACCATTTTTGGATGTTACAGGGAAGGAAAATGGGGTATCTACTAATAGGGGTAAAGAGTAGCAGTTTAGTTTTGTTGGGGTTCAGTAGTAGATGTTGGTTGGACAGCCAGTTTTCAATAGTGTTAAATGTGTTCTGGGTTAAGATTTGTAGGTGTGCTGGGGAAGAGGCTGTGCAGATCAGGGTGGAATTGTCTGCATATTGAATGCAGGTAGCTTCAGGGATGGCAGTGTGATGGTTATTGATGAAGATACCTGCATTTAATATGCTGGTATCTTCATCAATAACCATCACACTGCCATCCCTGAAGATACTGGCATTCAATATACAGGTAGCTTCAGGGATGGCAGGTAGCTACCTGCATATTGAATGCAGGTAGCTTCAGGGATGGCAGTGTGATGGTTATTGATGAAGATACCTGCATATTGAATGCAGGTAGCTTCAGGGATGGCAGTATGATGGTTATTGATGAAGATAGAAAAGAGTAGGGGTCCTAAAATAGAGCCTTGGGGGACACCAAGTGTGAGAGGTAGCTGGCTGGACAGTTTACCATGCCATAATATAGCCTGTTGTCTGCCAGTCAGATAGGATCAGAACCACTGAATTGCATGGTTATTAAGGAAGATGGATTTTAGGGAATGGATGAGTAGTTCATGGTTGACCATATCAGAGGCCTTTCACAGGTCTAGAAAGAGGGCTGAGGATAGCCTATTGTTATTCCTCTTTTGGAATATGGCATTGGTAAAGGAAAGGATGGCAGAGGTGGTGCTGTGGTATGGCCTAAAGCCATGCTGAGAGTTAGTCAGCAGATTGTTCTGCTTTATGGTCAGATCTGACAAGTGAAGTTATTACATTAGGTGAGGAACATTGCCCCCCCCCCCCATGTTCATGAGTACAAGGTCAAGTATGTTTGTACCCCTCGTAAAAGAATGGACCATCTGTTCCACGATGTTGGTATTAACAAAGTTTAGGAATCTCTGGGCTTGTGCATTAGAAGTAGTGTAGTTTCCAATCTATAGATAAGTTGTTGAGATCCCAAGTGCATATCATATTAGGTTGAACAGTGATGGACTCTAGTACATTGAGATATGTAGTATGGATTTCCTGGGACATGGAGGGAGACTTACATGTTGCAAGGATATTGTATGACACTTTGTTTATCGGGAGCTGCACATGTATGAGCTCCAGTGGGTCATACTCTTTAACTAGTCTGGATGTGAGATTAGTCTTAATATACTTAGACTGACACTTCTCCACCTTTAGTTCCCTCCTGTGCAGTACCTGGTCTAAAGGTGTGAAAGGCATTATAAGATTGCATTGCTGGGGTATTCTCAGTGACTTTTAACCATGTCTCCATTATGATGTCTGCACACTCCAGGAGAGGAGGGCTTGCAGGGAGTGGAGTTTCTTGTTAAGACTTCTAGCACTGAGCAGTACCACCTTCAGCTATTCCTTCATAGGTCCAGTTAAGTTGGTAGGTTTATTAGTCTGGCATTGCCTAAAAATGGCACTATGGGGGTGGAAAAGTTATTTGCTAATATCTGAAAGCCAAGAGGGGATAAGTGTTAACCATCCCTGGTAAAGCAGCATAGTTTGTCAACCATGTCATCCCAGGTTGTCAAATATTGTAACCCCCTGGATTGACATCAGAAGATATGCCAATTGTTAAAATGAATCATTTTCTATTGATAACATAGGATCATCCCTGGAGAAGGTAGTATGCTGCTCAGTAAGCTAATACCTGCCCGAGACACATAATCAGTGAGTACAATCATGTCTCACTTCATGTAGTCAAGGGAGGTACATCTTGGGTCATTAACACTCACATGGACTATTATGGAATCATGCTGGTACCTGTGGTTCAATGACCTGAGTTCCTGTGTGACTTGATGGATCCTAACCCCGGAAAGGCAGTTAACCATGACTCTCTCCTTACTCAGTTTGATGAGGGGGATATTGGTGTTGCTCACTATACAATCACCAATGACTAGGAAATTTCACTGTATGCCTGTTTGTCTTAAGGGCCTAGCAGTGGAAGCATTAGATACAGTATTACTACGTGTAGCTGTACATGATGTTTTAATTGCATGCTTAAGTGATGGCTGAGGACCCTTCCTTTGATTGTGCTGTGCAACGAGATCTTAGTGTTTTAGGAAGGTTACCTGTAAGTTCCTTGGCATCAGTAGTTTCATGTGCAGGGTCTTTACTGTGCAGTAGGCGTAGTGCAAGTGTCACCGACAACCTCTATATAATTAGTTTTAGTTGTATGAGAGTTTTGCCTCCAGCATTAAAGTGTATTTACATCTCTTGCAAACACTATCTGTTCTATTAAGAATAAGTTGGCTGTCAGTGCACATGAGGCATTTGCTACAATGGCTCAGAATACCCATCTCAACCAGACTGGCCACAGAGACAGTAAGGAAGTGCATTACCATGGCCACAGATCTAATAGGGAGGAGTGAGGAAAACTTAAATATTGAACAAGTTAATAAGATAAGCAACACTCAGGTATGAGCAAACTAGATGCTCTAGTAGTTAAAAAAAATCTGTCTAGACAGTAATTCTACAAGAGTGCAGACCACAGACCAGAACAAAGACACTTAGAATAACAGACACAATATCCCTTCACCAGCAATTGCCAGCAGAGAAGAGTGAAGGCTACCCTCTCCTCCCACAAGAGTGTAGATCACAAACCTTCTTAACATAAAATAACTGGTTTGAAGCAAAAGTGCTTAAACCAGAGCTAAGATACTTCTAGAATAACAGACATAATAAGTCTTTAACCAGCAATTCCCAGCTCAGGAGGATATAGGCTATTCTGTCCTGCCACAAAAGTGTAGATCACAACCCCCCACCCCCAATGTAAAATTACTGGTTTGGAGTCCAAGTGATTAAATCTGAACAAAGACACTTAGAATGACAGAAAAAATAAGCCTTCATCAGCAATTCCCTGCTCATAAGGGGGGAGACAACCCTCTCCTCCCTCAGGAGTGTAGACTACAAACCTTCTTAATGTAAAATAACTGGTTTTGAGCCCAAGTGCTTAAACCAGAACTAAGACACTTTTAGAATAACAGACACATTAAACCTTTAACCAGCAATTCCCAGCTTAGAAGTGTGTAGGCTATCCACTCATGCCAAAAGAGTACATAGCACAAACCTTCCTAATGTAAAATAATTGGTTTGGAGCCCAAGTGCTTAAATCAGAACAGAGACTCTTTGAATAGCAGACACAATAAGCCTTCACCGGTAATTCCTAGCTCAGGATGGCGGAGGTTACCTTCTCCTGCTGCAAGAGTGCAGACTGCAAACCTTCCTTATGTAAGATAACTAGCTTGAAGCCCAAGTGCTTAAATCAAAACTAAGAGGCTTACAATAACAGTTACAATTTAATAAGGTTACTAACAACAAGTAATAAATGTATCAGATTAAATGCAACTGAACACTTTAAGAACATGCAGCAACAAGCAAAATAAAGTAATAAAGTAGGAAGAAACACAAATACATTTAAAACAGCTAAATAAAATGCAACTTTTTGTCTTTTTATTTTAAAGTAATTGGGAAGGAAGAAAACAGAAGACTATTCAAGTTTAAGAGACTAGGAGGGTTAGACCTTCACAGATAATCTCTCAGTACTCAGTAGAATGAGCTGATTAGATAGGAATGGGAGGACTGTCTAAAATCAGATTCACATTAGGGGTGGTCAACTCAAAAGTCACAAAGTGAAAGAGTACAACAGCAGTAGAGCAGGTAGGTGAGAGAAATCAAATGTTGGCAGAGAACAGCAAGTTAGATAAACACTACAGCTAAAGATGCCTTCAAATATTTCTAGTTGAATGAGTAATGCTGTTTCTCAACTCCTCCCACTATGGTATTGGCTGTGATTGCCAATAGAGGATCTGTATTCCAAATATTGTTCAGAGATTTAACACATTCATTACAGCCATCATTTCCTTGCCATCTGTGTTTTTTAACTTGCCTTATTTATTCCATAGACCCAGCACGTTCACTCGCTTGGATACAGCTTCCCAAGCAAAATATGAAGCAGCTGTCATTACAATTTGAGTGAGGGCTGGCAGGCAGAAGGGAAGACCTGGTTTAAGAGAGGAATTTAACTTCTTTTAACCCCCCCCCCCAGCATTGGAATTGAAATGTATGTTGGTGCTGGTGTTGAGTCTAAACTGACTTAATAAACTATTGAATCTTTCTTATGTGGAGTCTGGCCAATGGAATCAAAAGAGGAGTTGAGGCCATCAAACCTAAAATTCCAAGATATTCTCCAGCAGATGCCTGACTCTGGTTTGAAAATACTGGAAATTGTTCTCTGCACCACTCCACTTTGTCTTGATGAAGGAATGCATTATATAAGTGTTGTTTCGAGAGCATGCCCTAAAAACACTATCTTCTGAGAAAAAAATGAAAGAAGATTTCTCTCTATTCACTTCAAACCCCACATTGAGAAACATTATTACACAAGCCAGAGATTCTTGACAATCTGTGAAAGAATCTACAAAAATCAGGCAATTGTACAAATAAGGCAAAATGTGAATACCTTGCAACTTGCAATGGGCTATTACAGGAGTCAGGCACTCTGTAAACACTCTTGTGGCTTTAGCTGACCCAAGGAGCAAACCATTAAACTGAAAACGCAAACCAGACACAGAGTAATGCAAAAAGCAAACCAGACACAGAGTAATGCAAAAAACATCTGAAATTGTTGTTGATTGGAATGTGATGTTAACCATCTTTTAAAACCACAGTTAACAGAAAACTGGAAGGAGGAATGAGAGGTGACAGTACAGGTCATGCATTTTGAACTTTAGAACCATGAAGTGGTTGTTTACAAAAAAAAGATCTATGGCAGGTCTCCAGGTTCTTTTTTCCTTTGTTAATACAATAATTCTTGAAAAGAATCTTTCCCTACTTGATCAGAAGAACTGGTTCTATTCCTTCTAGACAACATCTGATTTAAGATATATGTTGGATTGAAAGGATGTGAATGAATCACCTGAAAATGAGAAAAGGAATCATTGTTAGCAATAACCTTTTAGAGTAAAAGTCAAAACCTAAATGTCTGAGGTTATCTGGTGCTATAAAGATAAATGAAGAACTAAAGGCTGGGATAGATTTACAAGGTTGCAAAGGTAGGGTGCAGGAAAATCCTGATGCGTTATATAGTCAGACTATGTTTTAGGTTGTCCCTGGTTCTAAGAAGTTCCCTCTTTCTTCTTTGAGAGACTATGCCAATGTTTTCAAAAATTCGGTTTGCCTGAAACTTACTGTGCATGATTCTTCTGCTTTCGATAGAGAAACCTCATATGTAAGAAAAGTTTTTGCTGCATTTTGGAAAAGAAGTTTGAAATATCTGAATAACCTCCCAGAATTAACTTTCCCCTTTCATCAAAACCCTTACAGACTTCTGTAGAAGAAGGACCAAAATGTTTTTTATCCAAAGGAATGTATATTTTTCAGTTTTAACATCTTTGGGCAAATTTTGAGGCTTTAATCAAGCAAATCTTCTCAGAACAGAGCCAGTGTGATAAACACATTTCAAAGTATTTTTGAATACCCAAGACTTATTGTATACTAAGAAATACAGGAGTGTTAATATCTGAAGAGATGAGATCAGTAATAAAATTATTTAAATTATCATAAAAAGTCAGCAAAAACTTAGATGTGTGCATTAAAATGTACAATACCAAAGGCCAGTGAAAAGAAAAATAAATTGTTTTACCAAATGGATTCAAAACCTTTTCCAGTTTGTCAGAAGGGATAAGGCTGACAGCTAAAAGACATTTGGTGGAGTGAGGTCTGGCTTTGACAAGGAAATTACTGCAGGATCAGCCCTGGAGTTGAAAAAAAAGATACCAGTGGGACGTGAGTGCTTTACGCAACTCATCAGACTTTTTAGGAGCAGATGGATAATTGTCAGGATGAGTGCAGGCTGCTAAAAAGCCATCTAAGTTTGAAAAAAAAAACAAAGAGAACAGGTGTAAATCGATGGAAGTTTACTTGTAATATATAAAAATATCTTTCAGACATATCTTTTTGTTCCCACTGAAAAAACGTCCCTCAAATTGGCAATAGAAATAGAAAAAGACCACTGCTCAGGATACAAATATGGTGAATGTATTAAAATGTCTGTCCACAGTATGTTTGTGGATAATACTCACTTTTTGCATGGGGCTAGCTTTCACCCCCAACATCTATTGGAGTCTTTACCATATGGAGAATTTCTCCATATGCATAGAATTTGCAGTGAATGGGAAGATTTTGTGAGAGAAAGTAAGCATACTTTCCAGATGTTCATCAATAGGCGGTATGACTGTGGTATAGTTAAAAAATCTTTGTGTGAATAGTTGCACATAGATTGGGGGTGGCTTTGTCCAATAATAAAGTAAATAATGGGTTGGTAAGTACTGAACTACATAAAGAACAGGTGTATTCTGTTTCAGTATATAATAGTCTTAGTAAGAAAATAAATAAGATATTGCATAATTGTTGGAAGTTTTTGCTTCAGGATGCTGAGTTAAAAACTATTATATCAGATTATTCTTCTATTTCATACAAAAGAGGAAAAAATGTAAAAGCATTTTTAACCTCTTGTTATTTTGCTTCGCCCAATGATGAGTTATATGTGAATCCCTCTCTTTAGGGTACATACCCCTGTGGGGGTTGTACCATATGTTCACACATTGTCACACATTTTAGTAAAATAAATGGTAGTGGTAATTATTCTTGTAATAGTGAAGGCATTATATATGCCTTAAAGTTCCCCTGTAATTTATTTTACATTGGGGAAAGTAAAAGAAAATTTAAGTCAAGAATGCAAGAACACATTAGGGATATAAAAAAGAATAAGGCTGGAAGGAATGTTGCTATGCATTTTAAAGTAAGACATAATAATGATTATTCTTTAATACAGGGCTGTGTTTTAGAACAGGTTTTATACAAGTTGGGGAAATCTGCAATATTAAGGAGACACTCCTTTATAAAGAATCTGTCTATATTTTCAAATTTAACACAATGGTATCTATAGGTTTAAATGTGTAGATTGATTGGAGGCAATTATTGTGTAATTTAATAATTGATTTATTTACTTATTGAATAGATTATATAAGTTGTTTAAGTTTTTGTGATATGTATTACTCCTAGAAGGCTGATAGCTGAGGCGGTAGAGTGTGCAAGGAGCTGTTTTATTAAATTCGTTTTTTTTACTGTGGCAGGTTGTGGATTCTTTGTTGCTGCTTTTCTCAGAGATGTTTTATACATATCTTTTTGTTCCCACTGAAAAAAGTCCCTCAAATTGGCAATAGAAATAGAAAAAGACCAGTGTTCAGGATACAATTATGAGGAAATGCTCAGTTCACTATTACAATCTCTAACCTGTAGTGAGGGAATATGAGAAACACTAATGCACTCCAAATCCTGCCCCTTAACTGGGAATCAGAATCTGATTGGAAAGAAATAGTTTTCCTCCTCCTCTTCAGTGCAGGATAATCATCAATCAAAGAATGAAATGTTCAGGGCATTCTTTTTGCCAAACTCATTCAGTTATCTGATCTAAATGAAGTATATGTGTAGACATATACTTTCTTTTTGTTGGAGACCCTCCAGGAAAGAAGTGGCTATACTCATAGTCCCTACCCCAAGAAAGAAGCTCCTCAATTTAGCTTAGGGAAGAACTGTACAACCACAGAGGATGTGCCTGACTCCTGGTCTGTAGTGGCATCCAGAGGAACACAATCAGATGGACCAAAGAAAAAGATGAGTAGTTTGAGGAACAACTCAGTAGTGTCACTCATCCATGGCTGAGGTGAGAAGGAAGGTGCCTTAAAGACCAAAGTCTTCAGGACAATATTTTTTTTTTGCATCTTGGAGAAGGAAAAATAGTATTAATGGAACCCTGTTCCATGTCCTAGCCACTATGTTCATCTCTCAGGTGGACAGTAGAGCCAACGAGAATCTGTGAAACCTCTTGACTAAAACGACAATTACTGAGGTGAACATTTTTAGTCACAAGCACCAAACATTCTTGCCCTAACTCCTCAAAATAAGGTAACGCACAAGCAGTACACTTTTCATCACAAATTCACTAAAATTTCATAGAAGGTTAGAAAATCTACTTTAAAATAAATTACTGCAGAAAACAAAACATATTTTTTTTTGACAAGTGGAAGGTAATTATCAATGTTGAGCTTATCTGCCCAGCTTAGAGGAAACACTAGCCAACCATCAATCTCTTGAAGACCATGGGGGAACAAACTCTTTGGCATCAAAAATGATCTTCAGCATTTGGCACTCTAGTCACTATTGTTCTCTGTTTCTGTCATACACACCAGTGCCTAGGGCATCTAGAAGGAACTTTAATGATTTAAGAAGCTGGAAAGCTGCTCCGATCCTTGGAAGTGCATCTCATATTGCTTAAGGCTGCTGCAGCAGTGCTCTATTGCTGAACATCAAGGAGCTAAGTAATCTGACAGAATCCTGGAGTAAATCCTCTGTTCCTCATGACTGAGAAGACCCAGGTGATGTAGCTTGGACACCAAGTAAGGATGCCAGTCAGACATTTCACATATATGGGATACCAGGCAGGGCCATTGCTATAGTCAAGTTTACAGTCCTTTTATGTGCCATTATCCTAACTAATAGTACAACACAAACATACACACACACACACACACACACACACACACACACACACACACTCACACACACACACACACACATGCTCTGCTATTCTAAGTGTCTATGCATGAATTACTCATTTAGCTGTTTTGTTAACAAAGACACTTGAGATCTCCATACTTACAGTATCAATTCATCAGAGTTCTTTAGCAAAATATTTCCCATTTCCTGCTCTTACTCTTCCTTTATCAGACTAGGTCCCTTTAATTCTATACTCTTGAACATCTATCTAATCGGTGCTGAGAATCTATAGGAGTAAGGTTTGTTTCTCATGGTTTTAATCATATATGAAACATAATAGACTGTCACTGATTTATGTGGCATGCTCTTCCCAATGTATAATATTTAAACATTTCAGTTTTGACCCCCCAGCTCATGCTCCCACTTATTTTCAGGAGATAATAATATCACATCTTCTTGGCAAGTTCTGCAATTCATCTAGAACTCTGACTCTTATGGTGCCGGTGTAGTCTAAGTGGTATTGTTTCAGTAAGGTTAGGGCCATGTCACACACTTTAAAAATTTTCTCTACGGTTCTAGAGGTTCTAATGGTTCTAACACTCAAATTGCTCTTTGTCTTACATTGAAAGCTGTCTTAAAATGTAGCAAGCATTATTTTTCATTGCACACAGTTTTAACTAATAATGGTTTTGCTCCTTGCTTCACCAGTTAGGAACTCTATATTCATCACTTCTAATCTTTTACCTTTATTTATCATTCTTTGTCGTGTGCACATTTCATCAGGCTTAACCATGCCTGTGCTCTAATTTTCAGTCTATTTAAAGCAAGACATTTTGTTACCCATTTTCCTATTTATCATATTGCTTCATTTCAAGGTGTATTTTATTGCCACATATATAAGGATGATGTCTCATTTCAGAAGACATTTAAATATTATTTATTTAGTTGAATGCACCCTAATTCAGCTAGCTAGCATTTGCATTAGTTTTCGGTTGTTCAAACTTTTTAAATTATGTCTTATTGCAGGCTTGGAGGTTTGACTTATTGTACTGTATAAGCACCTCAATAAATAATCTATCAAAGAGTAAAATTAATAGTATTCACTCCAAGGTCATAGTACTAATTTAACAGAAATCACACATGGTTTTGTAACAGGGTTCTAGGGGAAAAAATAGGGCCATTTTACATATCTAGAACTGATTCATGTTCCTATTTATTGTAATCTGATTTCACTCTTGACTTTGTGTTTTTATCCACATGAATCTCAGATGTGTACTAGCTAGTCAGGCATCACCGTACATATGTAAAACACAGGCACATTGATATATACTATATGTATTTAGGTCTGTGCTGAGTGGATTAAGGTTATTGACTTCTTTACTGCTTATGCCATTTTTAACAGCAATGGATGTGGACATGTTATCTCTACTATATTTCTTTGCTAAGTAGTTTTTGCTATTTATTCTTACATTTTTACTATTAATATTTTACAGAACAGAAGAACTGAAGTAACTTGAGAATGGAGAAAGAGTTTGCCAATAGGGATGACTGCAGTTGGGGACATGGAGAATAGGCAAGAGAAGGATGAAATTTACTGGAAAAAATGGCAATGGAACCTGGGTATTGGGAACAAGTAATTAACAAGGTAAAGGTAATAGAGTGGGAAGAGACTATGAAGCCATTTGGACTGCAGGCTAGAGACTGCTTTCCCTATCAGGGATTGATAACAGGTTTTAAACAAAGAGAAGGTGAATGGGGAAATCCTAAGTGAGAGACCTGGTCTGCTTGAGGTTTTTAGTTGAATCTAGAGTATAAGCTGATGTTAAAAAGGGATAATTAGAAAGACATATTTTATAGTGCACAATAACTATAGGAATCAATCAGAGGAGGCTAAAAAGATTTGGAAGAGAGACTGAATACACATTTCATAAGGAAACTATGAGAGGATATATGTGTGGCTCCCAAGTATGTAACAAATCCATACAATATAAGGTTTTTGCTCGGAAGTATATGCATAGGTATTTTTATACCCCAAGCAGATTTTTTCCATAGTTAGATGGCAAATGTTGGAGGAGTGATATGGAAGAAAAACATAACTGGGAACATATGTTTTGGGAGTGTAATGAGTTGGCAGATTTTAACAATTCCCTTACAGAGTACTCTGTCAGAAATATGGGGTGAGCAAATGGGTGTAACTAAGTAAATGCTTTTTGGAGCTGGAATGCAGGATATGATATAATAAGGCCATGTTAAGTTTAATAATTGTGACTGACAAAAAAGCAAATTCTAGAAAATGGAAAACAAAGACTAAACTAACTGTATTTGAAGTAGTAAATATTGTAACATGGATACATTTTGTAACAGGGATAAAATAATTGGAAGCAGTATCTTTAGTAAAAGTAGGAGTAAATTGCATGGAAAAAATGGAAATTGTGGGAACAATACATGCAAAATAACATTTTAGGAAAGGAGTGTGGTTTAAGGGAAGGCAGGAACTGAGCAATTTATGTAATGTTGGATTGATGATAATTGTATAAAGAAATATATATGATATTTAATGGCTGTAACTGTAAAAATGTTGACCTGGTTTGTTTGCTTTTAAATAAATGCATGGTTGCCTATGTTATAAGTGATGATTCAGTAAAGGTGTTAAACAAATAATTTATACAACAGAATTAGTTTCACAATATTGATGGGGAAGGAGTATTCTAAGGCAGGGATTACTTCTGCTGCTTCTAGTGCAATGAATTTTAAAGGTGAGGGCAATTATCACAAGGATGGAACAGAGACCCAGCTCCTAAAGTTTTTAATGTCTTTCGAGCATAATTCAGATTGGCAGTTTCTTCATACTTCCAGTTCTTGTTGATATGGCATATTGTGGGAACATGAGTATGCCTGTGGAACAAATCTCAGAACATGCTTTCTTAGATCAAGACACCAGCTGATCCCATATCCCATGTAATAACATAAAAACATGAATTTAAAGGTCAAACTCATTATTCTGTTTGTGTGTGTGTGTGTGTGTGTGTGTGTGTGTGTGTGTGTGTGTGTGTGTGTGTGTGTGGGTGTGTGTGTGCGTGTGCGTGTGTGTGTGTGTGTGTGTGTGTGTGTGTGTGTGTGTGTGTGTGTATATATATATATATATATATATATATATATATATATATATATATATATATATATATATACAAGTGTGTGAAAGAAACATAAAAATAAATAAGCCAGCAATGTGTAATATGTTGCACTGATCTTTTTAATATTTTCAATATTCAGTTAAAATAAAGACAAATGAGGCTAATTCTCAACTCCGAGGAGAGAGAAAAAAGAAATGTTAGGCATATTATAGATTAACATTTTGAAAGAAAGCACTGACTGTTAATGAGTTAATTATTCCTTCAAAATATAGTAACATTGAAAAGCCTCTTTCTGTAAGTGTAAATATTTAATTGCAAGATATGTCACATTTATCACAGCAGTAATTCAATAAGGAAGGCGTTTTGAATTAGTGTCATAGCTCTAAGTGAATCTTGTGCAGAACTTGTATGTTTAAGGAGGTCAGGATTATATTATCTGTATTCACTGTCAAATATAGTTAGATGAACCTATGGTAAATGAAGCAGCAAATTATTGCATTGAATTCTATTCTATAAAGAGGAATACATTATCTTGATATTTCTTTTTGTGATTAAACAAACAATGGCAACATGTCAAAAATTAGAAAAAGGATAAAAACAATAAGGACTAGTGCGAAACAGCTCACTCTCATTGTTCTTCATTTTTTATTTCCGTATCATTTTTTTAAATATATTACCTACACTGTATACCTCAGAAACTAACCATGGTAAAGGTCAAATAGACCCCTTCACTAAACCTTCAAATAGCAGAAACCATGGAAATACCAAGTAAAAGCACATATTTTAAGCTGCTGTTCTGTCTGTGGTCAGCATCATTCCATTCATAACTAACCATCACTGATTCATCTGAAACTGAGTTATAATATAAATGTAACATTAGTTCAAATATACTCTACCTGAGAGACAAACATAATTCCAGTTTGTTTATAATTAAAACATTTCAACTGTATACTTATAAGAATAGAATTCATGAAAGGATTCAGAATTCTGTATACCACACTTGTTTGGAGGGTAAAATATATAAACAGAGATAGAGAGAAAGAAAGAAGAAACAAAAATGCAAAGAATTACTTGTTTGAAGGGTTAATCATGTGGTGTAAGTCCCATGTCAAAATAATCAAATGTCATTTGTGATGCTACCCATTTGAATCATACATAATTTGAGAGCATTACAGGTGCTCAAGTCTCAAGTGCTCGAAAACTACTGTCTCAAAGCCAGGTACTTGAATGCTTTGTTGCCCAGGTAGGCTGCTTCTCATGCTTAAACTCGAATATGAGTTAATTCAAGCAAACAGCCATGCGGAGGGAATGGGAGGGGATCTTAGGTTTAGGGAGCAGGAATGGGGTTTCAGGTTTAGGGAGTGGGAAGGGGGCTATGCTTACAGTGCAGAAAGACAGATTCAGAATTGGTTGAGAGTTTTAGGTTTAGGGAACAATGTGATACTTTAGGTGTTAAGGAGGGGAAGTGGAGGTTCAGAGTAAGGGAGTAGGGACTTATGTTGGGAATGGGGTGAGAGTTTTAAGATTAGAGTTTGGGGTAGGGTAAGGCTTTACAGTTGCTTAGGATTGATGTGGGGAGTACTAAGTACAGTCAGGAGATCTGCCTAGTGGAAGCTCCAGCACTTGCCTTTTCAAGCAAGTAGCAGCAAGCAGGTATGCTGCACGCTACCACAAGGGCACCTGTAGAAGTCCTACATAATTTATATGCTCATTTCAATATCTCTATGCAGGATGCAGGGAAAGATGGCTGACTCACATCTTCTGATAGCAAAATATGAAGTATTTTTCTAATAAGCTTATAATGTCCAATATTTCAGTATTTCATGGTAGAATATTAAAGCTCAGTTCTAATTTCATTTTCTATTTATAATTTGGATATCAGTTTAGAATGATCGTACTAGAAAGAAGTTCAAAAATAATTTTCCTATGAGCAGTAGTTCATGTTCAGAAATGTACACATACATTGAACAGAGCAATCATTGATCCTTACCCATAAGAGCAAGTCTTGGCAGCTGTAGCTGTTTAAAAAACAGCTACAGCTGCCATGTTCTTTGCTCTGCAAAGTGGAGAAAACAAATTCAACTAACAAGGTAAAAATAAAATCTTAAAAGCATTAAAAAACACGTAGCTCACCTCTGGGATTTCAGGAATCCACAAGTTTCCTCCTGTAAACAGTAAGATTCATGCACACTGTTGAGAACCTGATAAAAAAGTGGAACAAACTATATTTAGCCTACTGTACAGTGCATATGTCAGCATGTACATGTCTAATGGATGTGCAGCAGACTAGAACAGATCCTGAGTACATTAATTGTCTATGTTAACTGGTCCGCTGTACAATTTTAATACAAAATACAAAGCACTTCAGTTGTGACTGAAAATGCAATATCAACAGTCATTTCCAAATGCTGATACTTTTTCTACCTCTCCATGAGTATTTGCCAATCATAGCTCCCCTATACCTTGTACCAGCAGCTGCTGCCTACTTTGCCTACCCTAACTGCACATCTGCATTAAGAAGCCCTGACTGAGTCTGAAAATATGACAAAAAGACAACACAGCAGCAAGAAGCTCTTAAATGCAACATCAGTATTTTCAAATGCCTTCATCATTGGGCCTCACAAGCATTCAATTATTTCCCTGTAATCCTGATGATGTCCAGTGTTATTGCTTGCATATTTAGGGATATACGGTAAGAACCACAGCTACAGTGTCTGAAAATACAGCAGCTTTGTTAATTTACAGTTTAAATTCTGGATATAAGCAGCTTTTGTTATGCAGAAAAGTTTGTCCTGAGGTTAGACAAAGATGGGGACAAATGCAGCAGGATTATTTAAATCCCATGGTGTGAGTGCTGTTTACACTTCAGTGGAGTTGGATTTGGCTCATGTTCATAATATTGATCACTGCTGCAGTAGCCTTAGCTATATGGACTAAATCCTGCCAAGGATATAACGTCCGGCCAGCTTCCATAGCTTCAAGCTTCAGATCACCTATCACAGACCTGAACTGTTAAGTAGCTTGAGCTGAGCTGACTAAAAGACAACCTTGCTTTTCAAAGCTTTACTACCATCGAAGAGTATGCTCCATTGAGGCTTTTGACTTACATGGAGTGTCAACTTGTGCTTTCCTTTGCTAGGCAGATAAGTTCTCTTTTGGGAAAAAAACTTCCATTTTCTTAACATTTTTGATGTTTATTGATTTTTTGTTCAAGAAAGTTATGTTAAAGCTAGTAGTATTGTGTTTTAATGGATTATCTTGAGACTGAAATGCACTTTCAAAAAGAGCACCATTTTTTCTGTCAGTTTAAAACGAATGTCAACTAACTAAAAACATATTTTCTGAAAAGAAATTATGATTTTTTTCCTTGGTGGTATTGGCATATTGTTTAAAAGTAAAACAAAATAACAAAAAAGTCAAATAATAAAGAAAACAGAGATTTATTTAAAGAAAATGATTAAGTGCTTTCATCCTATTCCCTTCAGGACTTCATCAGAATAAATAATTCAAACAACTCCATCCTCTTGTATACTCAATACAATAATAAAAAAAACAATTAATTGATAAATCACATTAAATCACTTCTTAAAGAGACCACTGACATTAATAGAAAATAGATGTTTAAAATACACTCCCCAGGATTCAATAAACTTTGTGTAGGTTTTGGGCAGAGCCTACACAGAGTGTACCTGCTACCATGATGGTGTTCTTCCTGTGGCATTGTGCAATGCATATTCATGAGGAGTGATGCATGTGAACAAGATTTCATAGCTTGTGGTAGTGTTGCTGGCCATGAAACCTTGAAAGTAAATGTGGATAGTAATTCTGTGTAAGTCAAAGAACCAATGGTTTTCAGATTTGTGTGAAATGCCACAAAGACCACCAGGGCTACACAAATAGCACTGATTCTACACAATCTTTCTCCACAAAGGCCAACTATGATACAGAATTGGAATTGCCTAGACATAATAAGGCCTTGCTATGTCTAATTATGGTGGCTACCAAAAAAGCAATTACTAGAAAATGGAAATTAAAATCTAAACCAACTATATTAGAAGAACAGAATACAGTAACAGTGATAAAATAACTGGAATTAAGATATTTAGAAAAGGGTAGGAGGAAACTACATAGGAAAATGTAGAACTGTGGGAACAACACATACAAGAGAGCAATGAGATTTAAAAGAAGGCAAGACTTAAATGAGCTATGCAATGTTTGACTGAAAATGTTTGGGTAGGTAATAACTGATGTATAAAATTTACAACTGGAAGTGCGTCAGTATGGTTTGTGATGTAAAATTCTTGCAACTAAGATTGTGTAAGTGTGGTTTGTTTTCATTTATATAAATGTAATTGCTTATGTCATGAGGGATGGTTTAATAAAGATGTTTCTTGTTTAAAAAAAACAACATAATGTCGCATAGACATGTATTACAGCGGAACAGAAACATACCTGTCATCCCCTTTGAGCAAGACCAAAGGCATACATAAGGGGGGGACAACAGCCCATAAAATATGTACAGACATGTAATATTGTACTTCCATGCCTAGAAAGTTGATAGAACATATAGGTTGCATATTAGCACTAACTCCCTGAATAGCATATACATATACCTGGATTCAAACCCAGTACAGTCTGGCCCCAAAAAGGAATAGATCAAAGCAGTAATAGATAGTGCCACAGAGTCAGTTAAGTAGCACATGTATTTTGTACAATAAAAATAGATACCTGTAAAAGTACTACATACCCATGTATTAGAACCCAGTACCATCTGGCCAACTGACAAGAAATATATCAATGCATTAACATGTGCTGCCACAGAGTCAGTTTTGCAGCACATATATTTCATACAATCAATCCTAAGTGTCACAGCTTAGCAGGGAATTCCCAACATTCTTCTCCCTGCTTGATCCCAATGTCACCACTATTCTATGCTCACCATTTATATCCTTTAAAGCATTATTGCATGATGGTGTGCATCACACACCAACACACAGCAAGGGTGATACAAAAGCAGTTAAACATATTAGATACAGCTGCATTGAGACCCAGTACCAGCTGACCCCAAAAAGGAACATATCACTGCATTGTGTATTAATACTTGCTGCCACAGTGTTATTACGTAGCAGGTGTATGCAAAACCAGTTAGGTCTGGCACTTGTTATTCAGTGTCTAAAATATACCTGCTACTCAACTGAGTCTGTGGCACCACCTATTAATGCATTGATGCATTCATTTGTTGGGGCCAGATGGTACTGGGTTCCAATACAGGTGTATGTAACACTTTGAAATACCTTTGTGTTTGCTCCACTTAACATCGTGCAAACATAGTGCTTGAAGGTGCGCAATGCTGAGCACTGTGTTTGTGCAATGGTAAGCATCATGCAATACCCTTCAATGTGTGCATTCCCAGTAAACATGATAACTACAACTGACAGAAAAAACATAATTTTACATTGGTCTTGATCCATTGTAGGCATGGCAAGCATGTGTGGTAAGGGAACAAGAGTCTGTAGTGAAAGATGGGGCGTCCAGGAGTCCAAAGTGTTTGTTGGACTCCTAGTGAAGGAACATGGGCACAGACTATTGCTGAGGGAATATTCCAGCTTACAGTACAAGTCAGAGGCTTGGGATAGTCTTATCCAGACTGTGACCAATGCTACCAGTATCCCCCATACTGGTGAGCAATGTAGACACAACTACAATGACCTCAGGAGGAGGTAAAGGGATGCACTTGAACATTAGTTTGAGGAATGTAGGACTGGCAATACCCCACAGATGTGTAAGTATCAGTTACAGAGACTACTTGTAAGAGTTAAAAGCTGAATACAGTCAGGATTGTTATTCATAATGGTATTCTGTTCTGTTCTTTCCACAGCTGCCATGGAGAGAGGGAACTGCATGTGTGAACCCATGGGGCTAGATCGGCCTAGATGAGAGAAGCATGTGGTATGTATGTATCAGAATAGTGCTGTTATTGTAGCATTAAAAGTTAAAGACAGTTTTTTGCAGTTATATCAAATTGAGCATGCATATTTCAACTGTGAAAGCAAGTATGCATGCATAAGTCTGTAGGCCACAACAACAGTACAGTATTAGAGAGTAGTCAGAGGTTGTGGTTTTAAAAACACACTTCCAAACTATACCTTACTGTTAGGTTTTCATCAGTATTGCAATGTAACTTCAGACCTCTATACCAGTGGCATAAATGGCCTACTGTAATCTGTAATCAGTATAATTGGAGCTCACATATGTGCAATATATGCACACATAAAATGATTGCTTGCTGAAGTCTGTAGTATAGTGCACATCGATTATGAGGTGGGTAGTCTTAAAATTCAAAAAGTTATGTGTTAGGAGTCGGTAGTCTTAAAAGTAAAGGTAGCAGAATACAGTCAAGTAATCGTATCAATGCATTGTATGTCACATATGAAGGTAATAATTTTATCCCTTTTTTCTCTCACCCCCAACCCTTATCTTCTCTTTTTTTTATTTTCCACAGCACAGCAGGGTAGGCCTGCCACACAGGATCCTCCTGCTGCCACTCCACCAGCTTCAGCATCGAGGCCCACCACATCTGGGATCCAACCTGGCAGCACCCCCTCTGCTGCACCTGCATTACCTGGCCCCTCAGGTAGTTCTGCCTTGCAGAATAGGCCAGTGGTTTCCTCTGGAGAAAGTGACTGAGGTGATTTTATCATCTGTGATGAATTGCCAGGGTTGATGCATAGGATGGAGCCACTGCTCTTCATCATTGTACAGAATACCAGGAAGAGACAAAGACATCAGGAACTGCAGCCATCAGTACAGTGAGATGACAGTGATGACAGTCCAGTGGGTGAGGGATTAATTTTCACTGTCACCCAGCTTGACAACCATGAGTTCTGGATGTCCTGACCCTCACCCCAATCATGGTGTTCACCAACCTTTTGTGTCCTTCATAATCCCTGTGACTTGTCTTGTACACCCTGTCTGTAAATGCTTCCTCACCCACCCAGCCTACCTGACCCAGGCATATCTATATCCCTTCCTCAACATTCCTCCCTCTCTTTAAAAAAAAAATGGGCACGTGTCCCTCAAAAAATATTTGTCCCATACATAGCTCTCCATTTTGAGCATGAATCTACTTGACGCACTTGACTTGGTCCAGTTGGCTATACAACATGATTGTGTTGTGCTCACCCCTCTCTCTGGAGGTGACAGTGCAAATTCAGTTAATATTCTACACATATGTTCATTTTATACTGTTGAAGAAATGGATAGCTATGGTTCTTTCCTACCGCCCTCCTGCACATTCCTGCCTTGGCTTCACTTTGTGTTTCCCCCTGCTTGCTCTCCATTTCACCACTTCCCTATCTTTCCCATGTATTTTCTTTAAAGACTTATTGCACGATGACCAATGTGAAGCAATAGTGAATGGCAGGAATATATGTAAATGTGCTTAAAAGTATCAAAGACATTTGTAAAAGTATGACCTACACCCAAATTCAAGCACAGTAATACCTGTCTCCAACAACAATGCATGAACACCTGCTGCCATAGAGTCAGTTAATTAGCAGGTATATTTTATGGACTCCATACAATCTGTTAAACTTTAGCAATGCAGTTTCACTTTGTGCACTGATATATATATATATATATATATATATATATATATATTTATATATATATATATATATATATTTATATATATATATATATATATATATATATATATATATATATATATATATATATATATATATGCTTTATTATGGCTACAGCTTTATCTAATACTTTTAACTGCTTTTTGCATAACCCTTGCTGTGCATTCGTGCATGATGCACACTATCACACAATAATGCTTTAATGAAAAAAATGGGGAAAATAGGACAGTGGTGAAATGGGGAGCAAGCAGGAGGAAGAACAAAGTGAAAGGAGGGAAGGAATGTGCAGGAGGGAGATAGGAAAGAACTATAGCTATCCATTTCTTCAACAATAAAAAAATATCATATGTGCAGAATATTTGCTGACTTTGGACTGTCACTTCCATAGAGAGGGGTGACCACAACACAATCATGTTGTACGGCCAGTTGGACCGAATCAAGTGTGTAAGAAGATGATTTTTTTTGTTTTGAGAAAGAGAGCAGAATGTTGGGGAAGAGAAGTAGGTATGTTTGGGTCAGATAGGTTGGGTATGTGAGGATGCAATCACAGATGGACAGGATCTACAAGACAAGACATATGGACAGTGTAGAATACAAGAGGTTGGTGAACACCATAGTTGAGAAAAGGGTGGTGACATCAAGAACACATGACTGTCAAGCTAGGTGACTGTGAGAATCAAGTCCTCACCCACTGGACTGTCATCACTGTCACCTCACTATATCAATGGCTGCAGTGCCTGATGTCTACATCTCATTCTCATGTTATTAAATACAATGATGGAGAGCAACATTTCCATCCAGTGTAGGTATGTACCTACAGTGCAGCACACAATCCTACACACCAACCCTTGCAGTTCTTCATGAGTGATAAAATCACAACCTCTGCCACTGCTCCCAGAGGGAACCACTGGCCTATACTGCAGGGCAGAACTATTTGAGGGGCCAGATAGTGCAGGGGCAGCAGATGGGGTGCTGCTAGGTTGCATTCCAGATGTGCTGGGCCTTGGCACCTTATCTGGTGGAGTGCGGGCAGGAGGAACCTGGGTGCCAATCCTATCCTGCTGAGCTATGGAAAAAAAAAATTAAAAAGAGAAGATAAGGGTTGGGGCCAGAGGAAAAAAATGGATAACATTACTAAATTCATATGTCCATATAGTGCATTGATACAATTATTTGGCTCTATTCTGTTAACTTTAATTTTAAGGCTACCACCTCCTAACAAATAACATTTTTACTTTTGAGACTGCCTAGCTGATAACAGATGTGCACTGCATAACAGATTACAGCAAGCAATCCTTGATGTGTGCAATACATTACACATATGCGTGTTCCAGTTATACAGATTACAGTTACAGCATGCCATTTGTGTCATTTGTATAGAGGCTTGAATTTACCTTAAAATGCTGATGACAAATTAACAGTATTATATAGCTGGGAGGTGTGGTATGTGAACTCACAAACTCTGACTAATGTCTAATACTGACTAATGCATGCATAGTCTGCTTTTACACTTGAAAGATACCTGCTCATTTTGATATTAGAATATTGTACTGTTGGTTTGTGCTACACAGTAATGCATGTGTAATTGCTTTTACAGTTGAGATATGCTTGCTCACTTTGATAGAACTGTATAAGATCTCCCAAAAACCTATCTTAAACTTTTAATACTACAGTATCAGTACTGTTCTGCTGCATACATACCACTTGCTTCTCTCATTTGGGGCCAATCTAGTGGCTTGCAATCTCACATTCAGTTCTCTCTGTGACAGCTGTGGAAAAAACAAAACAGAACAGGATACCATTATGAATACCAGTCCTGACTATATTCAGCTTTTACCTCTTACAAGCAGTCTCTGTAATTGATACTTACCATCTGTGGGGTGTCCCCAGCCCTACATTCCTTGAGCCAGCGTTCAAGAGTATCCCTCTTCCTCCACCAGAGGTCATTGTAGTGGTATCTACATTGCTCACAAGTACTGGGGATATCTGTAGCACTAATCACAGCCTGGGAAAGGCTATTGCATGCCTCTGACTTGCACACTGATCCAGAATAGTCCCTCTACAATAGCTTGGGCCCATGTTCTTTCACTAGGTGTCCAACAAACACTTTGCATTCCTGGACACCCAATCCTTGAGCACAGAATCTCAGTACATTACCATGCATGCTTGACATGCCTACAAAGGACCAAGGCCAATGCAGAATGATGGTTTCCTGCCAATTGCCATTATCACACGTAGTGTGTGTGTGTGTGTGTGTGTGTGTGTGTGTGTGTGTGTGTGTGTGTGTGTGTGTGTGTGTGTGTGTGTGTGTGTGTGTGTGTGCACTTTTTGAAAATCTTGCGTGATGCTTACCATCATGCAGACACTCTGCTGTGCAGTGCATAATGGTTAGCAGAGTGCAACATTGGCAAGCAATGCAATTTCAGGGTTATTGAATGCACAGGCATTTGTCTGTGTTTTAGGCAAAAGTGAAGGCCATGCCAGTCCATGTAGCAGCAATATACTGACAGGAATATAGTACACAGTATATTTTCTATTTTTGGCTATCTGCTTCCTGGGTGGTCCAGGTTCTCTGGTTCCAGTGCTTGAGCTACACGGTGCATCATGCAAACAGTGGCAAAAAAAAAATTGAAATGAAGAAAATTGAGGAAAGGGAAAAGAAAATGTCGTTCTGTCATACAATCCTAATATCTGAATATCATGACATGACCTGTGATGTGCACCCTACATTTAGACTGGAAAATCCTGTAAGAGACATGTTAGAAAGTAATTATACACATTGAAGTTTCTTACTTCACAATCATTACAAGAGCATTCACTATAAAGCTAGGACATTTTGATAATATCAACTGTCAAGCTTTCCAAAGCAAATATAAGTTAAAAGTACAATGCCCAGTTAAACACCACAAATGCAGATATACTAAGCAGAAAGTTAGCTATGCACCCTGCGCATCAGACACAGATTTTGTGTTCCTGAATCGGAAAGGTAGAACACAGGGATTAGGGGCAGTTATCATCACTTGCATAGGGTGTTGTATGTATGGGGGCGTCAAACACTCGAACTGGCTCTACCAGGAGTTTCCCTGGCACTTTGATATTACGAATTATGCTCAGAAGCAATGCTGTTACCTGAATGTGACTGCTGTCTGCTGGATGAGCTCCCTTTATGGAAATGCCCAGGGCCATGACTCCATGGCATGCTACCTCTTTCTGTGGACAACACGCTCACTGATGGAGCAGTGAAAGTGCTGCCACTATGGGAGCATGATCAGGTATGGCCATGTTAGTGACAACAAATGATGTGGCTGGTCTACACCCATGAGGATGCTGTTGCCCTCCCAGCAGATGTTCCATGACAGACACTGCTCGGTCCATCACAGAAACCCCTTGTTCCAATGTGTCATTCATCCAATCCATTGAATTAGCAACACAGTGGAGACAGTCACACATGTCAGACTGTGCAACATCCACAGCCCTGAGCATTTGTCTGCATCACATATGGGAATGTGCCTGTGCCTCCATGACAGCCCTAAACATATGTTGAGTCACACGGGAAGTGACACCTGCACCAGTTGGAGAAGGGACAGCAGCCCCCTTAGCACCCCTATCAGTTCTCTTGTGTAGGCATCTCATCCACACTGTTGCTACTACCAGACTCAACAGGCACTGAAGCCACAGAAGCCACACTTCCCTGATCAATGTCCTTGTCCTCCCTCTGTTCAATATCTGTGGGCTCAGGAGACTGGGTAGGTGTAGGCCTACTTGCTGTGTCCAATAAACAGGTAGTCCCCGGGTTAAGGACGATATCCATTTTTTAGTCTGTCCTTAAGTCAAATTTGTATGTAAACTGAAGCACATACATATGGTTTTTACTAAATGTCCCTTAGTCAAAGTTTTCCTCAATCTAGTATTTATTTTACTTTTCTTTGCATATAAAACACTTTAAAAATGCTTCCAAACAAAAAAAAATCTTGAACATAATACTTTATACTGTAGCTATGCTTCCTTGCTTCTTATGAGCTATGCTTCCCTAAATCATATCAACAAAGCTGGTTTAAGGCATCTTTTTATTAAAATCACTGTTTATGAGGACTTTTTCAAACATACAAACCATACCTCTCAACTGTACAGATTTTCCCAGAATGTCCAGAATTTTGCTTCTTATTTTTGGTCCATTTTTCATAAAATTGTGGTTTAGCAAAAGAAGTGGCAAATAATTAAAGACTGAAGTTAGAAAATAAACAGACATTTGAGTTTCAGAATTCATACCCTTCATAAACTTTAGAGCAATATTTGTTAAAGTTGTCCCTATTCTGGGGCATTTGTCGCACGTTTATTTATGGCTTTGTCTAGATTTTTTGCTCTAATAGATTTAGGGATATGACACACACACACACACACACACACACACACACACACACACACACACACACACACACACACCACACACTCTTAACCCTACTTTACCTATTCCATAACTAACCCCCTCCCCTTATGCAACCACCCACCTGTTAAATGCTGCCAGAGCATCGCTCAGTCGCTTTCACTCTTCACTCTCGCTCTCTCATACACAGTCTAATCCTCATTCATACCTGCATTCACTCACACATCGCTCTCACTCTCTCATTCTCTCACACACACAATCACTCCCTCAATCATACCTGCATTCATTCACCCATCACTCTCACACTCCTGATCTCTCTCTGACATACGCACACACACACACACACACACACACACACACACACACACACACACACACACACACACACACACAGATTTGGACAACTTTTAACTACTTTAATTTTTTCACATTTTTTTCTGACATAGTGGCAGCCTGTTCATATCTGTGGGTTGTCTGCATATTGGATGTCCGTAACCCGGGGACTGCCTGTAAATGCAGGGGATGGCTATTTGTCAACCTCTGTGTCAGATTCAACCTCTGCACCCCCCCAACTGTGCCTCAGGTGTTTTACCATCATCATCAGTATGTGCTGATGCACTAACATCAAGTGGCACAGGGTCCAGAGTTTCGTTGTCAGAATCACCTGTGATAAAAAACAAGAAACACAGGAATGCATTAATACCAGCACTATTATAGTGCAATATATGTTAAAAAAGTAACACTGCTACCACTATTACAGACAGTCATGCAATGCACACAACATGCCTGAGATCAAAATCAGCATACTACAATATGTGTTTAAATTGATCAGCAGTACTGACATAAAAATATTTGACTTACCAACTGCAGAAAGTAAGCTTTCCTGGAGGCCTGATGGTCTTGAAATAAGTTAAGCAAGAGATGTTCTTGGTACTGTCAAGCAACAGTTGATAGACAGACAGACACACACAGTTGACTGCAACAAGAATAGAACTGCTAACTATCTAAATACAAAGACTACAGAACACAGTACTTTATGGAAGCACCACAGATCAACTCCAATTTGGAGTATGTCAGACAACACTTTATAGCAGATGACATCAACAATGTCTGTTAAAGAAAGGATAAGTGTCCCACATCCTGGTGTAAAATACTGTCAGCAAAGTCAAGCAACAGTTCACAGAGACACACACATCCAGCGAGACCCAATTGACTGCAGCAGGAATAGAACTCCTACCTATCTAGGTACACAGCTACAGAACACATCATTTTACACAAGTACCACAGGACAAGTCTGACTTATACAGGAGTGCAGATGAACTTCTAGTATATGACATCAGCAGGCCATGTGTGGAACAATGGCTTGGGAGGCCTGCATAGGCACATAGCTTCATAGAGGGGAGGGGTTAAAGTTGGTTAAGTTGCAAGTGTGTAAGAGTTTATGGAAGAAGGAGGAAGAGGGTGTCGTTCTATGAGCAAAGGTAGGGAGGTGGTCTCCTAGAGGATCTGGAATGACACCAGATGCTGTGGTTTTGTTTGGATGAGACACCAGGATCCAGTCTAGGATGGAGCCTGTGAGGTTGGTTTTGTTGGGCCTAGTAGTAGAGTTAGTAAGTTGTGTGAAGTTGAAAAGATTGATAGATAAGGTGTGATTTTGGTCACTGATTTTTTGCCAGTTAATATTTACGTCTCCCATAATGTAAGTTTCATGTTTAATATTTGAGGAGGACCAGGAGATGATGTCTTCCAGGGTATTGGTGTTGTTACCAGGTGGAATGTAAAGGGAGATAATGCAGATATTTTTATGGTCATTTAGTTTTAAAATGCCGATTACTAGTTCAGCGTTATGAAAGGAAGGGATAGGATTTTGGAAGGGAGCAATGGATAAATGATTAGCATAGATTAGAGCTACACCACTGCCTCTTTTGTTTGTGCGGTCAGATCGGAGGGATTGAAAACTGGGGGGAAGGAATTCAGTGTCGGTTATGTGTGATTTTAACCAAGTTTCAGAGATAGCTACAATATCAGGTGAATTATGGTTTAGCCAAGCATGAAAGAGGGTGATTTTATTGGTTAAGCTTTGGGCGTTGATGGTGAGAAATTTGAGGTCTTTACAATTTGGTTTGTTGTTGAAGTTATGGTTATTTGTTTGGGGCATGTTAGGTCCAGGGTTAGGATGAATATCACCTGCTAGGCTGAGGAAAGAGAGAAGGTGAGTAAGTTTGTTTGGATTTAGTTTGTAAGGGAAAGGATGAAAGGGAGAGGGTTTAGGTTTGTAGTACTTATTAGGGATGAGGAAGAGTTTTAATTTTAATAGAAGGGCGGAGTGGAATGGAGTTAAAGAGGCAGAGATATTGTGGTAATGATTTGTAGGGTGGTGGAGGTAGATATGCAGAGTTTAGATGAAAGTTGGTATACGAGGTGGAATGGTATAGAGGAAGAAGGATGAGGAGTAGGAGTAGAGCAGGAGAAGGGATAGTAGTAGGAATGGAAGGCATCATAGAATGTGAGTTTGACTGGAGGTGAAATAGAAATTTGTAGGTTAGATGTAGCTAGGTAAGGCAGGTGGGTGGGAAGGAGGATAGTTTAAAGGATAAGGTTGGAGGTGGGGGAGGTATTTGTGGGGAAAGTGGGTGGAGTGATCTTGTGAGGGGATTGGGTGATGTAAGTGGGAGGGATTACAGGATGGCAAATAAATGTAGGAGCACTGGGGGATGGTGGAAAATTGTGGGCAGGGTAGGGGATCGGAGTGAACCCGCAGGGTGAACGGAGCTGGATAGAGCAACAGGGCAGAAGAGTCCAGCTAAAAAATTATCAGCCACTGCAGGTTGGAGCGGAGGTAAGTTGGTAGAAGTACAGAAAGACTGGGTGGGGGTTTGATCAACTTAGGGAAAGAGAAAATATAAATGTGGGGAAAGTGGAGTGAGATAAGGGGAGGTTTGGCTTTCGAGGGGTTTAGAGGAGAAATGGGAGTAAAGATTAGAAAGGAGTAGGAGCAGGCAAGCATGGAATAGTGCTGCCACCTAGTGGAGAAGGAGAAAAAGGCAGACATAAAAGAGGTAGAGAGGCATGCTGGGAGTTTGCTAGGCAAAATAGGAGGGAGGAGGGTTCAAGGAGGAGTAGAGCAACAGGGCAGAAGAGTACAGCTGAAAAATTATCAGCCACTGCAGGTTGGAGCTGAGGTAAGTTGGTAGAAGTACAGAAAGACTGGGTGGGGGTTTGAGCAACTCGGGGAAAGAGAAAATATAAATGTGGGGAAAGTGGAGTGAGATAAGGGGAGGTTTGGCTTTCGAGGGGTTTAGAGGAGAAATGGGAGTAAAGATTAGAATGGAGTAGGAGCAGGCAAGCGTGGAATAGTGCTGCCACCTAGTGGAGAAGGAGAAAAAGGCAGGCAGAAAAAGATAGGGAGTAAAGAGTACAGCAAATGGACAAAGGCTTAGGTGGAGAGAAAACAAAAGGGTCTGAAAGGTAAGTTTTTAGAGGGGTACAGAAGAGGGATAGGGGGCCGGAGATCAGTAGGTATTACTGAGAGGGGAGAGTTTTCGGTCTGCAGTAGGCTGCTGTGTCACGCTCGCAGAGGGACCGGCTAACAAATAAGAAGGCTTAAATAGGTATAAGGTTACATACATTCACTGAAAGATTCTTTAGGGATTCCACACTGATTGTTCCTTTTCAAAGGAGAGCCCAGGTTAGTAAGCAGAATAAGTCCAGCTGAGGTGGCTGAGCTTTTGCAGGAGGTGGCCTGTAAAATTCAGTAGGTAGAGCAGGACCTTCAGGGGTGGAGTACTGTAGAGAGAGAGAGGGGAAAAAACAAAATTTAAGTATTTGGGGAAGAAAGGAGGCAAATGTAAGAAGTAGGGAGAGAAGAGGAGGAGGAGGAGGAATACAGAATAGAATGATAAGGAGGAAAACGAGAAGGGTAAGTTTGAGGGAGAGTTGAAATTGTGAGGTAGAGATAGAGAGAAAGACAGTTTATGAAAATTGAAGGTGAAGATATAGGAGGGCAGTTAATTGAGAGAGAAGTAAGAGCAGGCAGGGAGAGAAATGCAGCAGAGAAGAACCTTATATTCTATGCTATCATCCAATACAATAGAGTCAAATGAAGTTATGCAATGCAGCAGATAAAAATTATACAGTATTAAATATCAGGCAAGCAAAAGAGTAACACAGTATTAATGTCAGGCAAACAAAATATATAATTACAGGAATAGTAACACAGTATTAAAATGTCAGGCAAACAGGATAGTAACACAGTATTAATGTCAGGCAAACAGATGCATTTGTAACAGGTTAAGAAAAGTAGTATACCTCTATAAAATATGCAAGCCATTAAATAGGAAAGAATGAGTAAAATTCCTAAAAACAGGGGCTAGATTGCTGCTGGTTGTACAGGCAATTGAGTTTATTTTTGCTGTTCAATAGGTGGCTGGACTGCTGAAGGTTAAACAAGAGAAAGCTAGGACTCTATAAAATGCCCAGTACAATGGCAGGTTAGACTATATAACTATAGACTGAAAGAGGAGACTAGAGACATTGGGTTATATTTAGGTAGAAGACTGAAAAAGTTTGTTGCTTAAATCAGAAGGGCAAGGCACTATAGCTAGCCTGAAAAAGGAGAAAAAAACGTCAAGAACTTTGGGAAAAAATGATTGGTAGCGATGTAGTGCTACAATGTGACAGAATGTGATTAAAAGAGAGCATAGGCTGGGAAGGGAAACATTCTGAGCTCCTGAGGGTGTGTTCTTACACTACAGGTAATCAAAAAAGTAGGCACCGGGGTAGTTGGGAACCCCGTTTGTGGAAATAGCGTTTAAAGGAAATGGTGGAAATTGGGCCTTAGGGGAGGCATTCAAAAGGAGTAAAAAGTGGACTAGCAGGCTTCGGAAGTCTGTAGAATGAATTTTGAAGGTGATTATTGGAGCCAAAGAGCAAGTTTGCAATTGTAGGCTGCAGTATATGCAGCGGATGTCTCCTCTGGGAAGGCTACTTTCTAAAGGTGGGAATGTGGAGCCTGTGGTGAAAAGTAGAGTGAGAATGGGAATTAGAAAGGTCCTGCAGTAGTTGAGGAGTTCGCAGAACTCTTGGCCACTAGCAGCTTTACCACCCCATGGCAGAAAAAGCCGAGCGGCACCCGTTTTACCTAGTGCATCAGATATAGAGCCTTTCTAGGGGAAAAAGCAGGTGGTAGCCTCAGGGTTAGAGATCGTAGTCTAAAAGCATCAGAGCGTTAGCATACTGACTACAGTGGAAGCAAAATAAACAGACCGTCCTTTAAAGATACCAAAGCAGCTAATTACAAATTAGACACATTAACCAAGAGTCAGGTTTCAATCAAGAAAAGGGCAATATGTGGACTGATTTCTACAGACTTTACGAGCAGGTTTCCAAACAATAAAACAGTTTAAAACAGGTAGTAGGCTTCAGGCAATTGGTAGCTAAGTAAGTCCCTTTTCTGAAAGCAAATCCGAGCAGTTTGTCTCAGGGAACACAATAAACAACTGAGTAGACTGATATTACAGGCAGCACAGTTTGTGCTGATAAGCGTATTTTACAGTCGGAGGACTAGTAGAACCCTTTTAGAATAAACCCGAGGACTTGTCTCAGTAAACGTAATTAAAATAAGCACATTAGCAGACTGTTACTACAAACATAGCAAAATTATGAACAGAGTAGGCATTTTAAACAAGCATTATTGCAGGCTGGTCTTGAATTCAAAGCTCTGCAAGCAACATAATATTTAAATAAGCATTTCATACAACATGATATTCAAATAAGCGTTTATAACAAGCATTGCAGCAGGCTGGTATTAAAATTCAAAGTTATGCGAACAACAGAGCAGGCAAAGTGGCAAATGTCTTTCAATGAAATATATAATATTTGAATGTCTTTTTATGAAAAATATAACATACCAAGGCGTGACTGGAGCAGCAGCACTACCACTTAGGCAATCCAGTTGAGGGAGGCGTGGTGGTGTGTCCTAACCAGGGGATCAGGAGGAAAGAGGCACCAAAAAGGTAGTGGCGTCTAGAAATAAACTCTGGGGAGGTGAGTGGGGAGGGGGAGGGGATAAAAGAGGTAGAGGGGCATGCTGGGAGTTTGCTAGGGGAGATAGGAGGGAGGAGGGTTCAAGGAGGAGTAGAGCAACAGGGCAGAAGAATCCAGCTGAAAAATTATCAGCCACTGCAGGTTGGAGCTGAGGTAAGTTGGTAGAAGTACAAAAAGACTGGGTTGGGGTTTGAGCAACTCGGGGAAAGAGAAAATATAAATGTGGGAAAGTGGAGTGAGATAAGGGGAGGTTTGGCTTTCGAGGGGTTTAGAGGAGAAATGGGAGTAAAGACTAGAATGGAGTAGGAGCAAGCAAGCATGGAATAGTGTTGCCACCTAGTGGAGAAGGAGAAAAAGGCAGGCAGAAAAAGATAGAGAGTAAAGAGTAGAGCAAATGGACAAAGGCTTAGGTAGAGAGAAAACAAAAGGGTCTGAAAGGTAAGTATTCAGAGGGGTACAGAAGAGGGATAGGGGGCCGGAGATCAGTAGGTATTACTGAGAGGGGAGAGTTTTTTGGTTTGCGGTAGGCTGCTGTGTCACACTCTCAGAGGGACCGGCTAACTAATAAGAAGGCTTAAATAGGTATAAGGCTACATACATTCACTGAAAGATTCTTTAGGGATTCCACACTGATTGTTCCTTTTCAAAGGAGAGTCCAGGTTAGTAAGCAGAATAAGTCCAGTTGAGGTGGCTGAGCTTTTGCAGGAGGTGGTCTGTAAAATTCGGGAGGTAGAGCAGGACCTTCAGGGGTGGAGTAATTCACTGAAAGATTCTTTAGGGATTCCACACTGATTGTTCCTTTTCAAAGGAGAGCCCAGGTTAGTAAGCAGAATAAGTCCAGTTGAGGTGGCTGAGCTTTTGCAGGAGGTGGTATGTAAAATTCAGGAGGTAAAGCAGGACCTTCTGTGGTGGAGTAATTCACTGAAAGATTCTTTAGGGATTCCACACTGATTTTTCCTTTTCAAAGGAGAGCCCAAGTTAGTAAGCAGAATAAGTCCAGTTGAGGTGGCTGAGCTTTTGCAGGAGGTGGTATGTAAAATTCAGTAGGTAGAGCAGGACCTTCAGGGGTGGAGTAATTCACTGAAAGATTCTTTAGGGATTCCACACTGATTGTTCCTTTTCAAAGGAGAGCCCAGGTTATTAAGCAGAATAAGTCCAGATGAGGTGGCTGAGCTTCTGCAGGAGGTGGTCTGTAAAATTCAGGAGTTAGAGCAGAACCTTCAGGGATGGAGTAATTCACTGAAAGATTCTTTAGTGATTCCACACTGATTGTTCCTTTTCAAAGGAGAGCCTAGGTTAGTAAGCAGAATAAGTCCAGTTGAGGTGGCTGAGCTTTTGCAGGAGGTGGTCTGTAAAATTCTACCAGGGCTTTGGCTTCATCTATGGCTTTTTGAAAATGGTTTGGTTGTAGAAATGTTGTAGAGACTGCTACTTGGTTCTCTGTACATATTTTTACAAAGCACTGTAAGATTGGTTCCTTCTCTAGGTCCAGATTAACCTTTGCTAAGATCATTCACCAGGGGTTCCCGCAATCTTCTCAAGCATCCTCCCAAATGTAGCTAGCTATGGTAATCTACCCATATACCTAAGGCTACTGCAGCAATCATCAATATGATGAACATAGTACAGTTGTGTAAGATGAACACTTGTAGTAGTTGCACCCTCCCTCCGTCCCCCTTGCCCCCTTGTTTTTTGGTATGTTTTTTTATGCCAGGGTGTGGAGATTTATGTTTTGTTGTTCCTATCATATTCCTTTCAGGGCTAATCTTCCCACTATCTGCTGGCAGGAAAGCTCTGAAGGGCTTTGTACCCAAACTTGTTTTTCAGTCAGCTTACCTGGAACTGCTTGACAGCATGGGCATGTGAGATGTACTCTGATACTTTGGAAGTTGTGAAGCTGTTATATCCTTGGCAAGATATAACCCATATGGCTAAGGTTACTGCAGCAGTGATCATTTACTATTATGGTAATTTCAGCTTACACAATTGTATGCCTGTCAACCAGTGTGGCTGACATCAGGTATTGGTAACCCAGTCAGTGGAGTTAATTTAATATTACAGTGTAAGTCTTGTTATTAATCTTGTTCCAAAGGAGTACTATCAGGTTTCAGATAGTTGGGTAAGGTAGCTAAGTTATACCGATGATCTTACATCAGTCATGTTGTAGACTACCTTTTCTTTATACTAGCTATTTTTTATGTAAGCAATGTTCTGCACTGTGTTGTCACAGCTGTTGTATGTCAGGGATAAGTATATATCTGTCTATCTACACACACACACACACACACACACACACACACACACACACACACACACACACACACACACACACACACACATACACATAGATAGATATAAGTATTTACATTAGCTACTTACTCGGGGAGCATTTCTACTCTGCAGCTTTTTCCTAGGTTATCAGTGGTTATGATCATCTATCATTAATGTTAGCACTTCTGATTTTGCTTATATTTTGTTAATCTCCAAAATGCTCAGATCTTTGTAAGCTTCTGTTTTTTTGGGTGGTTAGCCTTTTGCTTTTGCTTCAATAGTTTTGAGTATTTCTATTTTAAAGGTACCAAGCCTTCTACTCATTCATTAGTACTTTTGCTTCATTTAGACGGTAATTTAGGTTGATGTAGTCTGCTTATTAAACTCTCAAGTGTAGATGCACGGGGCTAATGTCACTGTGATAGTTGGATTTAATGGAATTATTTGTAATCATCCCGAGAATAGCTGACAACAACATTAGGTTTCACTGTGATCAGTGTTTTTGTGGTAAACTTATTATCTTAATCGTGTTATTCTGTTTCCCACCATGAATGTTTTCCTCAGAAGTGAAAGTGATCATTGGGCGTATGCCACCCTGCTTAAGTACTTCTTCCTGAAATAAAGATTGACTGGATTGTAGTTCTGTGCATATCATCTGTCAAATTACCTCAGTAGTTCAGTTCATCAGACTGGTTGCTAATCTGCAACCTGGTTTTAATAGGAGGTCATTTAAGAGAAACTTAATATATTAATAAAATCAGGTGCAGTGTGTGAATGAGATGGCATATGTGTAGGGTACCACTAGCGGGTTTGGGCATAATTGTTAATGTTCTATCTTAAATTCACATGGTGCAATGGCAGCCGGTCCCCGTAGCTCATTATTGTGCCCTTGTCTTGGAAATTATTTATAGAAATGCATACATATAATTAAAAAGAAATAAATAAATAACAGAAAGAAAGAGAGAATAAGAAAGCGAGAATGAGAGATAGGTTGGGTAATGAGAGGGTTTAGATGTTTGGGTTTAGTAATAGCAAGTTAAGTTTTGGATAATCACTGTTTATTTATTATTGTAAGGACTTTGTACCCTTCTCTCCTTTAAAAGCATTACGAGTACCATCCTTGCCTTGGTAAACGTAATTTATTAATCTGCGGGTTCCATTCCCAACCCAGGCAGTTAAGATATTTTTATTATAGTTAGGTGTGGTCCCATTTTACTGTTGGTTATTTACATTAAGAATCATGGGAATTTTCATTAACCTACCAAAGTGGGGTTACATCTGATTGGATAGGTATAAAATATATATTTAATAAAGAAAGGTAAGGTAATCAGGTAGGAAGTATGGTATATAAGATAATTCAACTGTAATCAGTCTTAGATTTTGGCAGGCTGTAGGAAGAATGAAGCAATGAAGGATCATCATAGTTCCCTACTGGTTGTGTATCACTACACAAGGAGAGTTTAAGATTCTAGATTAGGAGATACTTTGGTTAGGTTGAAGCATAGGGTCACTAATTCATGGCTGAACCAAGTTTTATTTATGTATTTATTGTTACAGATTACAGTATGCTTAGAAGATTTTGAACAGAGGCTTGGGTGACTTTTTTTTTCAAGCTTAGCAGACTTTAGTAATAATTGTAGACATTTATGATGATATAATTTGTTCTCTTTTCATCCAGGATTATATCATTTTTGAGGAGTTGCATAGTTGATGACAAGTGATTGCTTCACAGAACTGATAATTTTTTTAGGAAGTGGCAATGAGGTCACATCGGGAGATGGCTTGGCCTATGAGTCAAAAGAGGCAGACACCAATGGTACAGGCAGAGGAGGCGGTGCAGAACAGCTGATAACTAACAGATCTCATAGGAGAAATTGTGAAGGAACTAAGGAAGTATTCCCAGTTGAGGCCGTATCAGTGGCAATGCAAAGTGCAGAGGAACAGCCATATCAGGTAATGGTGGCAGTGTTTGGCTGTTAGAGACAGTATGTTAGAGCTTTCAGCAGAGGAATGCACCTCTGAGTTTGTGGAATACTTGGGGCAGCAATATAGTTCTAAGCTTCCTGAGATAGTGATAGCAGGATGGAGGTTGTTAGTCAATGACCCCAATTAAGGGTCATGGTGGAAAAGTTAGGGGATGTTAGGTCCAAAGCATATGCCCCATTTTCTGTTTTTTTCTCTTGTAGAAACCTTTACTTCAGTAGAGTGTTCTTGTCAGAATTTGCAGTTCCTACTTCCAGCATATGACAACTGTACCATTCCTTTTGCCCTAGGATACATTGCTGCATACATACCACAGTCTATTCAGGTTATAGTCCCTAAAGTAGAGTATATTCATGTCTCTGAATTAATGAATACAGAGGAGATGCAACAAATGATTGATATGGATAGTGGTACCTTTATGGATCTGGGAGCAGCTTTAGTTGCTGTATAGAGGAAACAAACACAGAATGTCAAGCTGTGAAATTGGTATAACTGAGTGGGAGGTTTCATTTGTTATATGTCCATTATCTTAGAGAAACAACCTCAACAACCACTTACTCTTTTGCCGTATTTCCTCAGGGTTAGGGAAGCTTATAGGTTCATAGGCAGTCTCTTTATGCTCTGGTATGACCACAGATTGTGTAAGTTGATGGGGGTTGTAACAGCTTTGAAATGGAAGAAAGACACATGGAAACTTGGTTGAGGGTTATTGTGGATAAGCTGGCTGGTTTCCATTGGTAAGCACAGAAGTCCAGAAAGCCAGATTTAAGCCATGATGGACATACAACAATGACTAGTGTGTCTGACCAACATGCCATTTTGTTGTTTCTGCTCCTTGAGTGGGAAAATTCATCCATTGTTCAAATGTTGATCAAGGGAAGGACAAGGTGAGTCAGAATCTCAGATGCTGTCAGATAGCAGACTTTTAGGATGGAGAGTATAATAAAAGGGTGTAGAATCAATGAGGCTTCCAGCACAGGTAGACATAATCACTCCCAAGTCAAGATTTAGTTATTACAAGAGATGCTACAGCCTTATCCCAATTTAACAGTAAATCACGAGATGTTATAGTGACTTTCCTCAGGTTTTACACCGAAGTCTGGGACAGTTTTCTTGACAATTTATAAGAATGTATATTCCATTTAAGGTAAAGAACATAAAGTTGTTGGCTAAAGAAATTGATGCAAGTAGTCTTTCAGGCTATTTAGCATTTCTCTTATTTAAGAAGTTCAAGTTTTCTCCCATAGGTTTGTACCCAAGAAGTGGCTCTGTGAATATAGACTTATTCCTCACCTATATCTTCCTAGGGGTGGATTTGTCAATGATTACATAGCTGAGGAGGAAGATAAAATACAATACTCTTCAATGGATGACTCTTTTAACTGCATCCGGGGTTTTATTCATCTGTGCTTGACAAAGTTAGACATTCAGTTATCCTTTTGTCTTTTGCCCAACTGGGAGGAGGATTGGCTGTTACTCAGGCTATATTTTGACAGCCAATTCTTTTGAAACCACAATGCTTATTGGGTTCATCAATGTGTGTGTGCAGTGAGAAGGTAACACCGCTCTTCATTGGTGCTAGCAAAAGAAGTCTCCCCAGCAATGTCTAATGCTTTCTGATAACATGTGATGGGGAGACAGTTGCCAAGAAGGGTTTAGATTAGTTTTTTCAGTTTCTGCAACAGGTGGGGGTTCCTTTAGCTGAAGATAAAGTAGCAGGCTCTATTAATGCCAGTGAGCTCTTAGGATCGGAGATGGACACTCTTTAAATGTTTTCTGTTATCAGATAAGAAGCTGCAAAGACTTAGACAGGCCACTCAACATTTTCTTTTTCTGCAAAAAGGAAAAAAAATGGGGAGGTTATGGAGCTCCTGGGGTTATTTAATGTTATCTTCAAGTTTGTGTCTCCTGGTAGACCTTTTATGTGATCTCTAACCAATGTGTTAAAGAGAAGAAAGCAGAAGCACTGCAGAGTTAGAACTACAGCCAGTGTTAGAGAATACCTCATCATTTATAGGTCCTTCCTGCATAGCTGCAATGCTGTAATGTTTTAAAAAGGGGGCATGCTCTTTGTCAGAGACTACAGCTTTTACAGATGCCTCTGGTGGGGTGGGAATGAAATGGACGTTTACTGCCAACAATGGTGTTTTTCAGCTCTTTGGCCAGATTCATGGTCAGTCATCATTAGGAAGATATTGCCTTCATAGAGTTTCTCTCTTTTTGAATAGCTAAATTGGTATGGTACAATTTTTTTTTTCTAATTAGAAAGTAGCTTTCAGCTAGAATAATATGGCAGTGATGCATGAACACAGGACAAAGTCTTCTATGTCCAAAAGGGTGCAGTCAGTGCTAAAGGTGTTAGATTTGCACACCTTGAAGATTAACCTAACTTTTATTGCTAAGCATATTGCAGGCAAGACAAATTGTGTGGCTGGTGCTGAAGAAGGAAATCCTTTGCAAGATGAATCCAGAGGCTCAAGAAAAGCCCACATATATCCATCAACATATCTGGTTGATTGGTGATTAATCTGTGGCCTAACAATACCAAGAAATCTTTTAGTATCGCTTTTTCACCAACTTGGGTGGTTTTGGCACTTTTGGTCTCTCGGAATAAAGCTTGCTTTACCGACATGGTTTCCCAGTATATGGTCAACAGATGCAGCAGACAAAAAGCACCTAAGACTACTCATATACATCTAGCACTAGGAGTTTTAGCAAAGGCATTGGTATACTTCTAAAGTGTACAGATTTTCACAGAATGTCCAGATTTTTGCCTCATATTTTTGGTCCATTTTTCATAAATTTGTGCTTTTCTGACAAATTAGTGGCAAATCATTAAAGATTAAAGTTAGAAAATAATGACAGACATTTGAGTTTCAGACTTCATACCCTTCAGAAAATCCATGCTAATGCAAAACCTGTTAGTTTGTAAGAGCAATATTTAAAAATTGTCCCTATTTTTGGGCCTTTGTCCCACTTTTATTCATGGCTTTGTCCAGATTTCTTGCTGTAAGAGATTGAAAGGTATGGACATTTGGTCTTAAAGATATTACCAAAGATTGGAATGTGTCCTGGCTTTTGAAATTTTGGGTGAGGATAAAGGTTGTGGTCATCAGTGGTAGACAACCCAATGAGAAGGAGCTGTTGCCTGTATTGATTAGAGATTTATTAGTCTTGAGTAAAGGACTGCTTTTCTTATGCTGTTTGTGCTACCTTTGTTGTTGGCTATATTGGGGTGCCAAAGAGGGACAATCAGTACAAATGATTAAGAAAATAGATCAACGATCTTCATCAGTCTTTTTGACATATGCATGATGGCTGGTGTTAATATCTCTGTTTTGTATTCCAAATATCTAGAGGATTGTAATCATTGGTCATTTTTTGTGTCCCAGGTGACTTCCAGAGCAACAGTCAGGCCTAATTGATCTGTTGTGAATTAATGTGGAAGGACTTTAAGGTCTTCAAGTGTGTCAATTATTGGATATTTTGCACAGCTTCATACAACAGATTAGCCAGTCTCATATTATGGTCATTCATGTTGAAGAAAATGAATTGGAAGTAGTTCCAAAGAGACAGTTATTTTCCATACTAGAGTGAAAGCATCTCTCTCAGACCCTTTAGTAGTGTAGTCAGCAATCATCCCTAGATTATGCTGGCCTCATCTTGACAATCCTCCAGCTTTGTATGTGGCCCAGAAGTGTAGTAATCATCATATAGCCATGGTATCACCTTTGCCTTCAAGGTAGTTGAACATCGGGATATGGAGGGGACCCTGTATCTGATGGTATACATTTGTCAGAAATTGAAATAGATTTGTTTAATTTGAATGCATCTATGTTTTATTTCAGATTGTGGTGTTCTAAGTTATAGGCTTAATGTTACTGATTTTATTTTCCTGTTGTTGCCTTTTGTACAATTATTTAGTGAGGACAGTTATTTTGGTTGGAGCAGTTTAATAGATTAGTTTTTTGGCAAGGAATGGGGAGCAGCCATGAGACAGCCTGGTGGGCAGTCACACAGTGACCTTCTCCCTCCTTCTTTTATCCCCCTGTTTCCTGTGCCATTAGGCCTTTTAGCCAGATGGTGTGAGCACAGCAATATGCTGCTCTTTGTGATTGGTGGGGTCAGCCATGAGGCACTATAGTTAGCCTGTTCGGGGTGGTATGTAGAATATCCAGCTTTGGGGGCTGGTTTGATGAAGATTCAGTACAAACACTGAGTGGCTGATTACTGCGATTATGGTGGTTGAAGTTCATCAGCTCAGGAAGTATAATGTCTGATGTTTAATAAACATTGGTTATAATTGTAATTTGATGTATGTCATGATATGGGAAAGCATGCTGCATAAAAGCAATGTTTGTTATGCAAATATATTTGTCCTGAGTTTGAAGACTAGGTAGGGTATGAGCGTAGTTCCGTTCACATTTTGGTGAAGCTTAAGACACCCCACATACCCACCCCTGTGGAAAGGAATAGAACAGCCAGTGGCCTTCCCCTTTTTTTTTTCTTCCCCTTGTTTTATGAGACATTGGGCCTTACACCCAGAAGGTGTGAGTACAGCAATATGGTGCACATTGTAATTAATGGGGCGTGCCTCTGGGTATGATCGTTTTTGGGTGGTGAGAAAAGCATGATTTATGATACCCAGCACTGGAAGCTGGTTTGGAGAGGATTTGGTGCAAACCCTAAGAGGGTGATTACTGTGATTGTGGTGATTGACATTCATCACCCCAGAAAGGATAATGTCTGATGCTTAATAAACATTGGTCACGATTGTAATTTGTTATGTATCTTTATTTCAGGATGTTGACTGAGTACAATGGGCTGATGCTTATTTATTAATTATTAATTTATCAGGAAAGTCCAACTAGGACAGAGCCTATTTTCAGTGGAAGACCAGAGAGAAACACTCCAGACATATGTCTTTGGAATGTGGGAGAAAAGCCACTCAAATGCAAGGAGAACATGCAGACTCTGCACAGAAGGCACATCAGCCAAGATTCAAACCAAAGAACCGCTTGCCATGAGGTGACAACGTTAACTGCTGCACTGCTGCTCCACCCAATTTTATTAAAATTTCACACTGAACAATATCTGTCCTTCCTGAGTTATTTTTATTTCTTTGTTATAGGCTGATATAGGTATATGGTATTTTAGGAGTTCACAGTACACTGGAAAAGAATTGTAGTTTCAATTTATTACATTAGTAGTTGTATATTAGATTTGTGATGGTACAATTTTTTATTTTGTTTTATGCATTTTATTTATTTATTTATGTATTTATTTATTTATTTTAGACTAAGCTGACTGTGCCTTGTCAAAAAATGTCCTTCCAGTGGTGGACTGAAGAGAAAAGTTCCAGACTGAAACAAATTGTTGCTTTACTAATAGAAGACATATAGGTTTTGTGGTTAATTTTAATAATAGATATAGTTTAGGAAGAATTAAATGATCTTAAGAGAGAGAAACAGGACTGCATAGGGAGCAGCCCTGAAAATGAGACTAGGACTACTCATTAGTAAAAGATGATAGGATTTTGCTTTATTTAAATTAGTTGTGATAGGTATGAATTTGCATGGCAAGAGTTGTAAATGACTGGTGCTTGATTTTATGTTCAGTGCTGTGAACAATGAAAATTTCTTTATTGGTTAACTCAAGTTTTGAGATGTTATACAAAATCATTTATTCTAGTTTCAGAACAAATTTTATGTTTAACTACATCCCAAAGTTTTTCTACATAGACTTTTTCTTCATGCTTTTCCCAGTTAAGGGTCGCCACAATGGAACTCCAGTCTGCTAATGATTGGCAGTAGATTTTTACGGTGGCAGCTCAATGCCCAAACTTCAATGAAGGCATTCCCATTCATGCATGCCTTTTGAACACCAGTCACTTGACTGCGGGGAAGACATGCAGACTCCACACAGTAGGCACTCCAGCCGGGAATCAAACAGGAGAACCTCTTGCTGTGAAGCGACAATGCTACCGCTGCACCACCACTGCTGAATACAGCAAATCTTTTGCTTGAATGCATGCTTTAGTTTTGCAGAGGGTCTACTATTGCTGAGATTTTAAATTTCTAATGGATTAATATATTTGCACATGTCCCTGAGTAGCAGGACACTTGCTTTCTGAAGGATACAATGAATTAGCTTAAGTTGCATGAACACCAAGCTATTTTGTGCATTTAGCTATTGTAGTGTATACAAAATACATGAGTGATGTGTTCTAGTAGTAATATTTGCTGCAATTTAGCTTATTTATTTTAAATCTGCTCCAACTTCTACAGGTATGTTTTGGTAAATTGGTTAGTATTGGAGAAATAGAGAGAAGGCTAGGAAGGATTGTTTTAGCAGTTGTGATGCATGCACAGTTAATAAAAAAGCTATATCTTTATATAGAGAACCCAAGTTTTGTTAACTTTTGCATATAGTATAGTCAATGTGGTGATCAAACATTAGCTGATGGTCTATAATAATGCCTTTAAGTTTGGTTTGTGTTACTTGATCAATAATTATGTTTGTTGATTTGATATTTTAATTATGGAGTTGGTGTTATATTGATCTTGGGCTAAATAGGATGAATTTAGATTTTTTTTTAGGATTTAGTATTAGATGGGATTCAGTGAGATAGTTTGCAGTGTTATATAAGGGTTGATTTTTATACTTGCAACATTGTGGCAATAGTTTTATGAAAGGGTTTTGAAAGCAGGTTTTGAATTTATTATGAGTGTTTCTTTATCTATTTTGAGCAGTCTTATACAATAAATGATACTTGGAGATAAATTTCAAAAACTTAGTGGAATTCAACAAATTCCTGAGAGATTCATGCAAGATTTGTGGCAAACCATGTCATATGCATACTGTAGCCTATGGAGAATACCTCAGTGCAATGGAGGCACAGCAGATAATCTGCGATGTCAATGTAATCACAACCAGTTATGGCAAATTTGCATTCAAGGAATGTTAGTCCATAAAGTAATATACGTGCATTACCAATGCACATCTGCAAAAGATACACAAGCCAAATAAAAGTGTCAGTAATACATGGAAATTACTATCTGAAGACAAAAGAGCATCAGCAATAATTCCAAAAACTGACAAATATCCACAAACAATTATGAATATCGTCATAATAAGTAGTTGTACATATGCAAATAAACCCGTCACAATTTGCAGACTCTGACATAACTCACAACATTTTTAACAAAAAAATTAATTAAGTAAGGTGAAGAGCAATCATGACCACATTGCTATGGCTAACAGTAGCTAACAATGGTTAAGAGACTTGTGTGGGTAACGCAAGTAACGAATACAACCAACGAAATAAGGTGATAGAAAAGTACATGTGGGGTGAAGGTGAAGAAGAGGAGAATGAAAGTGGTTTAATGGAATAGAAAGGTCAAAGGGAGAGTCACAGTGGCATTTTTTGTTGGGCATAGGCGCCGTTTTTTTCTTTTTTTGAGACTAGAATGAATATAAAATGTAGGGAAAGAGCAATTCAACATGCATCACAGCATGATATAATCAGAATGGAATTTGAATGTTATTGAACAACTCCACATCACATAGCCAAGCACAACACCCACCCACCTATCCAGGGGTCCTCAATAAAAAACTTACCTAAACAACAAAGATTCCCCAAAACGCACTCACAAGCAACACCAAGCACATCACACACTAGGCAACACACCAGTGTCTCACAAACACAGCCCATTAGTCATAAAAACAAACCAACACAGCCTGTAAGACAAAACAATAAACCAAACATTTTAGTCATTGGCAACTCAGTAGTGAGACACACTTATGTCCCCCTCATCAGGCTCAACAAAGAGAAGGTCATAGGCAGTTGTCTGTCAGGTGTCAGAATCCACCACATCACGCATGCACTTAAGTCTCTCCATAACAGGTACAAGTATGACTCTGTCATTGACCATGTTGGTGTGAATGACTTGAGATGTACCTTCCTGGACTATATGAAGAGAGACATGATTGAACTCTCAGAGTATGTGTCCCAGGCAGGTATGAGCCTAGCCCAAAGCAGCATCCTACCTTCACCAAGAATGATATCACAATACCAGCAAAAAGTAATTGACTTCAACAATTGACTTAGTTTCTTGTATCTTTTCAAGGGGATCCAGTATATGTCGGTCTGGGATGACACGGTTGACAGGATTTGAGGCTTTGCCAGAGATAGCCTCCACCTGTCACCCCTGGGGTTCTGGATCCTAGACAAGGCTCTTGCCTTCCCATTGGGCTTTTTTTAGGCTATGTCCCAAAGACAAATCTTCCAACATAAAAGATCCGTCAAAAGCAAATTGAAGGTCATGATGCTTAATACTAGGAGCTTTAACCTGAAAATGCCCACACTGGAGGCTCTCCTCACACTGGAAGATGCCAATGTCTTTGTGGTCAAGGAAACTTGGTTCAGGGCTGCAGACAGCACCCCTGCCTTACCAGGCTATACCTCATTCCACACTTTCTGACCCCAAAATGAGGTCTGAAAGACTAAGGGTAGTGGAGTCTCTATCTTCATTAAGGACAGGCACACCTTCAGACTAGTTTGCCAGCATGATGCAAGGGAATTACTCCAGGTGCAACTGGCAATTGGCAAGACACCCATCCAAGTTATAGCCAGATATAGCTCCCCCTCCATGATTTAGGATACCCACTCTTCCTACCTGGACCTACTTGACTTCATCAAGATACCCCCCTATAACCCTGATCCTTGGTGACTTCAACTACTCCACCTTAGACTGGGTGAACTATTCCTGCACTAATGCACTCACCCAATGATTAATTGACTTCATCAGTTCTAATGCACTAGACCAGCTCATCTCATACCCCACAAGGGTAGATAACATTCTGGACTTGGTTTTCACCAACATGGGTGACCACTGCACCACTCCCAAAGTATGTTCTTCCCTGGAGAGATCAGATCATCGGTCTGTCTTATTTGAGGTTTCTAACCCCCCCCCCCAACTGTAACCATGCTAAAAAAACTTCTCAAAACCTGACTACAAGCTCCTAAGGGAGAGTATCAGATCAGTAGCTTCACACCTCTGCCCCCTCAGAGGACACAGACAGCTATGGTGAACAGCATACCAATGCAATATAGAAGCACCTGTACAACTGCATTGACTCAGCCATATCCAACAGAACTAAAACATGCTCCTCAAGGAAACAAAAAACTGTCTGGTGGTCATCCTCTATCAACAGGATTTACAACAAAAGGAAGAAACTGGGTAAAAAGAAACAAATTCCAAATTAAAAAAAAACTCCCTCCTCAGCCTCAACAAGCAAATTAGATCACTAGTGAAAACCTCCAAAGCCAATTATTAATTGAAACTAGCCTCCACAACAAAGGGAAACCACAAAGCCTTCTTCAGTTATGCTAGGAACCTCCATGGCAAAGTCCAGGTTTGTTCCAAATTAGTACTTAATGGTACCATTTACACTGATTCTTTTGACTTAGCCAACCTGCTAGCTGATAGGTTCAGTGCAAACTTCACTCCACCCCCCCAAAGGCCCATATGACTTCCCTGATGCTTGTCCTGCACCACACGTCTCCACAGATCAAGTGTTAAAGGCCCTATCCAAAGCAAAGAACACAGCTTAAATGGGACCTGATAGTATCCCAGGCTGTATTATGCACCATCTCCAGCAAGAACTAGCTTAGTCATTGAGCACCCAATTCAACCACAGCCTAATTACAGGCTTCATTCCAGCAGAGTAGAGAACTGTCATTGTCAACCCCATGCACAAAGGTGGTGTCACTACTGACTTGGGGAACTATTACACCATTAGCCTGACAAGTCTGAACTGTAAAGCCATAGAGCGTATTATTATGGATCCCATAAACAAGGACATAGGCAATCTCCAAGCACTTGACCCCACCCAATTCAGATAAGTCAAGGGCAGATCTCGCCTGTTGAACCTGGTTGACTTCTTTGAGACTGTCACCAAGGCCCTGGATGAGGGAAAGTCAGTACATACAACTTACCTGAACTTGGCCAAGACCTTTGACCCAATCCCCCACTCAGGCATCATCAAAAAGCTAACTCAACTTGGAGTAAATCCCTATCTCATCAGGTGGTTGGCCAACTGGCTCACCGATAGAACCCACAAGGTCAAAATAGGCGCCACCACCTCCATCAACAAACCTGTCACTAGTGCTGTTCACCAGGGATCTGTCTTGGGATGCCTACTGTTTGTCATCTACATTTCAAAGGTCCAGACGAAGACAAAGGGAATGTGGCTGACAAAGTTTGCAGATGACTGTAAGCTGGGTGCTGTCATTGACTCTCCAAATAATGTTACCATACTGCAAGAAGGTCTCACAGCAACAAATGACTGGTGCCAAAGTCATGGCCTTAAGTTAAACACAAATAAATGTATTATTATATCATTCAGCAAAACACGGCCCCTATTAATTACCACATTGACTACAACCCTCTAAGCACACAACCTGTGGTGAGAGACCTGGGTACCCATATCTCACATTCTACCATTATGTAGTGGCAGTGGTCAGAAAAGCCTTTTACTTGGTTCATTTCATAAGTAAAGGGACTGTGTCCAGAAAAAAGGAGGTTACTACCGCTCTGTACTCCTCCCTCATTAGGCCTATAATTGAGTATAATGCCCCATTTGGTATGTACCTCTCCAAACACCTGCACCAACTGGAAAGGCCACAGAAATACCTCACAAAGAGAATCCGTGGCCTCCAACACCTGTCCTATGTGGACAGGCTCAAATCACTGTTGCTCTACTCAGTATTGTACATATTGCTCAGCGGTGGTCTGTGTCTTGCCTACAAGGCAATATCGGAACCTGTCCAACTACAGATGCTTCATATCCATAAGTCTAACTCCTCACACATTACCCATTCAAAAGGCCTATATCTATTATGTAACATCAGTAAAACCTGCTGGAGAAAACAAACTCCAAATAGTGCAGTGCATAAATATAACCAATAACCAAGAAATGAAAAACGTACTGAAAGAGGGTCCCAATGGATGTAAAAAGTCACTTTATTAAAAGCAAACCAAATTATTGAGCGCCTTCATCCCCCAACAAGTAGGGAGTTCATCAGAATACAAAAACATGCACGCACTCAGGTTTCTTAAATACACTACTTAATCGATCAATAGTATCATAATTAAAATAATTAAATTAGTTAAAGGAATATTACAGATTTCACAAATATAGCAAATGTCTTACTAAAAGAAACATATTCAGATACCATGAATAAAATAGAGGTATGTGCCACTAAAAAATGAAAATAAATATCATAAATAGGTTAAAACGTCATAAATTATAATTTGCTCGACCAGATCTTTAAGGCTAGAGTAATAGAAATAGTGTCATTTAACCCTGGGGGTAACATGGTAGCTAACCTAAGCTGCCAGCAAAGTTCCCTATTATATAATACTTTCTTCCAGTCACCCCGCTGGGATGCAGCACTACTTGACCAATAATACCAAAGGTAAATTTAGTAAAATTGGAACATTTAATAGAATGTTTATAAAGAGCATTCCTCTCCTTCTCTTTCCTGATATCATTAACATGTTCAGAAATTCTGGTCTTAAGAGCCTGTTCCATTTTACCTATATAAAAACCGCTACAGCTCTCACACTTAGCAAGATACACCACTTTACTAGAGTTGCAGTTACCCTTTAAAACACAACCTTGGATTGCATGACATTATTTAAAATAACTTCAGTTTCTAGTGAAGTGTAGGAACACTGTCTGCAACTGCCACATGAGACAGTACCCAACTTCCTCTTACTGTAGTTACTCTCAAAATGTTTCTTAAAATTAGCACCAGTTTTAAATACAAACATCGGTTCATCACTCAATAATTTATAAATGTCAGACAGCACTGTTACAAAGGGGAACTACTTCCTGTAGGTATCCCTCTCTGAGTACACCCGTCCCCTCACAGAATGTGCCAACCTGTCTTACTGCCCGTCCCCTCACAGAATGTGCCAACCTGTCTATATACTGATGCCCTTTCTGAAAATTCCTATTTGCTGGGTTCTTTAAGCGTGGCTGATATCGAAAATCCTGCCTATCAACCCTGTGGTAGTTGTCTGTAATTCATATTTATACTACACTAGTTGCCACCCTGGTACACAAAAGAAATGTTTGATTACAGGACAAGCCATTTGGGTGGCTAGGATGACCTTGAGCTCCCCTGATGTGTCAACAGAATTGGACAAACTAGCCAACATGTTTTATGCTAGGGCTTATCCAAAAAACTTGATGGGTAGTATTATTGGGGAAGTACATCAGGGTTGGAATACCAAATACAAACCCCTTTTGGGTACAGGACTGCCAAGTAAGGGTTGGTGTAGTAGTAGATCTAAATTTGAGAAGGTGTGTGTGGTGCAATATACTATAATCCACAATTCAATGATATTAGGAATGCAATAAAGAAAAAGTGGTGTACTTTCAAAACCAATTCTGACATTTACAACTTATTGGGTGATGAGCCGATTTTTGTATTTAAAACCTGTGCTAATTTTAAGAAACTTTTTGAGAGTAAGTCCGGGTACAGTAAAATGAAGTTGGGCACTGTCCCACATGGCATTTGCAGGCAGTGTTCCTACATTTCACTAGAAACCGAAGTTATTCTAAATAATGTCATGCAATCCAAGGTCCAGTTTTTAAAGGGTAACTTCAACTCTAATAAAGTAGCGTATCTTGCTAAGTGTGAGAGCTGTAGCAGTTTTTATATAGGTATAAAAGAACAGGCTCTTAAGACCAGAATTTCTGAACATGTTAATGATATCAGGAAAGAGAAGGAGATGAATGCTCTTTATAAACATTCTATTAAATGTTCCAATTTTACTAAATTTACCTTTGGTATTATTGATCGAGTAGTGCTGCATCCCAGCGGGGTGACTGGAAGAATGCATTATATAATAGGGAACTTTGCTGGAAGCTTAGGTTAGTTGTCATGTTACCTCCAGGGTTAAATGACACTATTTTTATTGCTCCAGTCAAAGACCAGGTCAAACAAATTATAATTTATAAAGTTTTAATCTATTTATGATATTTATTTTCATTTATTTTCATTTTTTTTAGTGGCACATAACCTCTATTTTATTCATGGTATCTGAATATGTTTCTTTTGGTTAGACATTTGATATGTTTGTGAAATTTATAATATTGCTTTAAGTAATTCAGTTATTTTAATTATGATACCATTGATCAATTAAGTAGAGTATTTAAGAAACCTGGGTACATGCATGTTTTTTGTATTCTGCTGAAGTCCCTGCTTGTTAGGGAATGAAAGCGCTCAATACTCTGGTTTGCTTTTCATAAAGTGACTTTTTACAGCCATTGGGACCCTCTTTCAGTGCATTTTTCAAAACTGCTGGAGTGAGAGGTTTGTCTCCCAGAGGCTTCCCCATCTCTGGAGTAGATTTCCCATACATGTCAAACAGAGTGTCTCGCTTACACTCTTCAGGCGCAACCTTGATGAGTTGATGGAAAATCATAAATTTGTCCCAGGGGTTCCACCTTTGTCCCTCATTAACAGGAGTGTCCGGTGCTGACTGAGGTTTCTGTTTTGGGGATAAACTCTTGGCTAGGCTTGTAAGGGCCCCAGGGCCATTAGCCTAGTATCCTCCTATGATCCTATGATTCTATGTACACAGTGAGTAAAAGCAATAGCATGTAATAGCTAGATATGTGTATAACACACACACACACACACACACACACACACACACACACACACACACACACACACAATTTTCCCTTAAAAAATATATCACTGTCACTCTCTACATTTGTATTATACCTACATGAACATACCATGCAAACGTGAGAAATAAAATAAGACTAGAAATGGCTTCCAGCACAATAATGACAGAAAATTGTACTTAAGATAGTGTTACACAAACATCATGGTGCAGTATACATTGTCACAAGAGCAGTGGAACTCAAGCAGTGCATACCTCTCTAGGTTTGACAAAAGCACAAAGACTTGAATCAGCAGACACCCATTCAATAATAGAATAGACATGCTATGCACACCATAAAATTCAATAACTTCATCTGCCATAAATGCAAGTTGGCAACTGTGCACACAGCATTAGCAGCAAAAGCAATGTTTTATGCCGTGCTACACAAGTAGCAATACGGCACACAGATCGGACTTCTATGTATCACAGTCAAGCAATATATGATAAGAATATTTTCTTGATTTACTGCACTTGTACTTGTTTTATACAGTGATCACTACTGCCCTTTGAGCATTTTTAAGCATTTATTTACTTTTTTTGGCAAAAATAGTCATCTCTGTTGGCTTTTTGTGTTCTGTATGTCTCCAAATCACCTTGCAGAAGAGAAGATTAGCCAGGGATTTTGTTGTGTGGTAGTTGTTTGTTGGTTAGCATCTGCTTTTGATATACTTTTACACTAAGAAATTTCAGGATCATCCATCCTATGGCAGAAGGTGTTTACTGGTCTCTCTGAGTTGGGAAGCACTTCAAGGAGCTCAAGGTGTGGTTGTTTACTGGCTAGAGGGCAAAGGAGTCAGTTTTCAAGCTTTTTTCTCTACTATAAATCTGGCAAGTTTTCATTGAGCTGCCTACTGGGCAGTGACAATTAACAGTGCCATGTATAATAGTAAATATTTAGGTGGTTAAGATTAGGTCCAAAAGCTGTTAAACAATGTAGTATTGTGCAGAAATAAGCTTAAAGCAGCTAGTTTGCACATTGAATAGCACTACCAAACTAAGCACTATATAATATCTTGCCCTTGATCCCAGAAAACACTGTAGGGGACCCCTGTTAAAACCCAATCCTTAGTCCTAAACAGTTCACCCAATTACAGTACTGAACAACATGGATATGCAATTTCTAAATGTAACCATGATTAACTTAGTAGATTTGGGCATCCTAAGGCAATGTAGCAATTGTCTCATGTTCTCAGGCAACCAGTTAATCATAAAAAATCAATAACTTGGTATGTGAGGGATGGAGGCAAAAAACATGCACAAATGAAGTTGTCAGGAATACCCACACTGCATCCCTCACATACACGGCTCACCTCACATAAAGATAGTCTTAGGATGAGCCACTAAAAAGAAACATTCCCAAATCTCAAAGACCTCCAAAGCCACCTAATGGCAACACTGCTCCTTGCAATCACAAAAGCACACACCAAAAGTGACATCAAATATCTCACATAAACCTACACACAATGGTCCCCAAGAGCAAAGCCCATAGGGCAAGCATATACTTTACCTAATACTCTTGTCATTGGGGACTCCATTGTGAGACAGACAGATGCCCCACTCACCAGGTTAGAGAAACAGGAGATAATGGCCAGTTGCCTATCTGGAGCCAGGATTTGCAATGTCACACACACACTCAAGTTACTGCACCCCAGGTACCAATTTGATTTTGTCATAGTCCACATAAGTGCAACTGATCTGAGACATACATCACAAGACCATATGAAAAGAAACATCATGGATCTCTCAGAAAATGTGTCACAGATTGGTATGAGCCTTGCACTGAGCATCAATCTACCTTCATCAAAGATTATGCCAATGGTTGAACATAAAATTATTGATTTTAATAATTGGCCTGGTGTCGGGGAGATCAATATCTATCAGCATGGGAGGTCATGGTGAAAAGACCACATTGCTTCGTCAAGGATGGGCTGCCCCCCTACAGCTTTGGATATTGGCTAGAACTTTATCTACCCCCTTAGAGGCTTTTTTAGGCAATGCCAAAAAGACAAAACTACTAGCATGCTGAAAAGAATTGCAATCAGTCTAAATGTGCTGCTACTCAAAGCTCAGAGCCTAAATAAAAAAAACTCCACACCCTTCAAGCACTCCTCACTCTTGAAACTGTAGATATGTGTGCAGTGATGCAGACTTAGTTTAAAGTCACTCAAAGTACTCCAGCAGTGCAAGGCTACATAGCCTTTCACAAACTTAGACCAACAACAGCACAGACTGGGAACAAAGGTGGTGGTGTTTCAATCTATGATACTAAGACACATATCTCCAGGGTGGTTAAACAAGATGATACCATGGAGAACATCCATGCACAAGTCACCATAGGCAAGGTCCATCAAAATATCATGCCTATTTACAGGTCATCTTTTGTGTCCCTAGAGCATCATGACTCTTATCTAAGTCTACTAAATGTGCTCACCATATAACCAAACACCCTATACATGGGTGACTTTAATTACCCCTCTATAGATTGGGAAATGCACACTGCCTCAAACTCATAGGCACAATGCTTCCTGGACTTTATTAACACAAACACCCTGGGACAGACAGTGCACTCCCCATCCACAGGATCAGACATACTGGATCTGGTACTCACCAACAGTGGAGAGTGTTGCACCCCACCACGTGCCATGTCTTCACTAGTGAGTTCAAATCACAAAATTGTCTCATTTGAAGTTAAAATCAACCCAGAAAATCTAGCTAAATGAGCAGCAGGAATTATTCAAAGGAAAATTACATCTTACTAAGTGACAGTTTGTCAAAATTCAAGGGTCCCACTAACCTTGCGACCACAGCTACCCATGCAGAATTACTATAAATAACCAAAAAACAAGCCAGCCAACTGTGGAAGGTGACTCACATACAGCAGTAAACAGAGAAAAAACAACAAATGTGAGCCAACCAACACAGTGCAAGAGCTAATAAAAATAACCAGCCAAAATACAGCTATAGATAAAAATAAAGGCAGCCAAATTTCTTCAGAAAGGTTAGCACTTTTGTGGGGTTACCGCTTCTTCAGATCAACATAAAAACTGTTAAAAATTCACAAACTTAAAATGTCATTGTAAGAATAAGCGAATCACATTAGATGATTAACAGTTATTAACATACTTAAACAACCTGTGAGCAATCATCTCTTGCTCAGCAGTGCAGACTTAAGGGAAACTCCACTGTTGAGTCCTGGTTGTCTACAAGCTTGTAAAGAGATGATCCATTTAAGCTCACACATTTCAATGTGATTGTTAAAATCACCTTTCTTAGCACTAGGATATAACAATTGTAGAACCGTAAAATTAAAACAAGTATGCCATGGACATTGTAAGGAATGATTAGCTAAGGCATTTGTCAACATTTTATTGCGGATACTCCCCAAGTGTTCAAGTATCCATTCCCTCAGCTGTCTTGTGGTTTTACCCACATAGAAACTGTTGCAAGAGCAACAGGTAGCTAGGTAGACCAGATTCATACTCCTGCAAGTGATTGCAAACCTTGGAGAAAAAAAAAACATGCCCAGTTACTGGAAGTATAAAGCATAAATCTGAAGAGATGGAAGAACATGCTTTGCAACTGTAGCAAGGAAATGTCCCTTTCTTTCCTGATGCCAAAGGTACCAGGTATCTAGGTCCAAAACATAAGAGTCTTTTAATGGACATATTATTCCTAAAAGTAAAGGACAGTTGCTCTCTCACTATTTGCCCCACTTTACTGTCTACTAGAAGAATAGGCCAATTCTTTCTAATAATACTACAAAATTAGCAAGCTGGTCACAAGTACCCGAAACTGCACTGATAAACCAAAAAAAGGTACAAGCCAAATAGCCAGTCCCAAATGATTGTTTATTCCCCAAATCCGCAAACCAACACTGATAAATCACACTGCAAGCCAAAGAACATTAACGTAGTATAAAATATCCTAACGTTTTCATCGTATCACTTCATCAGATGAATACCACAATCAAAATTGACTGTTTAAGTAGAAGTTTAAAATGTTAACATCCAATGAAAATACAAAAACAATTAAAACCTTGTTAAAATTGTGACGTGTTTGAAATATTTTGTTAAATGCTAAAAAATACCATGTATGTACATATTTAAAAGAACTGAGAATATTATTCTAAAAACTGAATGTTCACTGTCAGGACCTGATTTTATAAATCAATAAAATCAATAAAATAATAAAGAATTGAATAATATGTAAATGAAAGTGTGTCAAATATATGCATTAAAAACAGCTCCATCTGTTGGTGAAAGTAAAAAGCATTCTTAGAACATGAATATACTTTTCCAATGTTTCCCTGAGTTGTGATATGGATAACAAAAGTGAAAGCCATAACTGTTCAGTACTAAATCCTTAAAACATATTATGAACAAATTTAATGTTGAAACATTTTTTAAAAACAATAAATAATATAAAAAACATAAATGCAAAGTAATAGTTAAGAATATAAATAATGTTGTATATGACTGATATGTGTATATTTTATAACTTAGCAGCACTTAGTTTCAAAACGGGCTTTACAGATACCATGTCATTAAGGCCTGGGGGATGACTGGCGTCTAAAACCAGCTGCCAGTACAATTCCCTATATTCTAAATGGGTCTCCCAAAGACCACCCCTAGGGTCTATGGGTACTACCTCAATAACAAAGAACTTAAAATTAGCTTTCTCACAGGTTAAAGTGTGTCTAAATAAAGCATTATTGTTGTTCTTTTTCCTTATATCATAACCGTGTTCGTAAATTCTTTGTTTTAACCGTCTCTCAGTTTTGCCTACATAAAATGAATCACATGAGGCACATAAGGCTAAATATACCACCCCTGAGGTGTTACAGTTTGCAAACCCATTTGTATTAATGTATTTGTTTCTACTGTTTATATGAAGGGTCTCAATGTTCAATATATTACAACAGTGACCACAACTACCACACTTATGTGTCCCTTTCTTGTTGTTGTCATATACATTGTATAAATACTTCTGTGCACCCCCTTCCAAAACATTTTTTAAATTACGTCCTTTTTTATAAATATACTGCAAAGGTCTCTCAAGAATAACTTCTAAATCTGAAATTTTTGCAAATCTAGACCATTCAGTACTTATTACTTTTTTAATTATGTTGGTTTCACCCGTATAAGTCATAGTAAAAGCAGACAAAAATGTCTGCACTGTGTTAACATGTCCTGAGTTTACAATTTCCGTGTTAGTAGTGGGCAATCTTATGCCTAAAATGGGAGCAAATCTATTGCTCCTACCATCCTTTACTTGTGCATAAACTTATCTTAACATTTCATTTGGATAACCTCTAGTTTTGAACATATCTATAATGATTTCACTTTGTTCTTCAAATTCCTTGTCCAAAGAGGTCATTCTACTTGCTCTAACTAGTTGACCTTTAAAGACCCCTCTCTTTTGGTGTGGTGGGTGGGTGCTATTAAAATGTAAATAAGAGTTGGAAAAGGTTGATTTTCTGTGTATTCTGGACTTAAATCCATCTGTTGTTCTAACTAAACTAATGTCTAAATATACCAACTCATTGTCGTTAATTTGATGTGTGAACCTCAGAAAGTCAGTAGTTCCAGTAATATATTCAAGGAACTCTACAAATTTAGTTTCTGAGTCGTCCCAGAATAAACAAATATCATCCAAGAAGTGCCCGTATAGATTCCAATAATTGTAATATTCTGAGGAGAAAACATATTTCTTCTCCCAGTATAACATAACAATGTTGGCATAAGTGGGCGCACAATGTGCCCCCATTGCCACACCCTTTAACTGCTTAAAATATTCACCTTGAAAGAATATAAAATAGTTTTTTAACACAAGGTCCATTAATACAAGACATGTTCGAAAAGTTTTAAAAGAAATAGTGTGAATGTCTGCTAGGAATTCTTCAAACCAAACCAGACCTATATTGTGAGGAATACAAGTGAATAAATCTATCACGTCAAGAGTAATGAAACTTTTTGTGTTAATCAATGAACTGTCAATACGTCTTAAAAAGTCCCAGGAGTCTTTTAAAATAGTCTTGTTTTCCAAAATAACTGATTTAAGTTTAGAATCTATGTATTTAGCCAAAGGTGCAGTCACTGAGCCTTCAGCCGAAACTATTGGTCTCAGTGGAGGATCAACTAAATCTTTATGCACCTTTGGAATACCAAAAATTGAAGGGACTTTTGGTTTTTTGACAGTCAAAAAATTATATGTACTTAAATCTTCTACTTAAACAGTCAATTTTGATTGTGGTATTCATCTGATGAAGTGATACGACGAAAACGTTAGGATATTTTATACTACGTTAATGTTCTTTGGCTTGCAATGTGATTTATCAGTGTTGGTTCGTGGATTTGCGGAATAAACAATCATCTGGGACTGGCTATCTGGCTTGTACCTTTTTTTGGTTTATCAATACTACAAAATTGTTGAACATTACTGGAATATTTAAAAAATATTCTTGGGGATTTTATTGTTTTATCATTACAAATGCGATTGGTGGTGTGCAAAAAAGATGAAAAATAGGGGATACCCCTGTCATGTCTACTTTGTACATCCCCCCCTATTAGTATCCACTATCTGCCTCTGAGGATAACCCCTTTAAGCAAAGCCCTCACTGACTGTATACATAGTTTCTTTAAAAGTATAATCATCAGTACAAAGCCTAGATACCCTAAATGATTGACCCTTAAGTATATTTGAGAAAACATGGGGGGGGGATGCATACTGGAATGATGCAGCAACCCATTCCTCCAACAGGGTTTCCTGTACATTTGTGTTTCTAATGATCCATTATAGTTCTTAAAACTCTAAGAACATCTAAGAAATCAATGGATATCTAAGAAGAAGATACAGTGAACCTGAAAAAAATCAGAGGTACTCTCAAAATATCCTATAAAACTCTGCAGCTCCTCCATACTGCCTCCCATAAAAGAAAAACATCATCTACAAACCTCACGTAATGTTTAATGAGGTGTCTATAAGGATTGTTGTTATAAACATGTTCATTCTCCCACTGCATCAACACCAAATTGGCATAGGTGTTGGTGCAAGGAGTACCCATGGCTACCCCCATTTGTTTCAAATAGTACTGATTATCATATAAAAACACATAGTTTTATAAAATCAAGTCCAACAACGTACAAATGACTGTCACCATACCATGTGTAAAACTACCATTGTGAGATAAAAACAATATGATGGCATCTATGCCAGCCTGGTTGGGGATGACTGTAAATAATGTCTTAACATCTAGCGTTATTAACAACACATCATGCAAAGAAAGATCTGATACTACTGTATACAAATTAGATAGAAAAAGTTCAGTATCTTTCAAGACAGATGGAGCATTGTGCAACACTTGTTTAAGTTTCATCTCCACAAATATTGAGAGTGGTTCAGTAACCCACCCGCGTCCAAAACAATGGGATGCAATGGTGGGTTATGCAAATCCTTGTGAATTTTGGGTAGTCCATGTATCGCCAGGATGAGAGTATTTTCAACATTCAAAAAATCATAAGTATCTTTGTCAATCAAACCACACATAAGCAAATCATATAAATCATTCCTCACAGTATTAATAGCTCTGTCTACAACTCTCTCTGAAATTTTATTATATGTGATGGAATCATCTAGCATGGCCTTCATACTAGCCACATAATTAGCTCTACTCAAAACAACCACTGCTCCTCCTTTGTCTGCTGGTCTAATACTAATAGAAGTATCACCTCGTAGACGTTCTATAGCTTGGATTTCATCATGAGTTAAATTACTAAAAAGTTGTCTTGATGTTTTGGAAAGGTCGAAAACATTTTTTTCACAAAAGTTAACAAAAGCTTCTAATGGAGCAGCTAGTGGCAGGCAATACCCACTAAATTTATGAAATGTATTATTCAAAAAAAAAGAATTACCTTCACCAAATATAGTTTGCAACATGTCTTTACAAGCAAATAGCCTAGTGTCTAAGATGTGGTCCGTTACATCTGATTTACAGGCTGGAATAAAGTTCAAACCTTTATTCAGCACCGCTAAGTGCATAGGAGTCAAAACAAAGTCAGACAGATCGTAAACTAATCCTTCCCTGGTCACATTGCCTGCAGTTTGCATCTTGACGTGGAATGATCTAACGAGGCTTTCCTTTTCCTGTTGCCTCGTGATATTGATCGCCCTGTCCTGGATGGAGGATCCAATCTTGTAGGTAGGGGTATAGCATTGAAGGAATTGAGGAAAAAAATCACAGGAGCCTTTAAAATTAAGGGTTTTCTCACCTTACTACAGGCTCCTAACCTAGCAGAGTCTTCTTGCACAGGACCGACTGAGGAAACAGATTCTGTGCTATTCACTTGCATGATGTTAGACTTAGTCAGATTCAGAGTTACAGCTGGTTTATGCTTTTGTACCACTAATAGAGGTGTATCATTCTCCAAGCCAAACTGTTCCCCTTCTCGTATATCAGTTCCAGAGGTGGGGATTTTACTAAAAAGAGTATTTGTTGCTGTAACATCAGACCCATGAATATTTCCTTTACCAAGCGCATCAACAGTACTGGTGGAGATGTTCGGCAGTCCATTAACATGTGTGCGCAGATGAGAACTGTTGTTAAAACTAACAGCTTCGCTTCTTGGCCAGACAAATATATGTCCCTTCACAAAATCTATAAAGTTCCTTTGTCATTTTTTATGTTTTTGTTGACACAACCTAGATTCATACACTGAAATCTCTGCACAAAGGTTATCTAATTTTAGCATGTAATCATCCCCAGGATATTTGGTTTTCAAGTCATCCAAAAGGTGTTCTATTTATATACGCAATGACATTTCCATAGGGGTGAAATATTCAATCAAGAGCTTTAGATAATTAAAGTGCAGCTCAAGGTTCAAGCGCTGTCAACATGCAAGTAACTCTGGTTCAGTGGAGGCTTGTGTGGGCATTTTGAGCTCTTGTAACCCCCCTTGGTATGACTTTGTGTTCAAGACATGCTTCAAAATAGAATCTTTGCCATTCATACCATTTACGTTTGTATAGAAGATTTTCTAACTGCTTCAAAGTCTCACCATCAGACTCAATGGTATTGACATCCCCTTGTGATGACAAGGCAAGTCTCAATAGGGGATTAGGCTGATTCTTAATAATCCTGGTATGACGAACCATACTGTCACAAACAGTGGTACTCCTTGCATTAGTATGCACAGTCAAATTGCTCAAAACTCCAGAATTCACTTCAAGAGATTCCGCCATGTGCAGTGGGCTTCAGAAAAATGCAAATAACCAGAAAACAAGTTAGCCAACTGCTGAAGGTAACTCATATATACAGCAGTAAACAGAGAAAAACAGCAAATGTGAGCCAACGAACACGGTGCAAGAGCTAATAAAAATAACCAGCCAAAATACAGCTATAGATAAAAATAAAGGCATCCAAATTTATTCAGAAAGGTTAGAGCTTTCATGGGGTTACCGCTTCTTCAGACCAACATAAAAACTGTGTTAAAAATTCACAAACTTAAGACAAGTCATTGTAAGAATAAACCAATCACATTAGATCATTAACAGCTATTAACATACTTAAACAACCTGGAAGCACTCATCTCTTTCTCAGCAATGCAGGCTTAAGGGAGACTCCACTGTTGAGTCCTGGTTGTCTACAGGCTTGCAAAGAGATAATCCATTTAAGCTTACACATTTCATTATGATTGTTAAAATCACCCTTCCTAGCACTAGGATATCACAATTGTAGAACCTTAAAATTAAAACAAGTATCCCCAGGACATTGTAATGAATGATTAGCTAAGGCATTTGTCAACATTTTATTGTGTATACTCCCCAAGTGTTCAAGTATCTGTTCCCTCAGCTGTCTTGTGGTTTTACCCACATAGAAACTGTTGCAAGAGCAACAGGTAGCTAGGTAGACCAGATTCATACTCCTGCAAGTGACTACAAACCTTGGAGAAAAAACATGCCCAGTTACTGAATGTATAAAGCATAAATCTGAAGAGATGGAAGAACATGCTTTGCAACTGTAGCAAGGAAATGTTTCTTTCCTGGTGCCGAAGGTACCTGGTATCTAGGTCCATAACATAAGAGTCTCTTAATGGACATGTTATTCCTAAAAGTAAAGGGCGGTTGCTCTCCCACTATTTGCTCCACTTTCCTGTCTGCCAGAAGAATAGGCCAATTCTTTCTAATAATACTATAAAATTGTTGAACAATGCTGGAATATTTAAAAAATATTCTTGGGGATTTTATTGTTTTATCATTATGAATGTGATTGGTGGTGTGCTGAAAAGATGAAAAATAGGGGGTACCCCTGTCATGTCTACTTTGTACAGTCCCCCTATTAGTATCCACTATCTGCCTCTGAGGATAACCCCTTTCAGCAAAGCCTTCACTGACTGTATGCATAGTTTCTTCAAAAGTATAATCATCAGTACAAAGCCTAGATACTCTCAATGATTGACACTTAAGTACATTAGAAAAAGCATGGGGGGATGCATACTAGAACAATGCAGCAAACCATTCCTTCAACAGGGTTTCCTGTACACGTTTCTAATGATACATTATAGTTCTTAAAAATGGTAACATCTAAGAAATCAATGGATATCTGAGAAGAAGGTACAGTGAACCTGAGAAAATCAGAGGTACTCTGAATACATTTGGCTGCCTTTATTTTTATCTATACCTGTATATTGGCTGGTTATTTTTATTAGCTCTTGCACCATGTTGGTTGGTTCACATTTGTTGTTTTTCTCATGCAGAATTATTCACAGAGTACCTATACAAATGTGAATGGCTGAATAAAGTCTGTCCAAAACAAACTCTAAAAACAAACAACAATGGTGGAATCCTCACCTAAACAGGTAGTAAAAGAAGAAAAATCATGTCCAAAATCAGGAAGAGAAACTCCTTTAATGACAAGTGCTCTCTTATGCAACTAAGCAAAGAACCGATAAGTATAATTAAGTCCAAAAAGGCCACTTATGAGGTCAGGGTATCCTTGCAGGCTAAGGACAATCACAAGTCTTTTTTCAGCTATGTCCAAATCCTTAGATGTAACACACAGCAGTGTGCTTAACTGGTGGTGAACAATACCACCTTCAGTGATCAGGTTAACAAAGCAAATCTACTGGCTGATAACTCAGCTCAAACCTTTCCCCTCACTCTCCATCTTCCAGCTCCACCAGGTGAAATCTTCTCCAACCTACTTGTTCCACCTGTCAGCAGGGACCAGGTGCTGGCAGCACTCATGAAAGCTGAGAACACCCCCTCATTCGGTCCTGACAACATTGCTGGCTGCCTCTTGAACAGTCTAAAACATGACCTATCAGGACATCTGGAGGCACTCTTAAACCTCAGTAGTAAAACAGGCTACATTCCAAGGAAATGAAGGATGACAACAGTCACCCCTTCCACAAAGGTAGACCATCATGTGACCAGGGAACAACAGACCCATCAGTCTAGCAAGTCTAATATGCAAAGCCATGGAAAAAAGTATCACGGAAATGATAAGCAAGGACATTGACAACCTACAGACACTGTCTCCAGTCCAATTAGGCTTTGTTAAAGAAAGACCATGCCTACTTAACCTGGTAGACTTCTTTCAGAGGGTCATCAAAGCAATGGGCAAGGGTAATACAGTGCATAGTGCATATCTGGACCTGGCTAAGGCATTCAGTACTATACTCCAGTCAGGCATTGTTGACAAGCTCTCTGAGATACATAACTCAATGGACTGTTGCCTGGCTCACAGACAGGACCCAAGAGGTCAGAATTGGTGAGATCACCTGTACCAACTGACCGGTCACCAATTGAGTACCCCAGGGCTCTGTTCTGGGCACACTCCTGTTTGGCATCTACTTCCCATAAGTATAGGCTAATGTTCAAGGCCTCTGACTCACCAGGTTTACAGATGGCTGCAAATTGAGCTTTATTACTGATTCCCCCAAGACACCAACATCTTGCAAATGGGTTTAACTCAGACAAATGACTGGTACCAAAGCCATGATCTAAAACTAAATGACAGAAAAATGCATTATAATACCCCTTGGGAAACTGTCAACCCCAGTTAATTGCTCCATTGAGAAAATGCCCCTAAGAGTAGAACCCAGTAGTAAGGGATCTGGGAACATATGTAGACACTAATCTGGCCTTTGACCAACACATTCGTAAGATAAGAAAATCATTCAATGTCACCCAGTTTATAGGTATGGGTATGGCATCCAGGTCCAAGGAAGTTATGACACCACTCTACTTGGCTCTTAACAAACCTATCATTGAATACAATACTCCCATTGGTATGTATGTAAAAAGAGACATGCAACACTTGCAACGCTCACAAAGGTTTCTTTCCAGGAGAATTCAGGACATGAATATCCTGTCCTTCACTGATTGCTTAAAGGTTCTGACTCTGTATTCAGTCTTACAGGTTGCAGAGAGGGGATCTTTTCCTGGCTTACAGGGCTTCCTCAGATCTACCTCGATGGATCTGTTGCACATATGCAAAACAAACAGCACCAGAAATACTAGAGTCAGAGATCTGAACTTCATTTCTCTCATAAGCAGAATGTGCTGGCGAAACACATATTTGTCCAAAAGGGTCCCCACAATGAGGAATAGTTTCCCCATATGTGTAAAATAGAGTTCATCCCTGACCCCAATCAAAGGAAACATTGACAAATTGATAAGAAATGGTAAATTTACCACCGGTCTGGTTTCCATGTCCATTATGAACAAAATCCATCAGTAAGAAAAGTATTATCATAACTAACACCCCTACAAATTCTAAGTTACCTCCTTAATAATATGCCCCCACCATGTAGAGATGCCCATGACATTCAGGTTTCAAATAGTTTGGGTGTATAAATAGGCTTCTTGGGGCTGTAGTGATCATTAGCCTAGTAAAAACCTATGAAAGCCCCTATGTCAGTTGAGAACAGATGTGTATCATTTAGGCTATGTCAACACACAACACATGACTTCAATGTAAGAAAAAAAAAACGTGTTAATAACACATTAGACATTTCACATTAAATTATGTACACATTAATGTTATTCACAATAAATCACTATATATTACACATATGCATCATGAGAAGTCTGACACAACATTACCATGCCTGAGTGTCACATCACTACAGATCTAAACCTGCAGAATGAAATAAGTTAATATTACTTCCATAGACAGAAAGGTGGAAATTAACAACACATATCTCTCTCCCTCTGCTGCTCCTCAAGCCTGTGCATGCATTCTAGGCACAGACCTTAATTTCTGGCACAATCTTCAGTTACTGCAAACATAAAGATATGAAGTATTACAGCAACAGAAGGATTGTTTTAGTGTAGTAGATAATCCCCAGGATTCAATAAAATCCATGTAGGCTCAATGTAGAGCCTACATGGAATGTATCCATGTACATGGCCACAGTTCCACCTCGGCAGCACACCATACAGATTAATTAGGGTGCACTGCCAAGGGAGATCACATTAACATGGATATTGAATCCATGCAAGTAGCAGTGTACAGGCTGTCCCATACTTGTAGTCTGTCCAGAAAAATCCTGGACAGATGGTAAGCACAAGACAATAATCTTTCTAATGTACTCTACTATGGTTTAAATAGTTTTGTGATGTTTTTCTGTTTTTTTTTTAATATTCCTGTTTGCTAGGCACAGCACAGGACTTAGCAATGCTGAGCTGCTTGTATACATACACAGCAGATACCTGCCACATATATAAAATGAGAAACCCTATGCAATCAGTCGTTTTTTTTTATGCTTGTTTGCTTGACATGGTGCAGTGCTTAGTGAAGCTGAGCTGTGCTAATACATACACAGCAGACACCTGTCATAGATCTAAAAATTGAAACCAGTTGTAATCAATTTTTTTTTAATTATTTCTGCTTGTTTGCGTAGTGTGGTGCAGTGCTTAGCAGCACTAACAAACACCTTAGTAGTATATATTAGGATATACCAGATAACTGGACTACCCAAGTAGCTACATGGGCTGAGTCACAACCTACAGTGTAGTAGGCCCTGGGTTCAAATCCTGAGTAGTTATACCTTTTATATTTATTGCTGTGAAAATGTGTCAGGTGACTGAAAGATCGGTTTAATTCAAAATAAAAAATGTTACATTTAGCAAAGTTGTGTGCTGCTAAGCACCACTTCAGCATGGCTCTGTAAGTTTGCATGAGTTTACTAGGAGCCAAGCAACGCGGGGCTTTTTTTAAAAGTTACAGTATGATGTGTAAGGGTGGGAATGTAGCCTATATTAAAGCCAATAGGTGGGAATGTCACACCATTCACTGGAGTTCTCACTTGGCTGCTGATATGCCTGGTGGTGTTGGTGAGAAAGTAGTCTTTTGGGCGCAGAGGTGGGGTGTGGTTGAGTCCAGAGTGTTTGTTCGACTCCTCGTTAGGCAATATGAACCCAGGCTGTTGCAGGGCAATTAACAGGGCTCAGAATGTAAGTCTGAGGCCTGGGATCTTTAGGCTAGGGAACTTACCAGTGATACTGGTATCCCCACACTGGTGAGCAGTATCATCACCACTACAACGATTTGAAGTAGAGATAGAGGGGAACCTTGGACACCTGGGTTCAAGAAGTGTGGGCTGGGCAGACCCCATAGATACGTAAGTATATTTGGCATTACTTTGGAAATGTTCAATCTGAATCTGTACAAAACTGGTATGCATAATGGTTTGCTTCTCTTACAACAGCTGCAGAAGAGAGAACTTACAATGTCCAGTCCAATGCAGGGTGGCTGGCCAGGATGAGGCATGAGTGTAGTAGGTAGGGAAATATCAAAGTAATAACCTAATGCATAACATACTGTCAAAATAAATTATTTACAGAGTTATCAGTCATAACAGTCAGGTATGACATACCTGGGAAATGTAATATGTGTAGTAATGAGTCACTGCCTAGCTGAAATGGTAAAGCAAGTTAAATCAAGAAAACATGCAGTCCTGTGTAGTATAGCATCCAGACACCAGTTGATGATGGAGTCTACCCAGATTAACATTGACTATTCTGCTCTGCTCATTGTGTGAAATATATTGTAGGTTGCACTATGGTAATTACGAGGGTATACTGGTTATTTCTTACAGTTCTGACAGAGCTATCCATGCTGTACCTGCCAGACATGAAGCAACAGTAATCAATACATTTTAAAGGGTGGGGGTGCTGGATATGTACTGTTTTCAAACAAATGAGTGGTCACTACTCTGTTATTCACTGCATGTGTGTTCTAACCTGACTCCAGTCAATTGTAGAAGGGACGTGAATAAAGAATGCAGAAAAAAATGCCTGATAAATGTAGTGCAATATGCACAATAAAGTTCAAGCATGTGTTCTGGCCATTTTGTGACAAATAATGTTGTGTATTCCACCCACTCGAGGAAAAAGGTATATGGGTAAAGTAGCTGAAGTACTGGCCAAATATGCATGTGTATAAATGCCAGATTTTACGGTGCATTATCAATACATTTTAAAGCAGGAATGTGATGTAATAAGGACTCTTTCAAATAACTGTGCAGTATGCCTGTAGCACTAAATGTGTGTTCTAATCTGACAGTAGTCAGTTGTGAAAATGAACTGAATAAAGAATGCAGAAAAAATCATCTGACAAACGTAGTGCAATACCCACAGTCCCATTGGTGATGACTTCAGTCGCACTGCTGCTGTGTGTGACTCAGATGGAACTGAGATTCCACAACACCCTCCCCATCCAAGGTGTTCACCCCCCTCATGTGTTACACACCAACCCTGTCTGCTGTCTTGTCTGTCTGCATAAGCTTTCTCACCTACCCAACTTACCTCCTCCACATGTACCTATGTCCCTTCCCCATCATTCCACTCTCACCTTAAAAAAGAACAACTGCTGTCAGTCACTGAGGAATTTCTGGTGAACCTAGGAACACAGTACAGCTCTCAGACAACCATCATACAGTATGTTTTGGATGTGGGTGCCACCTTCTTCATGCAAGAGGAGCATCCAAGTATGCTTATTTGGATCAGCTTTGGAATACTGTAGTATTCAGTCTGTCAGGGTGTACAGAAGTTTACTTGGGTGTCACATGTAGTTTTTTTTTTTTGGGGGGGGGGTTAGCACCACTTTGGATGTCATGCTCAGATTGTGACCACCATAACAATTAACATAGTAACTACTGTAAATGTGGGAACTTTGGACATAATACTCTGTTATAGTGCAACATGTGGTGCTGTTTCATTACCTCTCTCTCTAATTTCCACAGGATCATCAGGAAGCAGATGAAGCCATGTTCCTTTTCCTGGTAAGCACAACACTGTTTTGTTAGAGATGTAGAATTAGTGCAATGTGTTCATACAGCATCATCCCAGGCCTGCTGGCTGCATTGATGTACTATCTGTATGATGCTAACTGCACAGATAGTGTCTGTTTGTACACAGTTTAGAATCATATCTATGCCCTTCTAGGTGTAAGCACACTGATAGATTTCACTGAATTATCAGGACATCAGAGACTGCCTTATGTGTCAACTTTGCAGAGTTTTGCCAGCTGTCAACAGTGTACATCATTGTTGGTCATGAGATTCCTGTGCAAAGAGCTTTTATTTACAAGAACTGCAGATGTTTTTTCGAAGCGAATGTCCTTGTGTCCTGCTATATGCGGTTGGGGGTTAAACAAGTCTGTAATAGTGATACCATGTATACAGCTTAACATATATTGCAACCTAGTACTGTAGAGCAGAGTAGTGCAGGTATTAATGTACTGATTTTCCCTTCTTATCACAGGTGACCAGGGGAAGTTGGTCTCTGTCCTCATCACAACTTGATGTCAGCATCTCATCAGACTCTGATGATAATAGTTGGCAAGGTGAGGCACAAGTGAGGGTTGCAGGGGCTGAATCTGTCACAGAGGTTTAAATCCCCTTTCTGCCATCATTATCACTGCACACAGTCAGTATGCCTATACATACCCAATCCCCTGAGGCCATATATATTGGACAGTTGGAGGGTGAGGACATAAAACAAGAAAGTTTGGCTACTATGGCTGTAGTGAGTGTTGATACTGGCCATAGCCAAAGAACTGGCGAGGTTCCACAAGGGAAGATCAATAGTGGTGCACATAGGAGGCCTGCTCTCCCTCCACCACCTGTCATAGGTGTCTCAACACATGTCACCGGGCATATGTTTAGGGCAATCATGGAGTCACAGGCGCATTCCAAAAGAAACTCCAAATGAATGCTTAGAGTTATGAATGCAGCACAGTCTGACATCTATAACTACCTCCACCCTGTTGCTGATACCTGAATCAGTTGACTGATACAGTGGAAAAACAGTGGTCTCAGAAAGATGGCACACTATCTGCCTTGTGATGCACATTGACTTTGTTGGAATGTCTCATTAGAGTTGAGCATTGAACCTGTGGACATAGGTCAGCAACTACATCAGCTGAGAGTCCACATGGCCATGCACAATCATGGTCCTGTAGTGGTAGTACCTCCAGCGCTCCAGAAGGGAGTGTGCTGTCTACACCAAGACATGTCAGGCCATGGGCTCATGGTCCTGGGCATTTCAGTGGAGGACAAAGTCCCAGCAGACAGCAGTGACCCTCAGATAGTAGCCCTCCTTCTGACCTTGGGCATGGAAGTGCCAGTGCAACTCCTGGCAGAGCCAGCTTCCATGTTTGGAGGTGGGGATGGTGAACTGTTAGCTCTACCATGCACGGCTCACAGCTCTCCAACATACAGACATGTAGGGATAGCAGAAAACTATATCGTGTTCATGCAGACACACATACCACTGTCACACTCAGGTGATCTACAGACACACACACCACATTTCCATGGTTCATCTTGCCTGCTTCCCTTCCTGATTCACACACACCTGCCAATCTATTGGGTTAGCCTAGGCCTCCTGCATCTCCACAAAACACTTTGTGTACATGATGATACCTGTGCCATATCCCTATCATCCTTGTCATCCATGTAGGGAAGTGAAGCTATGTGACTGAAGCATAAGGTGACTACATAAATTACTATGTATTTGTTTAATCCATTGTTGCCTTTGACATACCACTTGGACTGGTCACTGACAGATATTGTATGCTGACATTTCTAATGAGTAAACCACATTATTTTGTGTACAGTACATTCAATGATGTTGTAATGGCTGTATACTGACACAATGAAAGATGTTTCATAGAACTGTTTATGTTTCAGTTTCAGGTTGTGTAGGGCACACCTATGGGTACACAGGTAGATTGAACTCATAAACATCAGAACACAGGATGAAATGTCAGCGCAGAAGGAAAACGTCTTCAGACAGGTAATGCAGTATAGGTGCATGGCTCAGTAGATTCATATGTGTATAGTATGCTAACATGAACAACAGCTTCTTTCAGCCTAGTCATGCATACCTAATCTCTGACAAGGTCTGTTATCAGTAATGAGTGTACGCTGGGTTTTGGGAGATGGCACAGCTACAAGCTGTGGTGTGGGAGATGAAGCATGTACAATTTCCCTGTGTCCATTTCACACATGTGTTCTACACCAGTTATGATTGTCTTGCTGCACATCCCATTGTGTAACTTGGACATGATGTGCATTACAGTGGAAGTGTGGTTCATATGAAAAGGGACCCTGTTACATATAGGTTGTAGTCAAGGGGTTACATACCTGTCTCTCCAGCATGTCCTACCTATACCACAGTCACGGTGTGGGTGGGTAGAACAGGTACTCCTCGTGCTACACACTGCATGCTGCTGTGCTGCATAACACTGTAAAAACATGTCTATTGTAATTTGTGTGTATACTGATCATGTCTAAATATCTAAATGTATCTGTAATTTTTCTGTGTGGAGCTTTTCTCCCTGGGCCTCTGCTGAAAAAGGGCCTTTTTGGGTCATCCAGACACCCGCGGTTAACAAATGTAAAATAATAAAATAAATAATAAATACACCTTTCTTGAATATGCAGGAGGTACACAGTGGGATCTGACACTTCCCTGTATGGCAGCCATTCACAACCCTTCCAAAGAATGTAAGAGACAGAATACACAGTTACGGCCTTGACACAATCAGCATAAGACATGTTATGTACACTAAGCATCGATGTACTGTGGAACCTCTGTGGCTGTTACAGTTGTCATATATGCCTGTATAGGTACATATCAAAGGTGGCATTGCACTCAATGATAGGTGTGAAGAGTGTCAAATACTGTTTAACAATGACAGACTGAGATTTACATGCCATACCTTTCTCTATAGGTTGTGCAACATTGACTGAATCCCCGCATCTTACCGACCATTGAAAGTCAAATACTAGATCACTGCCAGTGTCCATATGTCCCTGAGTACTGGGTCAACTGTTGTAGGGGTGTGGACAGTATTATATTTACCAGGGGTGGGTGACTTCCCAAAGGATGGGGACTATATTATAACACAGAACTTTCAAATTTACATTGTTCTAATATCAAACCCTATTAATCGTAAATTTAAAACAGTGAATATACAGAACAGCGAATTTTTTCCTAGGGAAAAAATTTGCTGCTCCAAAACACATACACACAACACAAGCACACCAAACAAACAGCAATCTACACACATACACCTAAACTGTTACACCTAACCCTACACTAAACTATACATACACCACTAACTATCCACTTACCTTAACCCAAACCCTAACCCTACGGTCCGTCACTATCGTACAGTCACCTCACCCACGCCCTAACTCTAACTCACCTACCCCGCCCTAACCCTCACATCCACACAATCACACACTTACCTGAACCCAACCCATAACTTTCCACCACAGAGCTAAAAATACTGAAGAAACAGAAATGGACATCCAAATTCTTTCCCTAGGAAAAAATTTGGTTTTCTGTTTCTTCGATATTTTCAGTTTGCTGAAAATGGGTCGATATTAGAACACTCGAAATTTTGAAAGTTCGGTGTTCTAATATAGACCCCAAAGGATGGTATTGTGCATTCCTTGGCATGTAGTAATTGTCAATGGTAACAACTAATTGTGTATGTCAACCCATCCTGGATAACTGTCGGTCCTGTGTGGGATTCAGTGGCAGCTCCTAATCAGCAATCATCTGAAAATGTAGTCTGTCTGGGTCACTGACAGTGGCCATGACTGCAGAGAAGGAATGGCTAGTGGGGTAGTCCCATGAATGGTTTGTGAGGGAAGTCCACTTATGACTGGCTTCATTGTAGCAGTGGACTACCCAATGCTATCATTCCTGAAAATGGCGGGCAGACACTTGGCTATCCACCGGCTGACATACTAGTTCATAGATAACCTGTACAGTTTGTCAATAATGTCTGATGGCCTAATAGTGCCAACAGCCCTGGCAGGCCGTGGTAGGTGGAGTGACTAATTTTCCCCTCATCCATTGCATAGTTTATCAGTCAATGAGGTCCACCGGTTAGGGTATGCATGATCTGCTCACAACCCAAACGAACTGGGTTTATTTCACTGTCTGTTGGGAACTACATTGTTACTGATCATTTCCATGATATTTCTGTTAACGGCTTTACATATGAGATGGGTCTATATTACCCTTTCGAAAGACGAACACGATTACATCCGAGTGACACCTCCAGGTGCATCTGCACTTAACTCCTACTGACACCTCTAGTCGTCAAATATTGCTTATTCATATTGGCATTGCTAATTCCAAAATCATGCTATGTACAAGGTCTTAAAAGATTTCATCTTAACGCTTACACAATGGCAAACTCAACTGCATTAATACTGGACATCTGTCTAGTGCAGGTAAATAGATATTAACTGTTGTTTTTATGATAATAATTTATACAGATATATTTTTACATTTTTCTAAATATCTCAACAACCGAGTAACACAGACAGAACTCCTTAACCTCATATGAAAACTCTGAGCTAGATGAATAAAATGCTGCTGACAGTGTGTGTAACTTGAATGGTTGCTGAGATATTGTAAGTTGTTTACAAAATATTGCAAATGCAATTGTTACTGTGTTTACTGTGACTTATAAAAATCTGTTTATGACCTAGAACCTAAAGAATACTACCAATATAAAAATAGTTTGTGCTGAAGAGTTTGCCATTTGTACTTCTTTCATAAACCTGTGGTTCCAGAGATATGAAGATTTGCTAGAAATGCAAGGACATCATTTGATTCTGTCAAAAGGCTTAGGCTCCACCCATTGGAAGTTACAGTGCAAAGTTCCTGAGCTCCATTGGAGTGAATGAGTTAATTGACATGGAACTATCGACCTGTTAAAATCCTGAATGGCCGCTTCAGCAAATTTTTTTCCTAGGGGAAAAAATTGCTCAGCTGTACAAAAAAAAAAAATTTCAAACCCTACATTGTGAGGGGTTTCGCCTCCCACATCCCCGTAACTAAATATACCAACTCTGAGATCACACTACAGTGGGGAAAAGGGCAAATGCCTGATGACAGCTGAGTGATTTTTTTTTCCCTGGGAAAAAATTTGCTGTAGTGGCCATTTGGGATTTTAAAGGATCGATATCTCCATGTTGATTAAGACGTATTTGGTGAATGCATCTTTCAAAATGGTAATATAGACCCTATTAGACTACTTGGACATCTGGGGACAGTGCTTGCCACTTCATGCTAGTTGTCCTGTGTGCAACCTAGTACTGCAGTTGATTCCATCATGGTTTCCAAGAAAATAGTCATCCAAGGTGTTTGTGTCTGAACAGAGCACAGGCAGCCAATAGAGTAGAAAGTAATATGTACATCCTGTGAAGATTAGGATGGGGCTTTTACACAATTCTTCTGAAGTTGAACACTGCTCAAGCAGTGTGTGTGCAACAACACAACTACCTTGTGAAGAATGCAGAAAAGAAGGTGGCCTCCTGAATTGCTGGTACCTGGAAATTACCACTGCTGATCTCACCACAACTACTCTCCCCTGAGATACTATGCACTTATACTGTTCCTATTACCAGAATCAAAACATTTGGACCAAGCTCTAGATGAGAAGCAGGACACAGCCTGTTTGTTCATCCACATAGTTGTCCCATGTTATGTAAGGCTCCATAGGCTTGACATACCCTTTTTTAAGTTGATGCCTTGATTATCAAATAGAGCAGTCATGTCAGTGGGCATGTATAATGCCATGTGTTCTGGGGTTGTGAGGATTTCAATAGGGTACCGACCAGACAGTGCTTAGGAGCACAGTTGCAGTGTCACAATATAATGTTCAATCTCAGGTTGCATACACGTCCAAGGTTGCTCAAACAAACACCACAGTGGCAGTGATCCATCTTAGGTGAGAATTTCACAGCAATGCATGCAGACTGACCTTCAACAGCTTAATAGTGGACATCTGCGTGACATGGATCCACTCTGCTGGGTGGTTGTTTGACAGCCATTGCGGAGTTGCAAGTCCAAAGTTATGCCTGAAACATTGAACAAGTTTTCAGTGCATGCATGGACATCCACATTTTCACTGCAAGGAGTGACTACAGACAGAGTGTTTGATGCTGTCAACCCCAAGGGTGTAGCAGCATGACCCTAACTTTGCTGGAGTTAAACACTGTCACATTTGTATGTATGGTATTGCGACCATGTCTTTAACAGGATTACAGTTAATGCAAGGGCCACATGCCTGGCAAAGCATTGTATTCACTCAACCATGTTATGGTACACTGTCAGGTGCTGTTTTACCTTAGGAGAACTATATAAAGGTGATAACATTAATAGAAACATTGGTTAATGTGAACCAAACACTAACCAGGGTTGGAAGTCAAGGTTACGTCCAAACATATGATCGTTTGAAAGATTGGGTTAAAAACGATCATGTTTTCTTTAGAAACTGTAATGCTGAAGGGACTAATAACACTGATTCAAGGTTAGTTACCCTTGAGTTTAAACTGCATAAGGTCCGTGCTTTGCAGTGTGATAATGCATATTTAAACGAATGTATATAAAAATGTTGGGTACCTAAAGGACTACGTGTTTTCAGGTTCCCCAATGGTATTAAGAAGGGGCAACCTGAATGTGATGAACTTTTGCAAATGTTTGACAGGCATGAAATCGAATTAATGAACTTTATTACAAAGATTAACAGTAAAAGAATTGATGTGTTGTTAAAGAAAATTGATTAATTAAATATTTTTTTTTTAAATGATACAGGTTTTGTTAAGTATAATCATAGATATAATAGTATTTTTGATAGGGCTGAAAATGATGTGGGCGTTAATATTGAAAGAAAGAAAAAGAAAATGTCACGTGACGAATATGAATATAAGCACAATCTTGCATACCCCTTCCCCAAAGCGTATACTGAAGGGGACGAGTTTTCTAGTAATCAACAAACTAATGATGGTAATTCCCATAGGGTAACACCTGGTAACAGACAAGTTAGTAACAACGACTCATATGAATCAGAATATCCCCCTCTTAGAACGTTACAGGATAAAAACAAGTATAGGGATGATAGCAATTTTTTTAGGACCCCCGGGAGGGGGAAGGAGGAACAGTTACAGGAACCAAACTAGTTGGAAGAAGAACAATTAACCACCACACCTAGTTATTACTGAAGACACGAGTTTAGGAAACCAAGAGACTATTATTGTTAGGCATGATGGGTTGTTGTTCACGTGCAAGGGCTTTAATATTTTTAATTACGCAGGGATGGAGATTAACAAAGAATTATTTCATTTACTTATGAAAGGGCTTAAATTTGTACCCACTACTAGGGAGAATATATGTGCCACTTTAATTGAATTAAAAACCTTTGTGAGGAAATTGAATCTAAAGTTTTTATATAAAGACCTCCCTTATAATAACAATAAGGGGAGAGTTATTAGTAAGAAGAAGAGTTGTTATAATCCACCCCCACACCCTTTGCTTAATTCTTTTGGAAAGGTTTGTTCCCAGGAAATTTATCAGACTTTACGGGAACATAGATCAAAAGTATTTAACCTAACTAAAACTGAAAAACAACTGTTGGATGAAATTAGAAGAGATACAAACTTAAGATTTATGAAACCTGATAAAGGTGGGGCTATGGTGATAGTCAATAGTGAAGACTATAATAATAGAATTTTCTGTATATTGCAGGATGAAACTAAGTACGAGTGCGTCTCCAGAAATGAAATAAATATTTCACATAGGAAGATTAAATTGCTTCTGGAGGACTCTTTGTATCAAGGGGCTATCAACAAAGAGATTTTTAGCTTACTTAATGTTGATTTTCCCACTATTCGTATAGCTTTTGGGATTCCTAAAACACATAAGGATGTTTTGGAATCCCCATACAGGTTAATTATTTCAGGTCAGAACAGCATAACATACCCATTAGGGGTGTTTATTGACCGGACAGTTAGGAAAGCTTTGATTCCCATTGACCATATTCTGGTTGATTCCTGGGATTTCTTGCGGAGGATTAAAAAATATTATTATAACAAGGATGTTTGTTTTTCCACAATTGATGTAGTCGATTTATTTACTTCCATCCCCCATGACAGGCGACTTGAGTTATTTTATAAAGTTTTGATAGAGAAAACCAATTTGAGTAACACCTTGATTAATTTCATTATTAAACTAATGGAAGTGATTCTTAAAAACAATTTTTTTTAGTTTCGGTGGGGAATTTTTTCGACAAGTCAAAGGGGTGGCAATGGGCAACAGTTGTGCGCCCTTATTTGCCAACCTTGTTATGTATAAGTGGGAAACTACACTTGTTTTTAGATCTCCCTACAAGGAACAATGTTTGTTATACGTTAGATTCTTAGATGACCTTTTCATTTTATGGAAAAGTGGTGAAACTCACTAAAAATTTTTGGATTTTTTTGAATGGATTATGTGATTACTTTAAATTCACTGGTGACAGCGGGAATTCCCACATTAATTATTTGGATGTTAAAATAATGAAGAATGTGGGATCCAATTGTTTTGAATCAAGTGTGTACAGAAAACCTACTTTTTCTAATGATTACCTAGAGTACACAAGCAGACACCCAACCTTTGTGAAGAGGAACATTGTGAAGGGAGAAATGGTTTGGGTCGCTAGAATGTGTTAAAATTTGGATTTGGTTAAATCTGAAATGGATTTATTGACCAGTATGTTTAGGGCTAGGGGTTATCCATTGGACTTTGTCAACAACATCAGGCACCAGGTGATAAGTGAATGGGGTTTTAGATTTAAACCCTTACTTGGTGGCAATGAGGTTAATGTTACTCAAGTCCAATGTCAAGATAGGGACTTTACACAGATGATGGTGTTAACATATGGGGAAACCTCATCTGGAGTTAGAAGTATTATCAAAAACAATTGGACTATGTTCAAAGGGAACCCTGAACTTTTGACAGTGATAGGGTATGAGTCCTTTTTTACATACAGGGTCAATAGAAACTTGAAAAGTTTATTGGAAAACCAGGTCCAAAATAAAAAAGGTAACACAAAGGGGACTACCAAGTGTGGGGCTTGTGAATACTGCAAATTTATTATAGATACCCCATCAATTGTACTGGGACCCTACAATATTGTTGTTAACTTTAGTGCAGGTTCTTGTACCACCACAGGTTTGGTGTACCTTGCTGTTTGCCAAGTGTGTGGGTTTTTTTATGTAGGGAAAACAGAAAGAAAGCTGAACAGGAGAATCTATGAACATATTTATAGTGTCACAAGGAAAGATGAAAACAATGCCCTGTATAAATATGTTTCCACGAATCAGGATCATTCCTTCCAGTTTGGTATTCTTGAGGTAGTTATTAAGGACATTAGGGGAGGTGATTGGGCAAACCAACTGCTCAGAGCTGAAGTGAGATGGCAACTTAGGTTAAATACCACTGTAGCTCCGGGGATTAACAATCACATTAGTATTAAGCCCGAACTTAGGTATCGGGCATCTAAACTTTAAAACCCCTCATTTTTACCCCTTTTTATGATATTCATTTTATTTTTAAATACTTTAAACAACACACACACACACACACACACACATATATATATATATATATATATATATAAATATATATATATATATATATATATATATATATATATTATATTTATACAAATTGTCCATGCCTAGTTTTAATTTCAATGTTTTAATGTGTTTAAATAGTTTCAGATGTAGTTTTTAGGAGGTTTTGTAAAACCATATTGTCACTTTAATTTCAAGGGTTGCTTTGTCTAATGAGAGTGAGCTTGTTAATATAAAAGGGCTGTTTTTCAAGCTTTAATTGTTCTGATGAAGTCTATTGACGAAAGCGCTTGACCTTTGGAGTACTGTGTGGAATTGTGGTTCATGACTTTGTACTTGGATTTTAATAAATTTGTATTGTGGTCGTAGGATATCGGCTTCAGAGTGGATTTTTGGTTTATTGGTGTTGGTTGCCACTCTCACACCACTTTTTATTCTTTCTGACATTAACTTGGTATGTGACATTGCTATCACATGCTGGTGTGAGAGAGAGAGATGTCTACAGACTTTAAAACAGCTTTGAAACAGACTCCCACCTAATGCCAAACAGATCACCTCATTATCCCTCCCTAGATGTAGTCTGTCTGATTGGCTGGGTGACTGTTATTTCACCACAGGCCTACTGCCTGTCCCCTGTGGACAAGGGCAATATGTGCTGATCATGTAAATAAGGGTAAACAATTGACTAAGATTGTTTAGTTCCTAGGGCCAGTACGCTAGTAAAGTCCAGTGATTCTATGATCCCATACACTGCTGCAAAATGCTCTCGCATTCATGCTTATGGCTACAATGGGAATAGCACCACCACCAATTAATGTTTGCAGAATACTGCATAGCACACACACTCTAAGTTGGCTGTACTCAGATTAGAACCCCTACCTATCTAATGGTATTTACTCCAGATCACAGTACTTAACACCTGCGCCACAGCTCAAGTAATATTAAGATAGATGCCATCATCAGACCTTGTTGTGGTCAGGCATTTGGAGGCTCACGTCACCTGGTACAACCATAATACTGCAAAACCCCGCCCCTTTCTAAGTCAGTGTGGTGATCATAAACACTTTATAGGGAGATACATGCACAAGCACACATAAACGCACACACCAAGTGGCCTGGAGTGAGACTAGATCCCCTACCTATCTAATCTTAGACACTACAATCACAGTCCTTATTGCACTAGCCATGGCAGAAGTCTGACAGTAGAATGGCAGTTGGTAGTCTTAAGGTACATGACATTAGCAGGCCTTGTGGGATACAGGAGTTTGGATGCCAGCATCAACTGCAAGGGCCAAAATGTAAAGCACAATTGGAGTTTGGTAGTCAATGAGGGAATCTTATTTGGTTGACAGGGAGAGGAACACACACAACAAATGAGCCGGAGTGAGATTAGAAACCCTGCTTATTGGGTCTTACACATTACAGCTTACAATAGTTATCACACGCACCACAGCAGAAGGCTGCTTTGTACATAACTGGAGGTGAATTCATTGTAGAGTACATAAACTATGCTTGTCTTGAACAGCATGTGTGGCCAGCAGGGAGACATGCTAATTACTGTTTTCTGCATCTAGTAGTGTAGCAGCAGATATCTGCTTCTTATCCTAGCTATGTTGCTACAGTAGATATTTTGGCCATATGTAGCTATTTGCATTTGGATGGCTAAGCACAATGTGCCCTGTCAATGCATGCATAGACAACTTTATACATTACACCACCTATTCAGGTGTTTGTGCATGTGTGGTGACATCCAGCAGGCTCAGAGGGCTGTAAGTTAGTCCATTAGCTAGTGTTGAGGCCTAACTTTTGGTCCTTTGAGCAACATTTTATATATATATATATATATATATATATATATATATATATATATATATATATGTCATAGTGCAGCTTTACTCACCATTATCAGTGTATGTGGGACAATACAGACATACACACTCATATAAACATATTGTATATAACAAGGATGAATATATAAATAGAAATGTGTGTGTGTGTGTGTGTGTGTGTGTGTGTGTGTGTGTGTGTGTGTGCACTGTTTTGCCATTTTGAATATTGTAGATATATGGGAAGAGACGGAGAAGTATATGTTTATATATATGTGTATACCTATATCCAATTTAAGCACACTTTCACAAAACTAAAATGACTGAGCTGAGTTCTGTGAAAGTGCGTTTCTATGAAAGCTCACTTTTGCAAAACTTAGTATGCCGAGTAGTTGTCATAGATTGCAGTGCAGCGGAGATAAGGGAATATCCCCTATTCCCCCACAGTAGTGTGATCTTGAAGTTAGTATATACATGTAGCTGTGGTGTGGTGGTTGCAGGGGGGTTTGGCCCACCTTGCATAATTGTGTTATTGTTATGTTTTGTGTGTGTGTGTGTGTGTGTGTGTGTGTGTGTGTGTGTGTGTGTGTGTGTGTGTGTGTGTGTTCAGCATACTGAGTTTCACAAAAGTGTGTTTTTGTTGAAATGCACTTTCGCGGAACTCAGCTTAGTCACTTTAATTTCATGAAAGCGTGTGTTTGTTGGATCAAAGTGTGATCTACCTACAGGGACATCACCAGAGGGTTCCTCCTCTAAGTCCCCCTGTGTCTGTGGCTGTGGTGACCTAGGCACTGGTGGGGGGCTATGTATCTCTTCCCTTTGCTGATCCTGCTGCAGGTGTTTCCATTGGATCAGATTGTGTAACATAGCACATTCTGTGAATATCTGTGCACATGTGGATGGATAATACTGCAAGGCTCCACCAGATATATCAAGGCACTGAAACTGTGACTTCAAAAGCCCAAACACAAACTCTATGATGTTCCTATTTTGTGTGTGTGTCTTATTATGGCATTTTTTTGTGGGTGTATGTGCATATCTGATGGGTGTTATCATCCACGGTTCCAGGGCATAGGCAACATCCCCAAGTAAATGGCCATGTGGAATGTCCTCCCTAGCAAACATCTGGTACAGCTGTGATGGGAGTTGTGATAACTGCCAGGGCTGCCAGCACACATATTCAGGATAATTCCCTCGGCATTGCATATGACCTGCCATTTGATGGAGTACTACCCCTTGCGGTTGACATAGATTCTACCTTGCTCACCAGTTGGTGCCTTGATGTGTACATGAGTGCAATCTATGGCACTCAGTATTTTAGGGTAGTGTGCTACATGCTAGAACTGTTGCATATTTCTGGCCCTCACCTCAGGGGAGAGGGGAAAAGATATGTGCTCACTGGCATGTGGTAGCATAGCATCCAGAAATTGGTGGAGTATCCTGGATGCAGATGCCTGTGACACCCCATCATGTCCCCAGTTGGCCTTTGAAAAGTACCTGTAGCTAGTATCCTAAGGGCTACACATACCTTTGTTTCTACTGGGATGGGTTCCACTTTGTTGGCTCTGTCTCTAAGTTGAGGGCAGCAGAGCTCAGTGAGTTCTTCTAATATGCCCCTGTCTACCCTGTAGCTCTCTATAATCTCCAGCTCATGTAGCTCCTGGAAGGTTACCCTGGGCCTGTACACTGTTTTCCTTCTCAGCCTAGGCCTGCTGTCAACAGCACCAGCAGCATTGACTTCAGCCTCTAGCACATGCAGATGTAGAATAGCTGCAGCAGCCCCTAGCATTATCTCATCAGTTAAAATTTCCAATTCAGTACACCAATAATTCAGAGTATTGAGGGAAAATCAAATTGTAGAGTGTATGCTTACTTTAAAAAAGTCCACCATGTGTGATTGGCTACTTATTATGCATTTCACCTGCTTAGGTTGTAATTAACATCATTTAATGGCCTTGCTTTATTGTGCAGTGTGGCTTATACAACAGTCAAAACCTATATTTGTATATATCCGGTTTTAGTTGCTTGCTGCCTATGTCATCAATGTCACTTGAGCGATATGTCCGTGAGACGGTGCTGAGCTATGTGGCACCACATGCAAACATGTGCACCAAGAATTAAAAAATTCTTACAAGTAATGGGACACCCTGCCCCTTGCTGGCATCCACATCCAGTGGAAATATGAACATGGAGTAGGAGCCTACACGAAAGGGATCTGCAAACATGGTCACTCCTTTTACTGATTCAAAAATTCACCTCATTTGCATTCATATCTGTGCTGACAGCCTGGTAACTATATGGTTCATAGCTACATGACCTGGGCAACAGCAACAATGCACCATTGTGCAGACCTGATGCAATGTCCTACCATACGTTGCTGACAAATACTATAAATTGCTTTTTATTCCTATTTGTTTTTTCAATTAGGCATGTTTGTGCACTGTGGCACATAGCGCAAACATCCCAAAATTATTAAAAAACATATTTTTACATATTCCTTTGGTTTTGCAGACATCCACAATGTACTTTTTGTAGATATATGCATGTGTTCTGACATTTCCTGGGGAGTTATGTCCATACTTCTGATTTTTTCCATCTCCTTCTGTTCATGTAAAGTCTTGTACATGGAAAAATTCCACTTATTTATTTATTTACATTTGTTGACTGGGAGTGTCCGACTGGACGTAGGTCCATTTTCAGTGGAGGCCCACGGAGAAAAGCTCCACAGTTAAAATAAACAGACAGTAGTTACATTGGATTACACAGCGATTAACAATTTAACATAGCAATTACTTACATATTTACAGATGAAGAACATAGTATATCAGTAGACAACTAGAATCTTTATCTGTGAAGTACATAACAGACATTAACAAATGTTACAATAAGAAGTTCCTCCTGTATAATAAGTATTAGGCTTATGAGCATCTGAGCTTGCTATAATCAAGGTAGTTAGTGGAGTGGAAAGAAAAGTAGTGGTTGGATGGGGTGTGTGATATTAGAGTGGGAGTTGCAAGGGCATAGCCAGCATGTTTTTAGGTGCGCTTTTAGTAAAGTTTTGAAGTGGGTGCATGATGGTATGGAGGTAATTGTGGCTGAGAGGGAGTTACATAATTTGACTATGGTGCAAGATAATAGTGCTACACCAGCAGAGTTATTGGCTTTAGTGATCTGCACTACTTAAACTACGGACACAGACATGGGGTCTACACGTATGCCTTTCTGCTTGTTGGATTGCTCAGCCTGGGTCATTTGCATAAGATTCACCTGCTTATGACGTAATTTGCATTACATGGAACTTTCCAGGTTTGCTCATGCTTGCATGCCACTAAGCTTACTGAATCTAAAATTGTTCATGCTTTTGTATACATCGCTCCACAATGTGTATACCAAAAAAAAATTGTGTAAGCGTTACTGAATTCCTCTTAATTGGTGTGACGCAGAAGAAAAGAACAGTGAAAATGTAGTTATTAATATGTTAGCAAGCAGTGCTATGCAATAAACCTGCCAACTGCCCAGCTCTCGCTACTTCCTTAAAACCTTGCATTCCCAACTGCTCGCTCAGATCCAAAAAACAAAACCTCCTTCAGGTCCACAAACCTGCACAACCTCTTGGACATCTACTGCTGTCTTACTCCTTAGCGAAACAGTGGAAATCTCTCCCCACACACCTACACAACCTACCTAACCATACAAATTTCAAATCTCAGCTACTCTCATCTTTCTTCCAAATGGGAATGCCCTTTCCACGCTCCAACTACAACCCCTCCCCCCTCATTCCACCTTGCACTGACTCACCCAACTACCTCTACTATTACTTCATCCCACCCAAAACAATCCCTCCCCTAACAAAAACTAATTTTCTCTTTAATATCTATTATTCCATACTCTCCAGTCTCAAATATACTATTACCTTCTTCATGCATAGTATTTTCCTAACCTACTAATGGCTAGTAGCTACATATTTTGAAATGTTAAACCTACAATTGAGTTTATAACAAAAATATTCACTTTATGTAAATGTTGAATTTCTGTATTGAATTATGTATTTTCAGTTTTGTAACATTGTGACAAGCCAATTGCAAATATCATGGAGCTTATCTGTAAATGTTTAATTAGCTGTATGAACTATGTCCTTTTGAAACACGTGAAATGTAACTTGCAATTATTGTGGAGCTTTTCTCCCTGGGCCTCCACTGAAAATGGGCTCTTCTTGGCCCAGTGGACTTCCCCGGTCATCAAACTTAAGAAATGCAGTACAATATCACATTTTGTATATTTAGTCATTGATATTTCAACCTCAGTACTGTACACACAAGAAGATGACTACTGACAAACTGGAGGAAGCTAGATTCAAACTAGCCAATTTCACCTATATTCATACTACAACCCTACCTACCTGGTGACTTGATCTTTGCTGGAAGTGCACAAAGTAATGGAAGTCAAACGCTTTACATTTGTGAATATGCAGTGAAAGCATCACACAGACAATCTAATATGAAATATTGTAACTATACATATATATACCTAACAGTGTGGACAAAGACATGCAAATGTGTGCAGTTATTGTATGCTGAACTTAGTGTGGTACTACTTAATAATAAATAAAATGTGTATACATGTATATGATGAATGATACTCCAAAGTTGTTATCCTCCTGTAAGTACATATGCATGAATACCAGTCAATACCTATGTAAAAATACACACACACATGTATATGTATATGTATATATATATATATATATATATATATATATATATATATATATATATATATATATATATATGTGTGTATATATATATATATATATATATATATATATGTGTGTATATATATATATATATATATATATATATATATATATATATATATATAGATATATATATATATATATATATATACGGATCTACTTCACATGACTGAAAACTCAAAATATCGAATTTCATTTGACTAAGAGCACAATATTTAATTTTCAAAATACTGAAAAGTTTGAATCTCAGCTTACAATGCTGAATTCCAATATATTGAATTTTAAGCCATAGACATTATGTGTGTTTCCCTTCCCCTGTGATTTGCTTGTGATAAAAAAAAATTACTGTAACTGAAAGGGACAACTGCCAAAATACCGACAGTAGTGCAGAAAGCGCTGTAGCGTTTCTAAATGTGGGCACGTCTCTACATTTTTATGAGAAGTATCTAAAGTAAAATGGCGGACATTATGTGTCCTCCCAGCAGTAGTGGCAGTGTGAACAGTACTGTAAGGTAAGTAAAGGGTATATGCTCTTTTCCCTACTGTAGTGCATTCCTGGAGATAGTATATATAGTTAGGGGGGATGTGAGGGGTGTAGTTCCCACCTAGCTTGGTTGTATATCATCTGGTTTCTGTTAAGAGGGTAAGAAAGAGTTAGTCACTGGTATTGTAAGTGTGCACGTCTATGACTTAAAATTTAGTATTTTGAAATTCAGCATTGTAAGCTTTCAGTATAATGAGACACAGTCAAATGAGTTTTCAGTATTTTGAAAATTAGGTATTGTGGTCTCAATCAAATGAAATTCAGCATTTTGAGTTTTCAGTAATGTAAAGTAGATATATATATATATATATATATATATATATATATATATATATATATATACATATACATATATACAAACACACACACACACACACACACACACACACACACACACACACACACAGATGTATATATACATATGCATATATATATGTGTGTGTGTAGCTGTATATGTTTGTCTTTTTTTATATGGACGTGTGCATACATATGTTAGCCAAATTTAGTGTGTGTGCATATATGACATGAGAAATAAAAGTAAATTGCAAGTGCTGCCATGGGCATTAAATAAGATGCTGAATACATTTAACATCACAGTCTACATAATATATCCATTGTGTAAAATTAAATGCTGACATCCACAACATAACTGAATAACAGAGTGGAACAAAACCACTACCTACCATAAAACATTTTCTGCAAGTCATTCATGCCTGTGTAAGAATAATCAATCTGGTGAATGCTGTACATAATATTTGTGGAAGGATTCAACACCCAAACGACACAACTAGAACTGCATGTCATCACATTGCCTATAGCAATAGCTCTCGGCTATAACAATTCAGGTATACAAATGTAAGTGGTACGATTCAACACCAAAACTATACAACTGGAACTGCATGTCATCACATTGCCTATAGCAATAACTCTCAGTTATAACAATTCAGGTATCCAAATATATATAGTTTAATTTAAGGTAATGATTTGTGATATCAGCATTCACACAAAGGAGGGACATGCTTGTGCTAAATGGCTAAGCTCTCCCTGACCAGGGTGACATAGCAAATCTACTGTTTGATAAATTTAGCTCTATCTTTACCCTTCACTACCCACACTACCTTCTGTGAAATCCCTTCTAGCATACCCCCCAACATTTAGCATGGAGCAGGTCCTGGAGGTGCTTGATAAGGACAAAAGCACTGCCTCAATGGGTTCCAACAATATTCCTGATTGACTCCTAAATAGCCTAAAACCTGACCTATCAGGACCACTTGAGGCACTCTTTGACTACAGCATCAAAACACATTACATGCCAGGTGAATGGAAAGCATTAGCAGTCATCCCTCTTTATAAAGGTGAACCATTAGATGACCCCAGGAACTACAAATCCATCAGTCTGACAAGTCTAAATTGTAAAGCTATGGAATGGATTATTATGGAAATGATCAATAAGGACATTGGCAACCAGCAGACACTAAACCCATCCCATTTTGGCTTTGTTAATGAATGTATTGCTTACTTAACCTGGTAGTCTTGTTTAAGAGGGTCGCAATGGCTATGGATAAGGAGAAAACAGTGCATACCACCTACCTTGACCTAGTCAAGGCATTCAATGCAATATCCCATTCAAGTATTGTTTACAAGTTCTCAAAAATAGGCATAATTCCCTACATATCTCACTGGATTGCTAGCTGGCTCACAGATAGGAGCCAAAGAAGTCAGGATCAGTTAGACCACCTCTGGCAGGAGACCGATTCTCAGCAGAGTACCCTAGGACTCTGTGTTGGGCCCAGTCCTGTTAAGAATTTACTTCTTGAAAGTCAAGCTAATAACAAAGGCCTCTGTCTCACTAAGTTTGCAGATGAATGTAAATTGGGAGCTATCATAAATTCTGCCATTATACAATCATCTACAAGAGGGTCTAACAAAAGTGTAAAAGACATGCATTAATACTCAATGCAAAAAAATGCATTATAGTGCCCTCTGGGAAAGTGTCACCCAAGATAATTACTTCATCAAGAAACACACCTAAGAGCTGACCTGACAGAGATCTGAGAACATATGTAGACAGTAATCTGGCTTTCAACCAACATACAGCCAACACAGTAAGAAAATTATTCTCTGTTGTCCAGCTCACAAGCAATGGCATGACATCCAGATCCAAGAAAGTAACAGTACCATTCTACTCAGCACTTATCAGACCCATCATTGAGTACAATGCTCCCTTTATCATGTACCTAGCCAGGAACCTGTAACAGTTGGAATGCTCTCAAAGTTTCTTCACCAGGTGAATCCAGGGTATGAATATCCTGTCCTACACAGATCACCTTAAAGTCCTATCTCTGTCCTCAGCCTCCTACAGGTTACTGAGAGGTGATCTATGCCTAACATATAAGATATCCTTGGTTTGAGATCTGATTGATCTTTTGTACATCAGCAAGACAAGCAACACCAGAAACATTAGATCCAAGGACCTGAACTTTGTCAGCAACATAAATAGAACCTGCCTGAGGGACTGATATGTGTATCAAAGGATTCCTATGCTAAGGAATACGTTTCCCATCTATGTGAAGCAGAGTTCATCCATGACTCTGTTCAAAAGAAACGTTGATCATTGGATGGAAATTTCAAATTCACCTCGGCATGTCCTCCCTCCAAGTTTCTGACAGACAGAGGTTGACAGTAAGCAAATTAACTGCCAGCTAACATAACCCCCCCCCCCCACACACACACACACACACACACACACACACACACAGACACACACACACACACACACACACACACACACACACACACACACACACACACACACACACACATAACCATTAGCCACCTCCAAATGAACATACCCCACCATGTAGGTGTCCATGGATCTCTGGGACAAAACTAGGCTGGGTTGCATGACTAGGCTTGTAAAGATCCTGGTGGCCATTAGCCTAGTATAAACTTATGAACCTATGTTAACATGCAGTACTGTCATTTGTACCTATTTAGTTTCTACATTACATTAACCACATGAGAAAATGTAACATTTAATTATAAGTACACATATCCATAAGTCATATACCCATGTGTAAAGGAAACATAATTACAGCATTGTACACAAATATCATAATACAGAATATTCTGGAAAATCTGCAGATAAAATGTGCAATTATTCACAGTATTAAATTAATGTGTAAGCAAGTGTGTGCCCATGTGGGCCTACTCATATCTACTTGATTTCACACACACATATATATCTATGTTGCTGTGTACCACATTGTTACACATCACTGTGTTATGTGTGATACCCCACTGTCAGTGTACAACTTATACATTTAGGTTATATCTGTGCTGATACAGCCCCATACACTACACAGGTCTATATTTATTGTGGTATTGGCTATTTTACAGCTACCTTCCAATGCTAGTTATCAGTATGATGATATCCTGCCTGTTAATGACACATTTTCTTGCGCCTACCTCCTGTGGGACACATATGCCAGTGTGGCCCTCTTTGGTGATGTACCTTGCAGAGAGACTTCCCATTGTGATGTTTCCTCTGTATGCAGCCAGACATGTTCCTTACTGAGTTGTGTGCATATGATCTTGCAGGTAACTCATATGCTTCTGTTGTGTATAATGTTCAATGTGGACAACTAATGGTTTGTTTCCATTACTCATGCTCTATGCTGCTGTTGTGGAGAAACACTGTGTGAACATCACTGTTTAGTCAGTGTACATTTGTACTTCTGGCTTGTCATGAATCAAAGGTGTATGTCAGATGCTGCTGTGTTGCCTGAGCAAGGACATATGGCTCCATCCTCCATCATCCACACTTATTTCTTCTCATCCCTGTCTACTCTTGATCATCCTGTGACAGTTCTAATAGCTCTACATCTGATATCTGGAGTTCTTGGTGTATTTCTTTCACACCTGTGGCTGTATGCCACCATATTTTGATGTTATCATGTTGTGTAGCATGGTACTCATGGTGATTATCTGTGAAGCCTTTTATGGAGTGCATTGGAGTGATATGTCCAGACATCTGAATCTGCTTTTAGCATGCTAAGAACATGCTCAGTGGTGTTTTGCTTCACAGTGTGTGCTCTGTTGTATGTATCCTTGGCAGGGGTTGATGGGGCTCTGTATGGTACCATAAGGAAAGGCTGCAGTGGATAACTACAGTCAGCTGTTTTTAGGGAAATAAGAATAAATATTTGTTCATCTTGCTTCTTGTTGCAGTTTCTGGCTGCTGTTTACTGTATAGCTGTGGCCATGTACTTACCTAGTAGGAGACCCTCCAGTATTTTACCGTGTTGAAAAGCAGACCTTAGGGCACATTCTCTTCTAGATTTCTGTATCAATCACATTACCAGGGTGTGTTGCCATGATAATGATTCTGGCTGTAGAGCACACCACTTGAAAAAGGAATGCTGGCCACCCCTTTCTATTAATGTTCCATTCGGTATCAGGTACAACTGTGATATTGATCGGCATGTGGATGCAGTCTTTTGCTCCAAGAACATGAGGAAGTTGTCAATGGCATAGAACTGTTGTATGACAGTTCTGCACTCTGTGGCTGCTGTTGGGAAGTGGTTATATTCATTCATCTCGGTGCATATTACTGCCAGGAACTCTGCAAGAATGTGAATGGCAGCTGTCTGGGGCAATTTTAAAGCCACTCCCTTAAGCCACTGAAATGTACCAGAGGTCAGAAGTTGCTCTCAGGGTTTGCGAATGACATTGGCGTGAATCTTATTTAGGAACATTCTTACACCAGTGTTCACATTCTCAAAGATCTAATGTCAGACTTAATGTACACTGGACTAAGTCTTTTTCAACCAAGCACCATGTTGTATTGCATGGTAAAGTGTCATAGCATTTTGTCTTGAAACTTACTGATATGTACGTCTGTATCCTGTGCACATATGTGTTTTATATGCATTCTGAAGGCCAATATATCAATAAATGTATAAGTAACAGCAGTAGTATGTCTGATAAACTGATTAATGCATGCCATGTAATGTAAGAGAGTAACTTAAAAAACATTATGATTGGCAAGCCGACTCTTTAAAGTCCTTCTATTTATATCATCAGTAAATGAATATTATGAAATATAGAATGTTGCATAATCATTACATTATACTTATTATTACACCATTGTGTTTTTTTGTTATACAACCTATAAATAAACCTTATGGGACAGATCTGCTGGCTTTTATGGCAGCACAACAAATGTACTACATTAAGATGTAATGGATAAAATTAACAAATGCCCTATTTCATTTGTTTTGATGTTGCTACTTGCATATCTTATAATCACTTCACAGTTACGCTGGTGCACATCTGACATTACAGTAATACGTGGTTGTTTATAGGCAATTGCCTGTAAAGCTGTTTGTGTTATGTGACACGTCAATACGTTCTGTGAAGTAGAAGATAGATGTGTAATTATAGGATGACTTGCTATATGTATTATATACACACATGCATATCACTGCTGTGAGATCGACCTCCTCCTGTACATTGTTTAATCTGTAGGTTGTCTTACTCTATGTACACATATGACTACTGCCATGTCTTATAACACGGCTGTCATAGCATCACATTGTACAGTGCCACACAATGCATAATGTATCTGCTTGTATATAACTGTAATGAATATGTATTTTAACTGGTGTATGCATTCATGTGCATACCTTATCAATGATTGTGCTTTATTTCAGCCATGATTTGCATACAAGTGTGATGTACTGTACATTACAGGCCATTTTGTAATTTAGTGTGGATTGGATGTATGCCTGACATCAAATAAAGTGTTACAGTTTGATAAGGTCATATCATAGTGTAACATCACATACATAACAGTTACAACATGTACATTGTGTAATTATCACCTGATTTTTCATTTATTCATTGATTTTAGGTTAATGTGCATCATGTATGTATGTACATATGTATGTATAATGTTTGTTCCTATGGTGAAATATAACAGAGAGTTAGACTCATAACACCTACCAACAATGATGATGTGCCAAACCACCTCCGATCGAGTTGAACTCTGAGGACCAGGATGATGACCAGGATGGGGACAATGACATTGATGACAAGAGACTGGGACCTGCATATGCCATTGTTCCTGTGCTTCAGCATGGAAGACGTCCAACACTATGCCAAAATAATGACTTTTGGGACCTGATCTAGGATGTAGTGACAGATGTGTTCTAGCTGCAGATGAGGGACCTGATGAGTAACTTTTTTCAGAACACAGTACAGGCCATGCAGGACACCTTCCAGAGCTCACCAGAGAGACCTTTTGTGATGTTTGACCTCATCTGAGTGGTCCCTCAGGAATGTAAGTATTCCCTGTGTGATCCATTTATGTAATGTTACCACCATGGTGTTTTTCATATTCCAATTTGTATGACATAGACACAATTGTGCACACATCCCATACCTTTCAGATATATGTCATAATTAATGCTGCAAATATCGGGTCATATATGGCTTTATCTTGCTGCTGCAATATGACACACATTAGCAAATGACACGCATTACCATTACTAGTTACATGATCATTACATGCTGTCATTGGTGCATAAATTGCTCCATATGGGCAGGAGTGCTACTCCTTCAATCTGTGTGTGTGTGTGTGTGTGTGTGTGTGTGTGTGTGTGTGTGTGTGTGTGTGTGTGTGTGTGTGTGTGTGTGTGTGTGTGTGTGTATTCTTATGCATGCAGTGCAGCATAATATTTTATGTCCAATCACTCTAGCCCTGTACGTGACAGACATGACTGTTGCAGTTAGCATAATGTGAGTGGGACAAAATTGTTCTGCTTGTGGTGTTCCTGTATATACTTAGAAGGGATGACAGCTGCTCATGCTACATTATTCCCACTCTTCTCACATAACACAGTGAGGTCAGTCATGTGTTTATTTTCACATGTTATCCACATGTATGAATTGCACCCATTGTTGTACTTTTTGCTGTCTTATGTCTCTTCAGTAACATGGCATGTCCTTGATTTTGTACCTTATGTAACATTGCTGGGTCATGGCATACCATTGGCACAATGACCTTGTGTGTGTCATGTACTGGCAATTATTGTGCCATCTTGTTTTAGAGTACTGTGACAGGTACATCATAACAATGCATACTCCACATACTGCACTCACATTCCTTGGTCCCTTTTTGAATACATGGAGGTGATGCTTTGTATAACATCATTCATGCCTAACCTTTTCTCCATATCTTGTTTATGGCACTAACCAGTCTTTTAAAACATAGCTTATATTAGGACAAGTATACATGGGTTAGCACACATGTCTGTGTGTAAGCATTTGGAGTACGTATGCATTGGTTTACATGGATGTACATGTGTATGGCCATAATATGATTGACACACAACTGCCCTTGCATTATGTAATTGGTTACATGCACTTATTCCATTTTCTTGTGCAGTACTTGCATAGACAAGACTGTCTTTTGATCAGGCATACACATGTACTGTGATATTTATAACAATAACAGCAACAATAATAGCAAAAAAAATAAAACACCTTCCAAACTCATGCAATACAAACAACTTCGCAATCAGGCTAAAAGCTTAGTTGTTAAAAATAAAAAAAATAATACTTCTGAGCTATACCAGACCAGCATAGACAAAACCCCAATAAATTCTGGGGAGCTATCAACTCCCTACTCCACGCAGGCACTTCATGCCCAAACCCAGAAAAAACTCCATCAAGCTAGCCTCACTCTTTAATACATACTTCATTGACACCATCGCAAAGCTCTCTACTACCCTCCCACCCATCAACCCAGACCCACAAGTAACACCATCTGAACATACCCTTTCAAATCCTCTACCTATTTTCTCACTAACACCCATTCACACATCCACCATCCAAAAACTTCTTCATAAATTAAAACCATGTACCAACACCCCAGATAACTTATCTGCAGAATATCTACAACTAGCAGCCTCCTCCATTGCATATCCCATTAGCATTCTCCTCAATAGGGCCCTTCAAGAATCATGCATACCTGATATCTGGAAAAAAGCATTTGTCCTCCCTCTTGATAAAGGCGGCAACAACTCTGACATCTCAAACTTCCATCCTATTTCCATTCTTTCCCCATCTCTAAAATACTAGAGAAGTGCATTCATACGCAGCTCCTAAGTCATCTGGTAAAACACCAACTCCTTTCCCCCACTCAACATGGCTTTAGGCCGTGACATAGCAGCAACACTGCCCTCATTTCTTTCTTAGACACAGTAAATAGAGCTAACGATTCTGGCTCCTTAGTCTCTGCCCTCTTTCTTGATTTATCAAAGGCATTGGACACTTCTTCCCACTCCCTACTGCTTTCTAAACCCTCTGAATTCAATCTATCTCCCCATACCCTACAATGGTTTACTAACTATCTCTGCAAAATACATCAATCTACTATATGGCAGCACTCTCCTTCACTCTCCTTCACCCTTTCATCAGTACCAATATAGGTGTTCCCCAAGGTTATATTCTGGGACCCTCCTATTTAGTATATTTGTCAATAACTTTCATACCACTCTTACCTACTGTACTGTCATCCAATATGCAGATGACTCAACTATCATCTCTTCTTCCAAATCTACCACTGTATTACAGCATCTTACCTAGGAAGCTTTTACCTCCACCAAAACCTGGATGTCTCAGAACCATCTCGCCCTAAACCCCAATAAAACAAAACCCTTAATATTCACCCCTACTAAGTCTAGCCCTGTTGACAAGTTACTACTCACTGTTCATTCCCAAATCAACACTATCATCAAAGTTATCCCTAGTACCAAATTGATAGGTGTCATCACTGATGACAAATTAACTTTCAACCTTCACATCTAGAATATACTCTCTCACCTTAAATTCAACTTTTCTCTTTCCTCCCTAGATGGTACCACTATGTCCCCTGCCTCACTCTCCAAACTCCTTGGGGTAATAATTGATGACCAACTAAAATTTGACTTGCACTTACAACAGGCCATCAAAAATATCCACCAAAAACTTGGACTACTTTATAGGAACAAAAAAATTCACTAGTGCCACTAAATGCACTCTTGCACAGGCATTTCTCTTACCTTGTCTTCTATATGCTTCCCCCATCCTTACCAGTATCCAGACTACATCTATGTAGAAACTGTAACAAACATACAACAAAATTGCCAGATCTATTCTAAACCAACCACTTGCTTCACATCACTGCCTCTCACTAAACAAACTTCAGTGGCTGGAATTTCTGGACCTTCTACGATCGCAACTCTACTCTACCTTTTCCATACTCAACAACCCCTCTGCCTGCCTTGGTCTCACCTCCCATGTTACACACTACCCCCCCCCCAGCCACTCTGGAGTGCTGGTCAGCATCTACTCTCAGTTTATAAACCCAAAAGGAATATTGGCAAACTGCTTGACAAACACTCTGGGCCAGATTCAGGAAGGCTTACACAGAGTTCAAGAGTAGTGTAAGCCTCCGTGTAAGCCTCCCGATTCAGGTACAGCCCAAACCTCCGTGTAAGAGACAGCTAACACGTCTCTTACACGGACTGGGCGTGGAAATGCTCAATACCTCATTTGCAGCTCCAATATATGCAAATGAGGTATTTGAGCGATCCACAATGCAGAAACCAGTCCATGTAACGGACGTGTTAGCTGCAGAAATGTACTCAGCTGACAACTGAGTACATTTCTGCAAAATCAAAAACGGAGCTATGTCAGCTCCAAATAAAGGGTGCATATGTGTCATTAAGCATGCCAATGGCCAAATATGTGGCCATTGGCATGAAAAAGTGTTGCAAAAATAAGTTATTTAACTTTTTTTTTCACGGGATTATTGTGTTTAAATGCAGCGCACCCAGCAAACGGGTGCGCTACCTAAAACTGAAAACCGAAGCTTATAAGCCCACAATTGTGGGATTTATGTATTACATGGAATGTCAATGGAGGGACTTGCAGACTAAAAACAATATGGCCTCCGTTTAGTGGTTGTCAAGAGGGGAAGCTCCGTGTAAGATATGTAACTAAGCATTACTAGGCAATCCTATGTAAATGAGGGTTACAATACTGAATCACACTGCCACATAGGTAATGAGCACTTTCTGAGTAGTGTAAGAGTTAGAGAAGGGGGAGGAACAGAGTAAAAGGTAGGTGACATCACGGAGGGGAAGGATAGAAAGAAATGTCCCAGATTGGAGGGCAATGTAAGGTAACAGATGACAGACAGACATCGGGGGGGAGGTGTGTCCCAACAGAACACTAGGAAAGTAAAGAAATTGAGGGTATACGCTATCCCTACACTCCAAGTTTCTTGATATACGTGTATGCGAGCGTGTGCGCGCGTGTAAGACAGGTTCAACATGTGGGAGCGTGTTGCAAACTGTTTACAACGGTTTGCGGGTGTGCACGTGTGTAAGGCAGTGTGCGCGCGTTTTAGCATGAATCAGCCTAGCTAACACCGTGTAAGGATGTGTGCGCACGTGTAACACTGTGTAGGGATGTGTGCGCGCGTTTAAGTGACTGTGAGCGTGTTTAAGCTGGTGTGCACATTGCTCCCCTCAGGAAACAGAGAGGAAACAGGAAACAACCAAAATACAGGAAACTGCCAGGGAATACTGCTGGAGTTAATTGGTGGAAACAATTACAAGCAGGCAATTACACAGGCAGACTAGAAGCCCAGCCCAGCACTTAAAACACAACAAAGAGCAGTGAAGGCTGTTTCTCACAAGAGATACTGCCAGAAGCTAAGCTATCAGAATTGAAAACTGAAATAAAGCTGAACTCAGAGCAGAAATGCTAGGGGCTGCCATGGCTATTATAATCAGGCATAGGTGAATTGCTGAGGGTGGTGACAATGCAGATGCTGACAGACAACCCAGAGTGAGGAGAAGGAGAAGAGTATACAGGCCCAGGGTCACCTACCATGGGTTACATGAGCTGGAGATAGTAGAGCGCTATAGAGTGGCAGAGAGCTCCTGCAGCAGATTGTTGAGCTGTGCAGGCCACACCTCACACACAGAACCAACAGAGGGGAACCCATCCCAGTGGAAACCAAGGTATGTGTTGGCCTAAGAATACTAGCAACAGGTACCTTCCAGAGACCAACTGGTGATATGATGGGGATATCACAGGTATCAGCCTCCAGGGTACTGCACCAGTTCCTGGATGCCATGTCACCACATGTCAGTGATCATATATATGTCCCTAATGACCGTGAAGTTGTGGCCAGCAATATGCGTCTCTTCCAGCAAATAGCGGGATACCCTGAGGTGCTGGGTGCAATAGACTGCACGCACATACGCATCAAAGCACCAGCCGGTGAGCGGGGTAGAGTCTACATTAACCGCAAGGGATACTCCTCCATCAACTGCCAGGTCGTGTGTGATGCCCAGGGCATAATAATGAATGTGTGTGCTGGCTGCCCTGGGAGCTACCACGATTCCCACATCTGGCATCTGACGCAGCTGTACCAATCATTTGCCAATGGGGACTTCCCACACGGACACCTAGTGGGGGATGCAGGTTATGCACTTGAGCCGTGGCTGATGACACCCATCAGAAATGCACACACACCTGAACAGGAACGCCATAATGAGGCACACGCACAAACACGTAATATCATAGAGCGTGTGTTTGGGCTGCTCAAGTCACGGTTCCGGTGTCTGGACACATCTGGTGGAGCTTTGCAGAACACACCAACTACATGTACCCAAATGATCATGATATGTGCTATGCTACATAATATGATCCTGCGGAAACAGCTGCAGCAGGACCAGCACAGGGCTGGGCCAAACATCCCCCCACCATTGCCAAGGCCACCACAGGCAGGGGGTGACTCGGAGGAGGAACAACCTGACCTTGTCCCAGTAGGCAGAAGGAGGCGTGCCCAGTATGCCCTGGCCTTGGCAAAGAGGCAACGCATAGCACATACGCTTGGTCAGCAGGAACACTGGGACTGATACCCGCTCTGACTCACTCATACAGTAACAGGGATGCCTAACATGACACAACCTGCTTCCAAATGTACAGGGAGTGTAGTATGTGTATCCGACAGAGGTGGCCCTGCAGCACCACCTGAGGCATGAATGCCATGTGTTAAGTAATGTAATATCATGTACAATATGCACACCTGAGGACCCCAACTAACATCCATATCCACGCATATGACCCTGTGGAAACAGCTGCACATCATACAGTGATGTACATGTGCAAAAACATGGAACAAGATACAAAATGAGGGTGTCTAGCAATAAATAGCATGGATAACCACACACCCATGTTTGTACCACAACAAGAAGCAACATGGAATAGCCATGGTCAAAGAACAATGGCTAAAACCGACTACTACTATATAGCCTGCTGCAGACCACTGTCCTAATAGCAGGAACTGCCCCAGGCCTATGTCCATAGGTTCATACTAGGCTATCTGCCCTAGGGCATTAATAAGCCTAGGCCAGAGTTTTGTGGCATCTGCCACCCCTGCAAGTTGATGGATATGCCCATTATTTTGCTGTGCCTCTGTCAAGCAGTGATACTGAGGTTATCCCTGGGGTATACCTGCAATCTCCCATCCATTGGTCAAGATCTCACTTGAACAAAGCCAGTGAGGTGCTCAGCCCCACATGTACCAGGATGTTGTTCCACAGCATATGGACTCTCTGGGTGATGAATCTGTCCCTCCAGCACATCCTATTAATATCTGTGTTGAGGTTTAGGTCTCCTGCCCTTGTAGTTCTGATGGATGTAGAGGTCTTGAGGTGAAGCATGTTCATAAAGTCTGGGTTGGACATAGCCTTGTATGTCAGGCACAGATCACCTCTGAGCAGTCATTAAGTGACTGAATACAGCTGGAATTCCTTCAGTCGGGCAGCATAAGAAATATGTTTGAGACCCTTTCACCTCCTGTCGAGGAATTTGTGGGCCCATCCAATCTGAATGGGGCAGTGTATGCAATCATTGGTGTGATGAGTACAGGGAACGATGACCTCCCTTGATCTAGATGTGAATCACTGCATGATGAGGTGGCCAATGTAGAAGGCCTTCCAAACTACCCTGGCAATGTGAGTGTCAAGCAAAGGTCACTGTCAACCTGGGTGCCCAGGTCCCTGATAACCTACGTTGTGCTTAGAGGATTGCCACCTAGATGGGAAGTAGTGGTAACCTTGTTCTTCCTGAAGGGTATGGCTATGCATTGTTTAGTGTTTAATGTAAGGCCATGGCCGTGGCACCAGTTATCTGTGTCTATGAGACCCTTCTGAAGGATGTCTGTGTCAGATGGGTTTCCAGCTATGCTTCCCAGTTTGCAGTCATCTTCAAACTTTGTCAGCCATAATCCTCCTGTGTTTGCTCGTACTTCTGAAAAGTAGATACTGAACAAATGTGGGCCCAGGACTGAGCCCTGTGGGACACCACTTGTGACAGCTCTGGAGTGTGAACTGGCACCAGCAACTTTGACCCTGTGTGTTCCGTCACTTAGCCAATTTGCAACCCATGCTGTGATGTATGGGTTCACAATTAAGCTGGTGATGTTTTCAATGATACCTGAGTGGGGTATTGTGTCGAAAGCCTTTGCCAGGTCAAGGTAGGCTGTGTGGACTGCCTTGCCCACGTCAATGGCCTGGGTGAGTGTTTTGAAAAAGTCAACCAAGTTTAAAAGGCATGATCTGCCCTTGACAAAGCCAAACTGGATTTGATCCAATGTCTGCAAGTCCCCTATGTCTTCATTTAGAATTCCCATTATGATCCTCTCCATAGCTTAGCAGAACAGGCTTGTCAAGCTGATGGGATGGTAGTTTCTGGGGTTGCTGGAGGCACCTCCTTTGTGAAGTGGGTCCACCATTGCTGTATGCCACTCCTTGGGAACATATCCTGAGGTGAGGCTAAGATTAAACAGCTGCCCTAACTGCGGGTGTAATTACTCATTGAGTTCATGGAGCACACAACTGGGGACACCATCTGGTCCCATGGATAAAGTGTTTTCTGCCTTGGATTGAGCAGTTCCCACCCCAGCAGTGGAGATGTTTGGGGGGCTACAATCCTCTGGTGTACATACCCCCAGTTGGGGGAGGGAGAAATCTTTACTGAACCTGTCAGTCAGTATGTTGCCAATGTCTGTAGGTGCAGTGATATCAACATTATTCTGAACTAAGTCTGAGCATATCTGGGAGTTTCCTCCCAGGTTTCAAACATAGGTAAAAAGGCCTCATGATTGTCCCTGGAGTCCTGAGTGGGTTTACTCTCAAAACATGCCTCGGATGATTGTATGGGGAACCCAGTGTTTTACTCACAATGAGCAGGGTGCCTTCCCCTACGGATTACGCTCTATCTTGTAGTAGCTCCTTCCTTGTGTTGTACAGCTTGTTTATGGCTAGGGTCCACCAGACTGGATGCTTGCCTGTGGTACAAAGAGTCATTATTATTTGGGATTGCCTGAACCATGCAGTCCTGGAGGTGCTGGTAGAAGGCATTTCTAAGTGATACAGTGGCTTGGGTAATGGTGTCTGCTGGCCTGGGGGCCTTGAAAGAGACCACACCAGTCCTCAGAAATGTGAAGTCGGCATTTGAGAAGGTCTTCACCGTTTCATTTCCCATCTGGGGTGTGGGTGGGATGTGGACTCCCACTGAGAATAGTCCATGATCTGATCTCACCAATGATGGGTATATGTCTGGTGTTGAACAGTGTGACCCCATGTTCGTGATGATGTGTTCTAGTATGTTGCCTCCACTTGAGGGGATTGGGACCAGTTGTTCCATGGCATTTCAGTGTATGAACTCTTGGAACCTTTGTGTTAGAGTGTTGTGGCATGATTAGTGATCCCAGTCTATATGTGGATAGTTGGAATCACCCAGTAGGATGGTGTTTTGAGATACATTTATCCCCTTCAGTGTTTGCAGGATAGCTGTGTGAGGTACCTGAGTTTGAGCGGGTGGCATGTAACATGCTACAAACTGCAGAGCAGTCTTGCCTACGGTCACTGGCACCTGGATGGTCTCTGATGCATCGTTTGTTGCCACCAACCATGAGGTGAGGGTGTCCTTGATGAATATGGACACCCACCATCCTTCTTGGTGTTGTCGGGATGCTGGTGCCAGAATGCATGATATGAGGTAACACCCGATAGTGCCAGGGTGCTGTCAGAAGCTGTGAACCAGGTTTCAGGCACAGCACAGACATCAATGTGCTACATACTGAGAAGGGCATAGAGTGTGTGCAGCTTGAGGTTGAGACCTTGGGCATTGAGCAGCATTACCCTTAGTGTCTTTCCTTTACTGTGTTCTAGGGTGGTAGGTGTAGAATCTGAGTCTTGCATAAAAAGGCACAATGGGGTGGCAAGAGCATCATCTGAAATCCGGAAGCCCAGGGTGACAGGTGCAAGCCGTCCCTTGCAAATCACCGTGGCCTGTCCAGCATGTCATCCCAGGCAGACAGACATTGGACCCCTTAGAATGACACCATAGTCTAAGCAAAATACTACAGCTGATCATCTTGTCTCTGTTTATGTGGCATCATACTTGGTGAAGGTAGGATACTGCGAAGGTCAGGGTCATACCTGCCTGGCCTACATAATCAGAGGGATCCTCTATGTCTCTTTCCATGTAGTCCAGGGAGGTACATCTCAGGTCGTTCACACCAGCATGGATTATGACTGGGTCATACCTGTACTTGCAGTTTAGTGACCTGAGTGCTTGCATTATGTGGTGGATTCCAGTGCCCGATAGGCAGCTTACTGTGACCTCCTCTGTACCTGATCTGGTGAGTGGGACATCAGTGTGTCTGACTATGGAGTCACCTATGACAAGTGTGTCCGGCATTGTGTTTGGCCTTAAGGGCTGTGACTGTTTGGCACACCAACTCTGTGGTCAATGTGTTGCATGTGCTGTGCCCTGTGGAGGCAGTTGTGTGAGTGTCTGCTGTGGTGGCCACTGCCATTCTGGTAGACTTCTGATCAGAGCCTCCGAGTGTCTCTGTGTGTCTATGTGTATGATCTTAAGTTGTGACAGTGCCATGTGAGACTGGATTAAAGATGTGTGTGTGGTTACCTTCACCCTCTCTCTGGTCTTGCTAGTCCTATGTTGAGAGAGCTCAGCCTCCACTTTGGCTATATAGTTGCATCTCTCACATGTATGTGTGTTTTATGGCAGAAGGAGAGGGTTGTCAGTGTACATGAGGCAACTGTAACAGTGCCTCAATATTCCCAGGTTCACCAGCTGAGCAGGAGAGGACACTAGCAACTGATCCCTAGACATGCTAGAAGGAATAGACAAAACAATGTTGGAATACAGGGAGATATCAAGCCCCCAAGCCACATCATACTGTTTGATTGACAATAGCTACACATACACGGTGTTTCATAGTGTCATAGTGTACTACTAGGCTATCTGCCCTAGTGCATGTATAAGCCTAGCCATAGTGATGTGGCTATTGCCACCCCTTATAGTGGTAATAAGTGTACAGAATAGATTCTGAATATTGTGCCTATGACTTAGTAGTGACACATTATGACCCCCTTACGTAATTGAATAACATGACTGTGTCTCTGTCTAGTCTGTGCCTCTGTCTCATATGCAGTTGTCCAGATGTCTCCTGGAGAGAGTCAGTGAGGGACTCTGTCAAACATGAACTGGGATACTCTGCTAGAGTGTGAGATGCCTCTGAGTTATGACTCTGTCCCTCCAGCATGTCCTATACATGTATGTGCTGAGGTTCAAATACTCAGCTCTCATGGCTCTGGTGGATTTGGATTGCTTGCAGTGGAGTATGTCCACCAAATCCTGATTGGACATGGTCTTGTATGTCAGGCATAGGTCACCTGTAAGTATGCGGTATGACACTGAACAAAGCTGGACTTCCTCTATTCTGGAAGCATATGACATGTGTTGAAGAACCCTGATCTTCATGGTAGGTACTTTTTGGGTGCAAAGGTGCAAAAGGCAGGATCTGCCCTGTACAAAGCTGAACTAGGTGGGAACAAGGGTCCGTGGGTCAGTAATGTGTCTGTGTAAGAGCTCCATGACTCCTCCCATATCTTTGCAGACAAGGCTGGTTAAGCCTGTGTGGTAGTAGTTGCCATGGTCTGTGGAGGCATCCTCCTTGTGGAGTGGGACCACTGTTGCCGTATGCCAGTGTTCAGGTACATATCCTGTAGCAAGACTAAGGTTAAATAGCAGTTGTATATATGGGTCCAGCCCCTTCTGGAGTTCACATAGCATGCAACTGGAGATACCAGCAGGTCCCATGGATGCTGTGTACTTGTCTTTGCTGAGTGTGGCTCTCACATGGACATCCAAGATGACAGTGAGGTTACATACAGCAGTGATAACTATCTTGTTTTGGGGGTGAGGGAGGGTAAATCGCACTGAAGCTGTCCGCCGGAATGTTGCCAATATCTGTCAGGTCACTGGAATATATGTTGTGTACCAACTCTGAGCATATCCGAGGGTTCACAACCAGGTGTCTGACATAACTGAAGAAAGCAGTGTGGTTACCTTCATTGTCTTTGGTGATTTATGTCCCCAAGTTGACCTTGCATGTCTTTATGAGATAATGTAGCTTTCTACTAGTGCTGATCACAGCTGTCTTCCCTTTTGGAGATGTAGCTCTGTCTTGCATTAGTAACCCTCATCTGTCATACAGTTTGTTTATGGCTGGGGTCCACCAGACAGGACACTTTCCCTTTGTGGAGAGGGTCCTGTTTTCAGTTGTGATTGTATGGTCCATGCTGTCTGACATCTAGCTAAGGAGAGGTCATTCTGGTTCTGCAGTTATCTTTCATCAGCATTAGAAATGACCACAACAGCCCCTGTGGCATGTACCTCATGCACACACATCCAGCACCTGTAAAGTCCACAACAGTACCTCACCAGGAGTATGACAGAGCTGGAACACATGTAATGTGTAGTCTGATTAAACAGAGTGCAGCTCCACACACTGCCATGCTGTCCACCCAGATGCAAGCTGTGCCTGATGTAGAAAGCCATGTCCAAGCTGGAATCAATGCACATGCTGCACCTTGTACAATCTGAATGGCAGGGAGCTATGCACATGAGGGACCTGAACCCCAGCACTGACATATATAGGACAGGCTGTACTGCATTATCCAAAACACAGAAGCCACCACCACACATGAGTAAACTACCAGTACAGGTTGTCCATAGAGACACTGGTTGAGTCCCCTCAACAGGAATCCTAATGAGTGGATGGGAGATGGGAGGTTTACCCTGGGTATCAATGTTATGTCACAGGTAGACAGAGGCACAGTATACTAAACAAGACATATGACATGTCGAACTACGCTTACAATGTGTTGATGGACAAACACATTCTCCGACTAGCATTAGGTCAAGATACCTCTTGAACACAGCCAGCAAGGTACTCTGCCTCAAATGGACCAGGATTGTATTCCACAGCATAGGGAGTCTCCGAGTGATAACTCCATCCCTCCAACATGTCGAACATACATCCCTGCTAAGGTGTAAGTCACCTGCACTAGTGGTTCAGGTGGATCTTCTGAGTCTGAGGTGGAGCATGCCCATTAATCTCTGTTTGGACATGGCCTCGCATGTCAGGCACATGTCACCTCTAAGCAGACGGTATGTGAGTGAATAGAGTGTGAGTGTCGTCAATCTGGCAGCATATGACAGCTGTTGGGGTTCCTTGATCCTTTAGGTGGGGACAGTCAGGGTGTCTCCAATTGCTGCAGATGTTGTGTGAGATACAGCCAGAATAGGGCATTCGACTCGATCACCGGTCTGATAAGTGAAGAGTACAGGGAACAATGACCCACTAGATCTGGATGTGAATCCCAGCCTGATCAGGTGGGCAATGTAGAAGGTCTTCCTAGCCACTTTAGCAATGTGAGTCTCAGAAGAATGGCGACTGTTAACCTGGGTCCCCAGGTCCATGATAACCTCCTCTGTGCTTAGAGGATTGCCACCTATATGGTAGCTTGGGGTCACCTTGCTTTTCCTGAAGGGTATGTCTACACATGTTGTGCACTCTGACTTCAGGCCATGGCCCTGGCACCAGCTATCAGTTACTGTGAGTCCCTTCTGAAGGATATCTGTGTGTGATGCACTGTCCACTATGGTGCCCAGTGTGCAGTCATCTGCTAACATTGTCATCCAAAGTCCTCCCATGTTGGCCTGTACTTCTGGGAAGTACATGACAAACAATGGAGGCCAAGGACTGAGCCCTGTGTGACACCACCTGTGACCAGCCTGGAGTCTAACATAGTGCCAGCAACTCTAACCCTGTGGGTCCCGTCCTTAAGCCAGTTTGCAACCCATCTTGTGACATATGGGTTTACATTTCAGTTGTTAGGGTTTTCCACAATACCTGAGTGGGGTATTGTGTTGAAAGTGTTTGCAAGGCCAAGGTAGGCTGTATGGACTGCCTTTCCCCAACAATGGCCTAAGTGACCAATTTGAAGATGTCAACCCAGTACAAAAGGCATGATCTGCCCTGACCAAGCCAAAATGGGATGGGTACAATGTCTGCATGTCCCTATATCTTTGTTTATGAGCTCAATTATGATCCTCTCCATAGATTTGCAGACTACACTTGTTAAGCTTATGGGGCAGCAATTAACAGGGTCTGTAGAGGCACTGCCTTTGTGCAGATGTGCACAACTGGACCCTAACCAGGCTGTTGTGCACACTATGGAAATGTAAAGCAGTGATAGGACTAAAGGCCAGGATACTGACCACCACAGTGAAAGTACTGAAACACTACACTAGACAGTGCTACAGTGTTAGGTCAGTATGAACGGATGTTGACAATTGTGTGCAAAGTATCCCATGCAAAACCTGCAGGCACAGTATACTCCTGTTTTGTTCACACAAAAGCATTCGGACAGTAACTACACAACATGGCACAGAACACACAACCATAAACTTCAGGTATTTGTTGAAGGTCACACTCATCCACAAATGTGATGGGCTGCAGAGTTCAACATATGTAAAGCCCACACTGGGCATGCTCACACACTTAGATAAATGAGACATCTTTCACACAACATGCCACAGGAAGGCTGAACTGGGCATGCTCACACACTTGGTCCAAATGTTACCCCTAGCAAATGTGAAAACACACCAGAGGATGCTCATCCCCCTTTCTAGACACTGATCATGTAAGCACCCTATAAGTATATTGGAGAAAAGGATTCTCTCAGTAATCTGAATAGCGTGCCGTGCTAATGCGTCCATCTCTAGTGTCATAACAAAGTTAGGTAGGGGTTTGAATCCAGCAGGTGGCAAGTATGTGTGAAGGGGGGTAAGTGTATATGAAAAAAACATCCCTTTTGGCAACTGGGAAAACACACCACAGGATGATCATTCCACTTTCTAAACTCTGATGATGTCAGCACCCTATAAGTATATCAGGGGAAAGGAAATTCCCCAGTAATACGAATAGCGCACTGTGCTAATGCGTCCGTCTCTAGTGTCATAACATATTTAGGTAGGGGTTTGAATCCAGCAGGTGGCAAGTGTGTGTGAAGGGGGGTAAGTGTGTGTGTATGAAAGAAACATCCCTTTTGGCAACTGGGAAAACACACCACAGGATGATCATTCCACTTTCTAAACTCTGATGATGTCAGCACCCTATAAGTATATCAGGGGAAAGGAAATTCCCCAGTAATGCGAATAAGCACTGTGCTAATGCGTCCGTCTCTAGTGTCATAACATAGTTAGGTAGGGGTTTGAATCCAACAGGTGGCAAGTGTGTGTGAAGGGGGTAAGTGTGTATGAAAGAAACATCCCTTTTGGCAACTGGGAAAACACACCACAGGATGATCATTCCACTTTCTAAACTCTGATGATGTCAGCACCCTATAAGTATATCAGGGGAAAGGAAATTCCCCAGTAATGCGAATAGCGCACTGTGCTAATGCGTCCGTCTCTAGGGTCATAACATAGTTAGGTAGGGGTTTGAATCCAACAGGTGGCAAGTGTGTGTGAAGCTGGGTAAGTGTGTATGAAAGAAACATCCCTTTTGGCAACTGGGAAAACACACCACAGGATGATCATTCCACTTTTTAAACTCTGATGATGTCAGCACCCTATAAGTATATCAGGGGAAAAAAATCCCCCAGTAATGCGAATAGCTCGCTGCGCTAATGCGTCCGTCTGTAGTGTCTTAACATAACTAGGTAGGGGTTTGCTCCCTGTAAAGGGAATGTATGTGCGTTAGTATGAGTGTGGTTTATGTGTGTGCACTATGCTGGGAGGGTTAACTGCCTTTTGCCAACTGGGAGAACACACTACAGGGTGCACATCCCTCCTCCTACACACAGATGATGTCAGCACCCTCTAAGTACAGCATTAGTAAGGATTTCTCCAACTACTGCAAATAGCACACTCTGCTAATCTGTCTGTTTCTACTGTCATTGCACAGTTAGGTATGGGTTTGAATCTTGCAAATGGAAAGTATGTGTTTTACTGTTGGTGGGGTGTGTGTGTGCAATGATGGGGTGGGATGTGGCTTTTGCCACATGGGGCTATGCACTGCAGGGTGGTCATTACCCTTAACAAGCAGTGATGTTGATAGCACCCTATACAAACAAAACTACAAAACAGAAGGTGGTGGTACTGATAACACATGTAAGGTAACACTTCTTCAAGTAATGTCCACAAAACGGAGTAGGATAATCAAACAATTCTTTTATTCTATACAGACAACATGACAACAGACAACTAACTGCCAGTACTCAGTATAGTGTTACATGCTACTGTAACACGCACATGTACCGAATATACCTAGATAGTGTTCTGAAGCCTGAATGTGGCAAGTGTGTGGATGTGGGATGTGTCTGTGTGTGCATTTCCGTATGGGAAACATGTTTGCTGTGGCAATCAGGGTACTACAGTACCTGATGCACATTACATCTTCCAACTGATGAGGTTGCCTGAACCCTGTGAGTACAGGTAGAGAAGGGGATGCCAGTAGTAAACAACATAGTGCACTTCTGAAATGTGTACCTGTCATGTATCAACAGCTACTCATGTAGGGTGATAAATAATGGGAATGGCAGGTGAGTGTGTGCATCTGTGTGGGTAGCAGGGTGTGTATAGATGCATGTGTGACAGAACAGATACATGTAGCTGAATCTACATAACAGCACAAGATGCGCATTGCCATAGTCAATGTTAGCATGTGATGGTGTGCAGCTGGTACACTTTGTTAAGTAGTATGGGTGCAGATAACAATTGAGGACATTCATACAGTTACTGCAGCAGGACTGCTGGGATATACACACATTTATACTGCAACAGTCAACAGTTACCAACATGTTACTACTTATACACATCTATGTAGTCACCCTGTGCATCAGCAACGTGTTTACCTTTACCTGCACCGATGTTGTAGTATGCAGGAGGTGGCACAGTGTCATCATAGGCACAGGGTGTGGGTTAGGTATGCCCAAGCCGGCCACTGGTAACACCAATTGACATGTGTGTGTATGTGTGTTTGTGAGGGGCAGCAGTACAGGGTGGACCGTTGTTGGTGCAGTGTGTGTGTGTATGTGTTTGCCCTAGTTGTTAGGTTTCCAGGTTTCTGCATGTGTGTAAGCACGCACACAGTCCCACATAATGGCTGCCATGTACAGGGTTTTGTGGACAGCCACAGACTGCACCTGTCAGGTCATCCAGATCAGTGTCTGTGGGCACGGACACGGTACCTGTGCCTGGGCAGGGGTGCTACGGGCCGTATCCGGTACTAACCCAGACTGGGTACTGTCATCGGAAGCAGGGGTGTGTTGACTGGACACAGTTCCCTGTTGGGACTGTCCAGAGCCACGTGCACGTGGTCTCCTGGGGTGTCTGGATGACAGCACAGACCCAGCATTGCTGGGGCTGGTGCTGGTACTTGAGGCGCGCGAGTGGGCCTGTTGTCGTCCATGGCCACTGCCAGCTGGTGCTCTTGCTGGCATACGGCCACGTCAACGTCGCAAACGCACACCATCGCCCTGGCCCATGGACATCTGGTTGTGGAGCAGCTGTTCTATGCCCCCACAACGTCTGTCAACGACATCTGTGAAGTTACGGATAGCATTAGCAACATCATGCATGCCGTCTGTCATGGCTATGCGACATGCTCTCAGCTCCCTCAGACCCTGTCTGGTGTACCTTTCCATACGTGCCTGTGCCTGCATGACAGTTCTAAACATAGTGGAGGTTGACATACCTCCTTGGGCACGTCGGCCAGAGGCAGTACGGCCACGGATGCCCCACGAGAACCCATGGGCGACTGTCTGCGTGGTACCATTGGAGGCCTCTGCACATGGCTGCCTTGTGAGGATGCATGTACCACAGGTACCACATTACCCTGATCTATGCCCACTGCTGACTGTCCATCACCTAGGGACAATGGTGACAAAGGATGTAACGGCAGGATGACTGTGCGCATTGACGGGGTTGAAAGCTGTGTACTGTCAATTGGCTGACCAATGGCGGACCCAGACACACCTTCCTGCACCATTACAGACATCTCATCATCATCAGTACCTGGGGCACAAGATTCAGGTTCCCTGCTGCAGGTGACCAGAGCAGCACCAGAACCTACGGGAGGAAAACATGGAACACAGATTACAGTCTCAATACATATTTGAAAGAGATGCACTTCAATACTAATGCACACATTCAGAAAAGGACACATGCACTCATGGACACTAACACACATGCACACTTGGGCACAGGCACACTTGCACACATGCACACCCCACAGTAAACACACACATCAGTACCGTGTTACACTACTCAATTTACTACCTGTCAATTACAGTTATTGTGAACACAGTCACCAGCATGTCTACTACAGAGTTACACTACTCTTCCTAGTTTTATAAATTATTTTACAGATAATTTTAAAAAGACTCACCAGCATGTATGGCCTGCCTCATTGCTACATGGGAGGGACCTGGAAGTGTGAAGAGAGTAATGTCAGTGGGCACATGTGTGCCATTCATTTTGCACATGATACAGTACAGTAGTACACTAGTTCCCTTATACACATCAGCTGCACATCATGTCTGTATATATATCATGATGACAGATACATACCACATGCACACCTTATGCGTGCATGAAGTAACAGCGTACAGAACAGTCATATGTACATACCAGGAGTTAACTCTAATCTCACCCTTACCTCTCTTCAAACGTCAACTCAAACTGTACTTCCAAACCCACTGGCTTTGTTCTTCTTGGAGTCAGGCTAACGTCCCTCTCCCTACCCTCTCTTCACCTTTAACCCCTCATTGTGCATAGAAACTAGCTTCTACCCTGTTTCTTTCACCTTGATGTCCTTCTATGCTCTGACCTACTTCTCCCATCCCTCCCACCTCCTCTTGACTGTCTTCCTTCTTTTCCTCACTTCCCTTCTTGACTCCTGCCTCTTCCATATCATTGTATCTGTCATACTCCTACTTCTCTACCCTTCTGAGCCCTAACTATTATGTATATGGCTTTTGCCTTATTGCATAACCATTATGCTTTAGGTAGGATTGCTTTGAAACCAACGGTACATTGTGTATGACTCTAAACTGTTTGACTTCCTTACATGTATGTTGATTTAATTAACAGGCTGGTGTACAATTCTATTATGTTGGCTGTCTGTAATGACAACTTGTCTGTCTGCCTTTATTACGTTATGTGTGGAGCTTTTCTCCACAGGCCTCTACTGAAAATGAACTTATATCCAGCTAGACTATCTGGGTCAACAAATGTAAAAGTAATAACAATAAATGAATATGGCATCTTACCTGCACGCTCGCTGTCTTGCTGCTGTGTGGATCCAACCTCCATCAGGATGCATGATGGTTGCTGTTGTTCTGGGGCTGGATCCACAACACTTAGCAGTAGCCCTCCTGTCTGGTGAGGGGATGTGTGGCCACCCCCCCACCTGTGGCAGCCTGTTGCCTGCGGATATCTGCAGCACGCTGGCGGACATTTCTTATCAAATCACTGCACTGATGTCTCACCTGCTCATATGTCCTATCATGCATGCCAACATCATTTATCCTGCTAACAAGGTTTTGCCACAGTGCAGACCTCTCCTGCTGATTCTGGGTGGTGCGTGAGAACAGGATGGCATAGTCACGCACCAGGCTCTGGTGGATCACGTCATCCTCTGCAGCAGAGTAGGCAGGATTCCGTTTAGGTGCCATGTCTATCTGGAAAGGTACACAAACAGGTTATCAGCATAGTATCTCAACAATACATGGTACACATTCTATACAGGTAGTGTTAACTTCTACTTATTACTGATTGGTTAAAACCTGATTACAGTGTAGCTATCATTCTATGTCATTTGTACTAAGTACTTGGCCTTCAGACCAGTTGTTTTACATTAGGGAGGTTGGTGGCAAGCACTGTGGTGGCAGGACACATATCTTTCATCCACTGAAGTTGGGAACTGCTGATTGTGGGCCCAGTGTACAAGTGTATTACTTCTGGTATGGGCAGTTGGCCTTCAGGCCAGTTATTTAACATTAACGAGGTTTGTGGTCTGCACCCATGTTTGACAATAGGCTGTACTCTGCCATTCATAGCTGGGGACATCTGGTTTCAGGTTTATAGTGCCTGCATATCTGAGCTGTATCTTACTGACATTGCTACACCTTGTTTGTTGTAGCAAACACTACATCCAGGCCTCCTGCATCTACCTTTGTTTATATGCTTGTTATCTGTTAGCTTGTTATTTCACTGGTATGCTACATCCACATAGTACACATCTTTGCAACACATCTGTGACTCACTACTGTTATCTGCATTGCTTACTGTACGTACTTCCATGTTACACATGACAGCAAGTGACTGCTTGTCATTGTTGCATTTACTTCATTGTGACACATTGCACTTAGGTTACCTGGCATTTGCTCACTGACGCTTTTATATCAGTCAGCAGTTGTAGGTAATGTCAGTACACCCTCACTCCCCACTGGACCTTGTTTTCAATCATTAGTGATTACAGAGTTCACAATAGTATTATAGCATGTCCAGAGGTCAGTTGTCAGTTCCCTCCTCAGTCCAGCTGGTGAGTGTGGTACTCCAGAGACAATGTTAGAACAGATGCATGTACACAGACAACCCTCCTCCTAACAACAAATTCAAACTCATGTGAGTGATGCAACCATATACCAGACTGGAGGCTAGGCTCTGTCTAGTCAATACCGCCATAACCAGTCACGTGGCAAAGGGGATCACTCACTACACTTCCAGTCTCATGTAGACCTACCACAACAGCGGACCTAACACATGATCACACATGATCATACTTGTAGGCTCAGACCACAGCTCTGCCTATGCAGCAGAGACCTCCTAAGCAGACATCCAGGCAACCACTACCACATAAACGAACATGTGCAACACATATCACACAAAGCCAATGTGCTGAACACTCACAGCCATTAACAGTTAACAACACACCTCATACACCTGTACTAGGTGCCTCTATCATCAGGCACACTCACATCATGTTCACCAGGCTTAACGAGGTGAGGGTCATGGTGTGCAGCCTGTCAGGCACTATGAACTGCCACATAACACAAACAGTCAGGTAACCCCAAGGCAGGTACAGGTATGACTCAGTCAATGTCCATGCTGCTGTGAATGGCCTGACACATTCCTCCCTGGACTACATGACATGAGACATTACAGAGCTCTCTGAGCACGTAGCCGAGACAGTTTGACCCTGACCTTGAGTAGCATCCTACCCTCACCTAGAACAATGCCACAATATCAAGGCACGATGATCCCTTCCAACAATTGACTGACATACTGGTGTCATTCACAGGTGTGCCAATGCCTGCCATCTTGGGGTGGTATGCTTTGCTAGGGACAGCTTGCACCTGTCACCACAGTCCTATTGACATTTGGCGGAGCCTCCTGCTACACCCATAGTGCCTGTATTAGGCAAGGCTCATAAGGCAAACCCACATCCATTTGTATCACAAAGGATGAGGAAGTAAGAGTGATGCTACTCAACACTGGACGTCTAGACCCAAGGATGCACGCACCCAAAACCCTACCTAGCATTCTGGACATCGATATCTGTGCAGTAACATGAACCTGTTTCAGGTTTCACAGGACCACACCAGTACTACCACGTTATAGCTGTTACCATTCTTGTCGGCCACAACACTTGAACAAGGGAGGGTATCAGTATTCAATGCAGATTCCCTCGACATTGGAGGCACAGTACAACATAGGTGATAGGCCATTGAGAACAGAAGGCGTAGTTGGGGACCTGGGGAAGAAACATGGTAGCGGTCTGTCATTTGTCTACCACATGGCCAGCGTGGATTGACAGACATGTTATATAGCCCAGCTAATCATGACTGATTCACATGTATGGCAGGGGAGGTCATTGTGCCTCTGTACTCATCCATCATCAGGCCTATAATTGCGTACAATGCACCTTTTGGGATGTACCTAACCAGACACCTACAGCAACTGGTACAGGACAACAGTACATCATCAAGGGGATGCAATGGCTCACACAGATGTCATATGCTGCCCAGGTAAAGTGAATCCAGCTGGACTCAGTGGCATACTGCCTGTTCAGAGGCAATCTGTGCATGCCATATACAGCCATGTCCTACCTAGCAGTAATGAGCGTGATGCACCTCAGGCAATCAGAGTCCCATACAGCCACATGCTCAGGAGAGCTGGACCTCAGCACTGACATACATGGACATGCTGGAGGGGCATATTCCTAACCGAGAGGCTCCCTTCACTCTGTAATGAGCTCACACTACTGGTTAGGCAGAGTCCCTCATTGACTCTCTTCCATAGGAATCTGGATGAGTGGATGGAGATCATAGTTGTACCCCAGGTATCACTTCTATGTCGCTGTTAGACAGAGGCAAAGTATACTAAAGTCGGACAAGGGCATAGCAGCATAAGATGTGATTGGGTGGCAAAAGACAAACACATTCTACTACGCTTACCAATGCCCTAGGGCAAATAGCCTAGTATGAACCTATGAACTGTTCATTCTCAACTGTTCGTGCTCATTACAGAGTGAAGGGAGCCTCTCAGTTAGGAATTTGCCCCTCCAGCATGTCCATGTATGTTCTATTCAGTCCCTCACTGCTTGCTCAGAGGTGACCTTTGCCCAACATACAAGGCCATGTCAAACCCAGATTTGATGAATATGCTTCACCTAATAAACCTAGATCCATCAGAGCCACAAGGGCGGGAGACTTAAACCTTGACACGGCTATTAATAGGACATGCTGGAGGGATAGATTCATCACCCAAAGACTCCCTATGCTGTGGAACAAAATCACGGTATATGTGAGGCAGAGCACCTCGCTAGCCTTGTTCAAGAGAAATCTTGACCAATGGATGGGAGATCGCAGATATACCCCAGGGATTACCTCCGTGTCACTGCTCGACAGAGGCACAGCAAAATAATGGGTATGATTCCCCATACTAAAGGGGTGGCGTAAGCCACAAAACGATGGGCTAGGCTTGTAAATGCCCTCGGGCAGATAGCCTAGTATGAACCTATGAACATGTGTGTACTGCTATAGTACATCTGCCATATGTTGCATGTGTGTGTGTTGTGGGGGATGCACAGGTAATGGCCAGATACTTCTGCACAGGTGACACGTCTGACACATTCTGGGTGTTCATCCATACATACTGGATGTGTGCTGCCATCCAACCCTGTGATGTGGACACACATTACTCAGCCTGGATATACATATCTGAACAACACCACAAGCACAGTACACTACCTTGCTATGTATGCATGTTATTACACAGTTATTCAGTAGTTATGACAGTGATGCTATCCATACAGCCCACTGGGCCAGTGGAAGCCACAACACACACCGCCAGCACCTTTGCATATGCGTACCACAGACATCCCACATACTGCATGTACTGTGCACACAGTTATCTAACCCAGAACAACTGCACACCACTTATTAATCCTGTCCAGTGGACTACAGATACAGGCATATTGTATAACAATAGTAGGAGGCTACTGCAGCACAGGGCAGATTCACATGACGGAAGGCATCTGTTGTCTGCAGTGTTAAGATGCTTCACATTCACCAAATGCACAGATATTGCCAACATTGTTGCAGACAGTTTAGGTGCAGGTACCCCCATTGTCCTACACACGTGTTATTAGTTATCCCAGATGACTGTAACCTCCCTATCCTCTCAAATGTCCAGGTGAGAGCCACCCTCATCATTGCAGAACACATATCATCACTGTTACGAAATGGTATCCCTGGATGTGTGCTACATTCACCCCTGGAGGACATAGCACCACATGACAGACTGATATTAATCCTGGCCATACTACAGGATATGTACCTGAACAGTGCCATACATACACAGTGGTCCCACACCAATGAGGAGGAACCTCTACTGACCCTGGGAACTACTGCATCATATGCACAACTGGCCTTGTGTTCTAAGCTATGGAAGTGTTAGTTATGGCCCACATGTACAACAATATTACATATGTTTATATTTCATGACTATGTACACACAACCTATCTCATGGACATACCTATAGATAGTGAACTATGATACATTTGGAGGTGTCACAGTATACACAGGATTAACCTGCTACTTTGCATTACCTGTGTTTGTGGCAGCTGTTGGTGTGTCACTGGTGCTGCTTGAAGTTTGCTGCTGCTGCTGCTGCTGGTTTTGCTGCTGGCTGTCTTTATTTCTGTTTTGTTCTGTTTTGTTCTCTCTCTGTCTCTCTCTCTCTTTCTCTGTCGGTTTTGTGCAATGAATGTATTGCATGAGTGTAGTGTGGGTACTCATTGCTTTTGTAGGTATCTGCATAGGTCCATGTGATGGCCTCTGCACCAATTGTAAGGCAGCATTTGCTAATTGAATGCAGCTGGGTGTGTACTGATTGCATGTCTCACTGTGATTTCAGGACACTGCTATAAAAGGGTATGTGAGATAGGCGTTGCCCTTTCAGATTGTAGGCGTGGACCATGCTGGTATGCTGTTGACAGTGTTTTGTGAGTGTGAAGGTTAGTACATCTACCATGCTTCATGCTGTGTTGTAGATTCAGGTTGCTGCATTTATCTTGCCTGTTCCCTATAGTGAGTGTGTATGCATACTGACACCTACAACTATATGTCATATGTATTGCTATATAAATATATATATATATATATATATATCTGTGTACATATACATACTTTCATATATGTACATTAGTTGACATTATTGGGTACAAGCTAACAATTAGCAGGGCTGTTTCTGTTAACACTACACTAGTATGGGAACCCAGTAATTGGGACTATAAAAGTCTGCATGACATGCTTTGGGTAGTAGACATACTATACTGCCTTTATCTTCATTCATACTATTACGTGTTCCACTTATTTAGCACTATATTCCTGTATGAGAGTCATGGCTTAGTGGTAGGTCATACAGACTAGTGTTACAATGGTCTTGTGGTAGGGCCTACTAGTATGCTCATATTCTGCTTTTGAGTTGAGTATAGGGCCTATCAATCAAAGTGCTGGAGGCACCTTTAAGCAGTTAAAGGGCTTAGTAGGTCTCACAGGAGCCAGGCTGTGTTGCAGATTCTGGTTGCTGCATATATCTTCACTATTTCCTGTAGTGAGTGTGTATGGCTACTGAGACCTACAACTATATTTCATATGTATTAATATATATTTATATATATGTATGTGTAGATATACATACCTTCACATATGTACATTACCTTACATTATTATGTACAAGCTAACAGGTAGCAGGGCTGTTTCTGTTCACACTGAACTAGTATGGGAATCCAGTAATTTGGCCATTAAATCTCTACCTGACATGCTTTGGATAGTACATCTCCTATATTGCCTTTATACTGATTCCTACTATTACATGTTATATTTATTTTAGCACTGTGTTCTTGCAAAGCAGGCATGGCTTAGTGGTAGGTCATACAAACTACTGTTACCAAGGTCCTGGGTTTGAGACTGACAGTGGGAATTTTTTTTACTTTGCAAACTTTCAAACTGAGTACAGGACTTGTCAATCAAAGTGCTGAGGCCACCTTTAAGCAGTTAGAAGGGTAAGTAGGTCACACAGGGGTCAGGCTGTGTTGCAGATTCAGGTTGCTGCAATTATGTTCACTGTTTCCTGTAGTGAGTGTGTATGGCTACTGAGACCTACGACTATATTTCATATGTATTAATATATATTTATATATATGTATGTGTAGATATACATACCTTCACATATGTACATTACCTTACATTATTATGTACAAGCTAACAGGTAGCAGGGCTGTTTCTGTTCACACTGAACTAGTATGGGAATCCAGTAATTTGGCCATTAAAACCCTACCTGACATGCTTTAGATAGTACATCTCCTATATTGCCTTTATACTGATTCCTACTATTACATGTTATATTTATTTTAGCAGTGTGTTCTTGTAAAGCAGGCATGGCTTAGTGGTAGGTCATACAGACTAATGTTACCAAGGTCCTGGGTTCGAGACTGACAGTGGGAATTTATTTTTCTTAGCAAACTTTCAAACTGAGTACAGGACCTGTCAATCAAAGTGCCATAAAGGCACTTTTAAGCACTAAACCAGGTCTGCGCTCGTTGCTGAGCTCACATGCGCACTGGCGGTGAGCTCCGCTAACACACACCAGCTAATTTCTTTGAAAGAAAAGAAAAAGGGGTGACAGGAAAGTGGTGAAAAAGGGGTCACAAAGAGGGTAAGACAGTAGGGAAACAAGCGTGGGAGTTGCAGGAGGGATGTAGGTAAGGCCCATAGATGCCCATGTCTTTGGCAGCAACAGCTGTGCATTTCCATGTATTTTGGTGAGACATTAGAAACCTTTCACCCCTGAGAGAGGTGTCAGGACAACATTAATAGTTGTTGTAGAGCCAATTGTAATTAACTGTTTCAATGTCAAGCAGACATGTGTGCGACATGGACAGCTATGTATGGGGCGTAATTTTTTTGTGGGTACAGAGTGCCCTTTTTTTTTTTTTCAGGTGAGAGTGGTATGTCAGGTGAAGGAAGTCGGTATAGCTGGGGAGGTAGGTTGGGTAGGTTAACAGACAAGACAGACAAGATGCATACAGGGGCGGTGTATGACACACATGGGGGGGTTACACAATTGACGGGGACGGAGGTTGGGATTTCCAAGATGCATGAGCCCACATATGGCAACAGTGGAACTGATATCCCCACCCATAGGCAGTTGCCACTGTTCCTTCACAGCCCAGGACGGGGCTGTGCTGGGGGCTGTGTAGGCGGGGCAACAGCCGGGGCCGTTAGCTGTGCCACACGAGCCTCGAGCTGGCGTAGGGGCCCAAGAACAGTGTCTTGGAACTCCCTTCGCACCACAGACCGGACACCGCAGAGGGTGAGTGGACGAACCCCTCCGGCCACACTTGCAGAGGGGGGATGGGCCCCATCCCCTGCAGCGCTTCCACCCGAAGGTGGCACAGGGCCACCGGAGGGTCCGCCTGGGCACTAGTGCCAGGTGCAGTCACCAGCTGAGGTGGGAGAGGTGGGTCCGCTGGGACCTGCCTTCCCAAGCGTTCTAGGTTTGTGAGTAGTTATGTTAGTTTGGGTTAGTGGCATTGTATTCCATTCAGATTAGTTGTAACAGCATGCATTGGTATTCCCATCAAACAAACACCCAGATATTAACACCATTGAACAAGGGGCATATCAATATCACATGCATTATTTGAACAGAAATACACAGTCAAACAACATGCAGGGTTGATTAATGGCAACAGGCCATCAGATTTGCAGGTATGAACAGGGCACATGCACGAACAGACATGCATATATTTTTGAAACGGACAAATGTCCATGATTAATGAAATGTTCACATACCATTATTTAGTGGGTGTTGTTATATGGAATTATAGGGTTGGGCGGAGATAGAAAGTGATGACACATTCATATGTTACACATTGATTTACATTTATAATAGGTACACAATTAAGTTGAGGCTGATGTTTCAAAATAAATTTTATTTGACTGTCAAGCTACACCTGTTACAAATACATCACTATCCTACTTATTTTGAATCTGATCAGATACATCATCCTGCTACACTTTGATGACAGGACAGGGGACAACTATGGCTGTTTAGTCTGTCAGATAATCATTCATTCTATCTGCAAATTGTTTACTGTGATCACCATATACAGCATTTGGCTAGACATTCCAGATTCTGACACACTGAAATCAGTTTGGTATATTAAGTTGTACTTCCCACATGCATTTAGTTCTGTAGAAACACACTGGGGCTAATATATTCCAGGGTTATTACTACTTTATTTATTCAAACATGACCCTTTCTGTCAGTCTCACACTTCCTGCAAATTCACAGTTCAGGTTGCTACTTCTAGGCTTTGTTCACATGTTAGACTAGTGGTGATTCAAACACTTTCCAACAGCCTCACTTCTGTCATGATTCAGCATTTCAACAGGGGATATATCTCACATGTGACTACCTCAGATTCTGAAGCTGTACTCTTGAGACTACTGCAGGTTACACTATATTTAATTAATGGTGGGACATCTGTATGACAGCACTGTTTAATTCTATCAATTATATTTCCAGTTACACTTGCATACTGATGAACTTGTTGCAGCCATACCTGCAGACTTTCAAATCTTGCTTGCACATTATATTACTTTTAATCAATACACTGCAGTGTTCTGATACATGCTACAGTATAATATTTATTTACAAGTACTGGGTGGGGTTACTAACCTGCACGGTGGCGCATCCGCACCAGCCTACGGGCATGCATCTCGCGATTCATAGAGCGGACACCTGCAACTGTAATACAAAAGAAGTAATATTGGACTACACATCTCCATGGTATCAGCTAGTTGAAATCCTTACATACATAAGTAAAATGTAACTTACTCAGTAGTGGGCGTTGGGCATATCCGGGCCTCCTGGATCCATTCGGACAACTGGTCTTGCTTGCGTCATTTCAAGTCCGCATGGTGGTGACGGACCTGCTCACCAGTGCGTGGAATGCCAGTAGCACTGGTCAGATCACGAGCCAACTGGTCCCATGCCTCTGCCCTATATGCTCCCCATGAGACCTGGCCCTGCATGAGTTGGGCCTCGTGATGGTGGACAAGGAGCCAGACCATGTATCTGGACTCCTCAACGCCCCAACGCTGTGCTCGAAAGCAACGTCCCTCACCTACTCCACTCATTCTGACTGCAGCTCTGATCTACAATTGTTTCTGCTGTGTATTCCCGCCTATGGGGCTTATATATGCCGATTTTCCCGCACATTTCTCTGATTGGCCATTTTGGAATTGTATCTACTTCACTGAAAATGCTTTATCATGCTCCATTCTGGATTTTATCCCATATATATGCTATTTCTGCATTTCGAGGTATTGCTGTCATGGCTTAGTGGTTTAGTACCTTGACTCTAGTGCATGGTATCCTGGGTTCGAATCTGGCAACTGATTTTTGATTTTCCTGACAGAAATGAGTTGAGACCTGTCAATCAAACATGCCAAAAGCACTTTTAAGCACTTAAAACCAGGTCTGCGCTCGTTTGAGCGGAGCTAACGCATGCGCACTGGCAGTTAGCTTGTGGGAGCGCCGCGCAAACGGTGTGCGCTGGGATAAACCTTAATTGGCTAGTGACACACATGTTCAGCTAAGGACAGCTAGTTGCAAACAGTTTCACTCTGTTAAACTGATGCCTAGCAACAGGCACGCAGTTTACAGCTTTTTAAACACTACTCAGCTACGGGCACTCCGTCTCACAGCAGCTTACCTATCAGTACATTTCTGACTATTTTTGTTATTGTGTTACTTCAGAATATATGCTCCGTTTCATTCCATTTTACAAAAGGGAATACATTTACATGTATACAATACTGTCAGGGGGCTTTTTAGTGCTTATTTACAAAAAAAAAAAGGTTGTTGTGGGGGCTCGAACCCTGCCTGCCTACTCTTAGACCGGCAACTCTACCGCTAAGCTATTACTTCTTGGCTTACTTTGCATATTTAGTTCTTATATCCTTTTCCACTGATTGCTAACTGTGATTGCGCTAGTAGCACACCAGCGCTACTGCGCACACAGTAGCAAACATTTACGGGTTTTAAAAAAAAAGGTTTTAATTTAATTTTATTACATCTCTTCACTTTATACAGTGATGGTCTATCGGGGCATGTGTTGTGTAGTGTGTTTATGCACATTTCCATGGCCTCTCGTGGCTGTTTACTTTCAGCCATTCTAGTCTTCCGGGGGCGTGTCCGCTTGCAGGGCTTAGCCTACAGACACGCCCCCTACTCTCTTACACGGACCGTGTAAGAGTTACTAGTGTGATTCAGCATGCCTTATGCACCTCATGCATATGCATGACATGCTGACATCACACAGTTTCACTGCAGCCTCCGTTTAAGAGTTATAACTCTTACACAGAGGCTTCCTGAATCTGGCCCTCTGTCTCATTAAATTGGAACAAACTCCCTCTCCATATTAGATACAAACTTTATTTTCCCTGTTTTAAAAAGGAGCTTAAAACTGACCTACAAAATCTGAAATTATGCCATTGCATTGACCACATGTAGTCTTAGTCTGTCCTACAGTATAACCTGTAGCATCTTCTAACTTTCTTTTTCTGTTAGTAACTTCTGCTTAAACTAACCTCCTAAACCCTCAGCTCTACTACTATAGCCGTACTCTAACCCCCTCCTTCCTCTCCCCCCTCCCATTCTCCACACTATTTATCTTTTTTCCCCAGTTCCTATCGATGTCTGTACATTGTCCTTCTTTTGAACAACGATTATCTTTTTGCTTTTACTCTCATATGTAGTAAATTTTAGACCACTGCTATCAGTGTAACCCTTAATGTTCATAATTTTTTTCATTTGTTTTTCTCTTTATAATTTCATATTTGGATTGTTATTTTTAATAGTTTTTGTCCTGCATATTTATCTTTGCTTATGTTTGCTGCAGCTCTTTCCGCCTTGGATCTACATTGAAAATGGGTTGCTTACTATCAATGCAATGCAAATAGTTAATAATCTTTCTTTTTTACAATTATTTTGTATTATGATTTTTATTTAATATTTGTATATTGTCACTTTATCTTTACTTATGCTTTCTGGGGCTTTTCCCCTTGGGTCTCCACTGAAAATGGGTTTGTTTGCAAACGCAGTTGTAGTAAATCAGTTAACAAATGTGAAATACATAGATAAATAAATAAATTAAAAAAAAAAAAAAAAAAAAAAATGTCAGAAGCTAGGTGCCATTTATAGACACAACTATTTTCTTAGCCTCTCTGCTAAAAAGGCCCTGTCATCTTCTTTCCTGCTTCCAACTCTTCTATATGGTGCTCCTGTTCTCACCAATCTACAATCCTCCTTATAAACAAAACTTGACTCCTGCTACAACAAAGTCACTAAATTTGCTACAAATGTAAAATTTTCTTCCCACCACTGCTCCTTGCTGCATCAACTAAAATGGCTAGAATCCCCTCACCATCTCGCTTTCTACAACTAACCACAGCCCACAAGTTAATCTATCAACCCGAAACCTGCCCTTCTCTCTCTCCTCCATACTGACCATATACCATCTTAATCGACACCTCAGGTCTGTAAATAAAATGCTACTTTCTGTCCAGAAACCCAAACTCTCATCTAGCCAAATGTTGTATTCTCACATTGTCTCCAAGCTATGGAAAAGACTCCCTCCTTCACTCAGGACTATCAGCAATCCTGCCTCCTTTAAAAAATCCCTCAAATCACATCTCTTCTCTCACTGGCTATGCTCCTGTACCCCAACAAATAATCCCAACTCCTGACTTCTGTCTCTGAAGTCTCAAATTTAATCATTCTATTCAAACATCTCCTCTCCTGCTCTCTACCATAATTACTTCTTGCTGTTTCATTAACTTGACTCTTCTTCCTATAGTCCTGCCATCACCTCCTTGCCACCCTAACATAAAACCTCCTCTGCTAAGGATTCTACAAATATATTCTGTGTTATTTAAGTACTTGTCATCTTTTACTGCCACATTTATACCTGACTGTAAATATTATCACTGTTTTTTTTTTTGCTATTCGTTTTCTTTAAATGTGAATGTACTGCTCGTAACACTTTGTTCTATGTATTATTATTTTACTTTTGTATGAAATTAATGTGGAGCTTTTCTCCCCAGGCCTCCACTGAAAATGGGCTGTTTACAGGCCCAGTGGACTTTCCCGGTTAACAAATGCACTAAATAAATAAATGAATAAATAAATAAATAAAATAACACTATTTGTGCCACCTGTTGTATTATGTTTGCATGGTAAATATATGGGTATGTGATGTTCAAACCTACTTTTGTTAGGTATCTATGTCACTTACTGTTTAACTGTTACAAATTACTGTGCTGTTTGTGTCATTTGTACACAGACATGTTTTTAACCATCTGCAATGCACTATGCACATGGCAGATGTTGGCCATTTGCTTCAATGTACAGTGTGAAGACTTGCAGTCCATCTTGTGTTGTAGACACACAGATATATATATATATATATATATATATATATATATATATATATATATGTGTGTATGTTTATCTTCCTGTGACATAATCATTATACTGTAGATGTACTTCTACAATATGATCTTATACCACTATAATGGGCATCAGACACATGCAAGGCATATAAAATAGGCAAGAAAATTATTTTCTTGGCTGGCGAAAGCCAGGGAACCTTTATGGCTAGGCTTATATAGGCCCCAGGGCCAATAGCCTAGTACCTACCTATGAACTATGAACCTATATGCACATAAGCTAGTGGCAATTGAGTAAATTCCATCAGTGTTTAGGATGTACTTGTGTGTTGTGCATTACTCAAACATTAGAATGTTTCCTGACTATGCAAAGACTTGCGTTCCTTAGCTTTCATTAATCATGTATGCGTCACCATTTAGTTCATATTCCATGCCACTGATGAGGGTAATGAGCCTTCTTTTCTAATTTCTCCAAGTCTTTTGGGTTTCTAATACCAAGACAGGATGGGTTTCTAATATCATGACAGGAATGGACCCCATTCTTAAGTCAAAATATGATTAAAGTTCATGAAATTAGTATTGTTCAATCTTTGATGTCAGCCAAAAGTGCTCTTCACAGCACCCACAATGTGCCCAGTAATGACTCCTTCTGCAATTCATATGGAGTTACATGTATTGTTAACATATTCAAATAGGATTGTAGACTCTTTTTTTATAAGACCTGTTGCTCCTAGTACTATTAGAACTGTCTGGGTATCTTTCTTCTACATTGCTCTCATTTCTGCCTGCATAGCCTGATAGTTTATGACTTTGTGTCTCTCTGTATGCAAGACACTGTAGTTACTGGGTGTGGAGATTTTGATGAGTAATGCTACTTTTGTCTTCTTTTTATGGACCACTATATCCAGCTTTCTAGCATCTATATTTTGAATTGTCGGTTATGGATGATCTCATGTGATGTAAACTTCATTTTCTATGGTGCTTTGTGGCTTATGTTTCCAGTATTTTTCAGCCACTTCAAAACCATAATGTTTGCAGAATCCCTAGTGCAACAGTCTTGCCATTTTATTATGCCTTTCAGTATACAGTCCTTCTGCCATTAGTATGTCACAACCAGCAATGAGGTGTGCAACTGTTTCTAATTCAGTTTTACAAAACCTGCATTTGTCTGTTTCTCCCACATGTTCAATGGACTTTGTAAACCAAGCTGTATGTAGCCCACTATCTTGGGCCACCAATATTAACCTTTCATCTATTTGTTTGAATTTGCCTCTCCTTAGCCATTCCTGCATTCATTCCTGATCACCATGAGGATCTTCTAGAAGTTTTCTATACTTGCAGTTATATTTATGCATTTTCTACATGTCTTGCCTTCTCATCTGGTCCTTAACCTATATTCTTTCTTTTGTTTTTTGGCACATTTAGTTGCTACCTAATTTTTATCTACTTCTGGTTTGATTTCCATTCCTGCTTGATGCCCAGATGCTTCTGCTAGATTAAGCAGAGAAGTCATCCTAGATTTAATCTCCTCATGTTTCAAAACTTTCACTACATTTGGGTCTTGTGACGTCAGCAAATATGTGCAGACTCCCACGATTGCAGATCTATACATGTAACCAATTTCAAGGAGGCCCATACCTCCTTTCGAACAGGGAATATATAATCTTGGGATGCACTGATTTTTATAAATAATTTGATGAGCATGATACATCCTTCTTGTTTTCCTGTCTAATCTATTGGGGCCAGTCACTCACTCCAAAACTGTAAGTTAGGACAGGAAGAGCAAATTGTTTTATAGCTTGGATTTTGTTCCTAGATGTCAACACTGTTTTCAGGATTAATTTTAGTCTTCTAAACTATTCCTTACTAAGTTTTATTCATATTTGTTCATGTTTTATTGTTGATCCTTCATTAATTCCCAAATATCTATACAGTCTTTCTTGCTCAAGTTCTTTTGTATCACATTCTTGTCCCAGACTGATGTTTTCCTGGCACTGCAGTTTTTTTTTGATTTAAAGGTTGCTTTTGCACATTTATCAAGACCAAATGACATTCTTATATCATCTGAAAAAGTTTTGACAACTTGCAGTTGTACTTTCAGTTCCTCATCTGATGTGCTATACAGTTTTAAATCATCAAGAAGAAGATGAGAAGGCTTTACACTTTGTAGTTTTCTAGGACCCAAATTATAGCCATGGCTTAAGCTGTTAAGCAGACAGCTTAATGGGCTAAGGGCAAGCCAGTATAGCATCAGAGGCAGATAGTCACTCTGGAATATCCTCCTTTGAATTTTTATCCCTGGGATAATAATTGGTCCTTTATTGTGGCTTAATTGCAAAGTGGTCTAACACTGTTTCATGGCCACTGTAATGTAGTCAAACAGTATAGGGTGTATCTTATACATTTTTAAGCACCCTTTTATACATGAATGAGGGATACTATCAAATGCTTTTTTATAGTCAATCCATGCCATACTTAGATTCTTCCCCTTTTTACAGTTCTCGATTATGACTTTATTTAACAACAAATGTTCCTTTGCTTCATATGCCTTTCTTTTATTGCCCTTTTGTTCTGCTTCCATAATTGACTTATCTTCTAAATTACTATAAACTCTGTCGACATCAATTCCTATGTATAGTTTATATGTCATCAGAAGGCAAGTTATTGGTCTATAGTTTTTAGGGTAGGTTGCAGGTTCACCCTTAAGTAGGAGCATTGTTTTTCCTGTTGTTAGCCAGGTTGGTGTCTGTTCAGGGTGCGCATATAAATAGTTCTTACTCATAGTTAAATCTTTATGAAAAGATGTTAATACTTTTAACCAGAAGTTAGGTACTGCACCTGGGCCTGGGGTTTTCCAACTGAAGGATTTTTTTTAACTTTGTTTCAATCTCTCTGGCTGTTGCTTCATCCCATTTCATATCCTGTACCTTTAAACCTCTTATTTTTCTATTACTTCTTCTATTCATTTAGCATCTGTATTATGTTCCACATGATCTTCATAAATATTTCTCCAAAATGTATCTAGTTTTTCTTTTTTTTGCTGGTCTTTCAATTCCTTTTACCTTGTTTCCCAATTCTCTGTAAAACATTTTTGGGTCATCAATAAAGTGCTTATTTTGTACTTTTCCTTTATCTCCGTATCTTCTAAGTTTTTCCACCTGTGCTGAGATTTATAGCTTGTTATTTGTGATAGTGCATGATAGATCCTGGTCTGTTCTAGCATTGTGCATTGCTTTTATTACACAAAGCTATTTTTGTTGATCTGTTCCCTCTCCTTTATTTCTCTAACAGTGACACTTCTTGTCTTAGTTGCTTTATAGTTTTCTCTGTTCGATACTTCCATGATAGTATTTAATTTTGGGTTCCTATCAGTTCATTGAAATTTCAGCAGTTCGAACACCATACGTTCGAACTGTGAAGTTCGAAAACAGATTATCATGAAGCCGCAGAACACCGAATTCTTTCCCAAGGAAAGAATTTGGTGGGCCATTTCTGTGGCTTCACGATCTTCAGCACTGTGGTGGAAAGTTACGGGTTGGTTTCAGGTAAGTGTGCGATTGTGTGGATGTTAGGGTTAGGGTGCAGGATAGGTGAGTTAGGGTTAGGGCACGGGTCAGGTGAGTGTGCAATAGTGACAGACCTTAGGGTTAGGGCTTGGGTTAATGTAAGTGGATAGATAGTAGTGTATGTACAGTTTAGTGTAGGGTTAGATGTAGGATTTTAAGTGTATGTGTGTGGATTGCTGTTTTTTTGGTGTGCTTTTGTTGTGTGTGTTTCTTGGAACAGCGATTTTTTTTTCCATGGGAAAAAAATTGCTGTTCTAAGCCTTCGATGGTTTTGTACTTCAAGGTTAGAAGTTCGAAATTTTATCAGTTATTAATTTAGCTGCACAGTAGAATATCCTGTTTACTTCTGTTATATTACATGGATTTCTATGGAGATTACTAATTACTGTGTTAATTTGTTTTATCAAATTTCTGACTTTTTGGGTTTTATTGACCTTCTGCAGTCTATTTCTTTCATTGATGTTAATATGTCTATCTATCTCTATTAAATCAAGCAACTCTTCTCTTAGCTCATTTTCTTGTAAACCAAGGGCATATTTTTTATTTTCCATTACCTGTGGTATTCTGTATAAGGTTCTATAGCATCTTCCTGTGGCACATTCTCTTCAATTTCATCCTGTGCCATCCCCTTCTCTGTCATATGGGAATTCACTGGCCTATCACTCCTCAATATTAACTGTGTCAGAGTTTCCACAATTTCCTATTCCTTCCCTTGCTGTCCAGCTTCAAGTTAATGTTTATACTGGTTTCCTGTGAAAGGCTCCAAAATATCATCATATAGCATCTGACCAATTGCTTCCCATTGCACTGGTTTCCTCTTAATTTGGATATCCATTGCTCTATCCTGTAGTGGTGCTTTCTGAATTAGATTTTCAACACCAAATCCTTCATTTTGCAGTTACTCCATAACCTCAGTTTCTATTTCTTTAACTTCTCCATTATTAATCTCCTTTTTTACTTTTCCACTTCGTCTTCTTATTTTTTGTATTGTAAAGTTTTCCATATCTGGATTCCTTTGCCTGTATTTCTCTTCAAATATCTTTATTGCTGCTCATTTTGCATTTGTTAGTTTTGCTTTCTCCTGTACATAAATATTACACCATATTAAATCTCTTTTTTCACCACATCCATATTTCTTCTTCAGATGTCTTCTGATCTTCCTGTGTCTCCTTACTTTGTGGACTCGCTCCATCTTGCTGTAATGTAAACTGTGTAAGACCTTCTACACCAAATCCTTCACTTTGCAGGCACTCCATAACTTCAGCTTCTATTTTTTTTAACTTCTACTTCACTAATCTTGTTTTTTACATTCCATCTTTGTGATATTTCTTTATTGTTAAATTTTCCATATCTGGATGCTCTTGCCTGTATTTCTCTTTAAATATCTTTGGGGTGCCTTCTTTATATTGCTTAATTTGGCTTTCTGCTTTGCATAAAAATTGTACCATATCAAACCTCTCTTTCTTTCCCATGTCCATATTTCTTTTTTATACTTTTCAAAAATCTCTAGGTTTTGTTTTTTTTACATTTTCACACTTCCTCAGATGCTTCTTATTCCAAACAGATCAATGTTTCTTGATCTATATACTGTTTTTTTACAAATCTGCTGTAATTATGAATACAAATTTTTATTTGAAGCTTCTGACAGTTTTTTCCTAGTGGAAGTATTTTTCTTTACTCTGATTTCCCTCTTAATCATTTTGTATATCTTGTGTCTGGAAATTCTGGGCTTTTTGCATAATAGTAGCAATGCATAATTTCTTTCAATATTCCACTTTATCGTCTTTATGGCTCTTCTTTGGCCTATCAGTTTTTGTGGACTACTACTTCCTTCTACAACAGGAGGGCCATCCTCACCATGGGCCTGGCCTGACTCCATTGTAGGAATGTTTCCATATTTTGAGGATTCTACACTGTCATTTTTCCAGTCCTGGCACCAGTGTGCTTACCAGTATTGGGCACTTTTTTATACTGGGTCTTGTGCACCCAGCTATCTTTTTTAAATTTTAACCTACTTCTGTCCATGATATATGCTATATAAATACAGTCTATATATTAGTGTCAACTTGGTGAGATTTTGTGAAAAATCAGGGTCCACGTCATGAAGGTACCCACCAAGACTTGAGGGTGAATTCAATTTCAGCAATAATACTCTCCTTTCCTTGCTGAGTTATCATGTCTCCATTCGGACCCCCTTCTTTCTGTCTGGCATATGTAATGTCATTGCATGTCACACATCTATGTTGTATACCTGAACACCCATATGTATCGCCTCTGGCATGGAATGTGTATTTGAAATAGGGATCTCATTTCTCCCATGTTTGTGGTGTGTATATGCATTTGTTTATTACCCAGTCATATTAATATTTTGCTGCATTACTGCTGTTTGGCACTGTGCTTAGCCTTTCACATGCAGAGTTGGAGGTTCTACTCTGCTCCTACATTTCCATACTGGGATTTGATCATCCTTGCTGTTTCTTGACTTTCACTGCTTATAGCTAGTGGAAGATTGTATTCAATATCTATTGTGTTCTGCAATAACAGCACTCCCCATTTAGTATTCTCTGACACACACACACACACACACACACACACACACACACACACACACACACACACACACACACACACACACACACACACACACACCTACTATCAATCATACTCATTCTAGTATGACTGTCACGTGGCATGCAACATCTCAGCATTGCTTTATGCATTGATACATATGTATTTTTGCACTGCACCATGGATGGTAGGCATTCATACCAATTGTCATTTTTCCTTCACAAATGTTGTATAGTCTGTATGTGTGCTGTCTGTGTACCTTACTTATCCTTTAGGTGTGTTGCTGACCTTTGTCTGTCATATCTTGTAATATGTGTTACATCCTTGTACATACTCTTTTTGCCCACCTCTTCCTTCTGTGTCTTTTGCATTCCTTCTGTTCTCCAAAAAACAAAAAATTAGGCCTATTCCCAACAAATAAAAAATTACTCATGTCCCTCTGACTCTCCCTCTGACCTGCTTATTCAATCATACCTTTTGTGTACTCGTCTTCTTTACCCTCATCTTATATCTGCTTTTCTGTCATCCTATTTCCTTGGATATATGGATTACGTGTGTCTCTCACATATGTCCTGCACCCATTGTTATCAAATATTAGCCAAGGCAATGTGGCCACGATTGCCCTTCACCTTACTTAATTATTCTTTGTACTAAAAATTCTGTGGATTATGTCAGATCTTGTAAATTGTGATTAATGCATTTATATATATCCTGATACATATTATGATGATATCCATAAATGTTTGCAGATATTTGTCAATTTTCAGACATTATGGTGGATGCACATTTGTCTTCATTTTGTACTTTCCATGCATTATTGAAGGTTCTGATGGGCTTGTATACTTTCTGTAGATGTGCATTGGTATGGTATATATTACTTTATGGATGAGATTTCTTTAAATACGTATTTGACATGAGTGACCGTGGTTCTACTGACATCACTGGTTATGTCTACCTTGTACTGAGATATTCTCCTTAGACTGGGGCATATTTGCATATTACTCGGTTAGCTGCAAGTCTTATGTGGAACTCAAAGGATTGCACTGAGTTCAGCAAACATCATGGAATCTGGCCACATGTCTATAAATCAAGCACTGCATTGTCAGACCTGACTACACTTCTCCCTATCAGCTCATGCATTGTCTTAGCGAGGACACTGCCTAGGCACTCCCTATACTCATACAGATGCACACACACACACACACACACACACACACACACACACACACACACACACACACACACACGCACACACGCGCACACACACACACACGCTCACACGCTCACATGCACACATGCACACACACACACACACACACACACACACACACACACACACACACACACACACACACACACACACACACACACACACACAAAGTTTAGACACTGTGGAATCTTACTTAGTGTGTTTCAAATGATATGCTGTTTCAGCAAATTGAAAATAAGTGGATTCTGCAAATGAGAGAAGCATTGCTAGAAACATGCATGGAAGTAGAAGAAACTGACTACAAGAGCGATGACATGTTAAAGCAACAATTTTTAGTCAGGATGGATTTTCAGTAATAGAATTTTGGAATAGATTAACTGGTCAGTGTGTGATGCATGACCTAAAGCACATTTTAAACTTTTGGCTTGATCTTAATGTGAAGAGGAAAGATGAAGTAGTTAGCAGAAAGTACTTTAAGACAACGTTGCCAAGTAAAGTAAGAAAATGGGTGCTATAAGACAACTGCAAGGACACTAAGTCAGTAACTCTAATACAGGTTGTATTAATTGGTAAAACACTTTTTAAAAATGAATTGTCTGTTTCTAAAAACAAAACTGTAGTACATGTTAAACATTCTCTGAAACTAAAATCAGTAAAGGGCAATATTCATCGTCCAGGGCTGCACAAGTGCATAGCACACATCCGTGAACAGAGGCACTACATGGATATGAAAATAATATCAGCATAATATAGTTGCATTGAATACAGAAACATTAATCAAATTCTGTAATCACACCCTTTTTTATAAATGTGTAAATTGTGTATTGTAGCTAGGATGTACATTGGCATATCACAGGCAAGCAGGACTAAGCACAATCAACGCATAAAGCATTACAGCAAAGATGCAGACTGTGCAGCAGCTAAAACTTTTTTTTAATTAAAGGGGATATAGCAGTTTCATATAGGAGAATTCTTTTGTGAGTACCCTGATGATTAGAAAGGGGTGATAGAAAAGATTGAAAAAGGCTAGACAAACAAACAGTGGAACACACAAGGGGAAACATCAAAAGGGTTTGAGAGGGAGGAGGTGGAGGGGATGGACATTATGCTTTTTGTCAGGTTACAGACCCCAGTTTTTTTTCAGATTTTTTGTTGAAATAGGGTAGTGTGGGTGGGAAATAGAGAAGAGGGTGTAGGTAAAATGGTAAGTGAAGAAGGACCGAGGAAGTCTCATCTGTGTACCCAGTCAGCAGATCCTCAAACACATCCACTTCCAGATGGTGTTGCAGTGGAGGTCTCCGATGTTGAGGGGATAGGGACTTGTGTTGGTGCAGTGATTAGCACTAACTGGGCAAGCATGTCTTGTACAAACTGAAGAGAGGCTTTGACTGGCAGGATTCTCGTGTCCACTACCCCTTATATTACATCCTCAACCAAACTCTGAATCCCCATTCATTGAGGATTGACAGGCTGCCATGTGCTGGACTGTTTGCAGGACTGGCACCTCCAATCTGACTCTAAAAGGATGGCCCTGGATGGGCTAAGGATGATCTCTCCCTAGCCTGGAAGGTATATGCCTAGATGGTTCCTGAGGGATTTGAACCGGTATAAAAGAAAAAAAAAATGAAATGGTAGAGAAGCAAAACAACAAAGTAAAAAGAAACACATAAGCAAAATAATAAATAAAAAAAAGAAATAAGGGTTGGGGAGAGACAAAACAGGAAAAAGCTCAAAATCCACGCAGTACTGCTGTAATGTAGGGTATCAAGTCAATAAATCATTCAGAGAAATATCTTTATTGATGTTCAGTTGTGTATTGCAAGTGCTTATGTGTACACTTGGGAGCAGTGATTGGGAAAGTGCTTGTGTAACTTGGACAAGTGTATAAGAGTCATGCTTATGCATACTTGTGATGAGTTGAAATTTTTTGTTTCAATTTCATACTTCTTAAACATATTTTACAATATACAGTTATCAAACATGAAATAAATTGCTAACTACTGGAGTTAATCATGCTTGAAAGTGACAAGATAGCACATCTTCCTTCATCATTTTCTGTTTTCCTTTGAATTCCTTTCAAGTGCAAAGGTATAACAGCAGTTGTTTGCAGGATTACAACTAAAATCAGTTTTACAAGCATTGCTGCACTACTGTTTATGCTACCTTGAATTATGTGCAATAGGTTCATAGGTTCATAGGTAGGTACTAGGCTATTGGCCCTAGGGCCTATATAAGCCTAGCCAAACGGCACCATGGCTTTTGCCACCCAAGAAAATTATTTTCCTGTGCCCCTGTCAAGCAGAGCCACAGAAGTGAGCCCCGGGGTGAATTTCCTATCTCCCACCCAATCATCAAGATTTTTCTTGAAGAGTGCTAATGAGGAGCTTTGTTTGATATAGATAGATAGTTTGTTCCAGAGTATGGGAAGTCTCTGATACAGGAATCTATCCCTTCAGCATGTTCTGTTTATTGTGGTGACAAGGTTTAGGTCTCTAGAGCATGTAGCTCGAAGGGATTGGGATTTCTTAAGTGGAGCATGTCCAGCAGATCTGGGTTTGAAATAGCTTTGTATGTTAGGCAGAGATCGCCTCTGAGTAAGCGATATGCGACAGAGCAAAGCTGGAGTTTTTTTAGATGGTCTGCATAGGGCATCTGTTTGAGGCCGGTAATTCTCTTTGTGAGGTATTTCTGTGGCCTTTCCAGTTGTTGTAGATGTCTTGTGAGGTACATACCAAAAGGGGAATTGCACTCTATAATGGGTCTAATGAGTGATGAGTAGAGGGGAACAATGACCTCTTTTTTCCTGGATGAGAAACCTTTTGTAATCAGGTGTGCCATGTAGAAGGATTTCCTGACTATTGTGGCAATGTGATCATCAAAGGAGAGACTGCTGTCCACCTGTGTCCCAAGGTCTCCTATCACACTTTCAGGGTTAAGTAGTCTACCGCCTATTTGGTAGTTCATGACTGCAGAGTTTTTACCAAAAGGGATGACAATGCACTTTTTGGCATTGAGCTTGAGGCCATGGCTTTGACACTAGGCATCTGTCTCAGTGAGGCCCTTTTGTAGGATGTCCACATCATTAGGAGTTTTGATTATGGCTCCTAGTTTGCAGTCATCTACAAACTGTGTTAGCCAAAGACCTTCTGTGTTAGCCTGTACTTCAGAGAAGTAGATACCAAACAGGAGAGAACCTAGGACTGAACCATGTGGTACTGCACTTGTCACTGGTCTGAAGTTGGATTTAGAGTCTGCTACTTTCACAATGTGTGTTCTGTCAGTGAGCCATTTGGCAACCCATCTTGCAACATAGGGATTTATACTTAGTTTAGTGAGTTTATCTATAATTCCAGAGTGGGGGATGGTGTCGAAAGCCTTGGCGAGATCTAGATAGGCTGTGTGAACCACCTTAGCCTCATCTACGGCTTTGGTGACTGCTTCAGAGAAGTCTATCAGGTTTAGGAGACATGATCTACCTTTTACAAACCCAAACTGGGTAGGGTCCAGAGTTTGGAGATTACCAGTGTCATTGTTTATAAGTTCCATGATGATACGTTCCATAGCCTTGCAGACCAGGCTCATCAGGCTAATGGGGCAGTAGTTCCTGGGGTCCGTTGTAGCTCCCCCTTTGTGGAGTGGGATATTTGTTGCTGTGCACCATTCAGTGGGCACAAAGGCTGAGGTGAGGCTATGATTGAGCATGGTACTTAGGTGGGTTGTCAGTTCGTTCTGCAGTTCATGTAGTACGCAGCCTGAGATGTTGTCAGGTCCCATGGATGCTGTGTTCTTGGCTTTGGAGAGTGTGTTTTTCACCTGTGCAGCCATGATTACAGGAACGTTGCATTCTTGCGGTATAGAGATGGGCCCTTTAGGGGATGAGAGAGGGGTAAAGTTAGCACAGAACCTATCTGCCAGGATGTTGGCAATATCAGTTGGTTCTGTATATTTAGTGTCATTGTGCTGTAACACAGAGCAGATCAGAGTGTTGCCATTGAGATTCTTGACATAGCTATAGAATGCTTTGTGGTTGTCTTTAGAATTAGTGGCAATTTTGTTTTTGTAACTAGTTTTGGAGGATTTTATGAGGGATCTCAGCTTCTTACTGAGGCTGACCATGGAGTTTCTCCAGTAATGGGATTTTACTCTTTTTTTGCAACAGTTTCTTTCTTCTGTTGTAGAGTTTGTTTATGGCAGGGGACCACCAGATTGGCTTCCTTTTTTTGGTGGAAAGCATATTTGTTCTGTTAGGGATTGTATGTGCCATGCACTCATGTAAGCGCTTATAAAGTGCAATTGTATAGGATTCAGCAGTCGTACCTCTAGTGTCCATCAGTATGGGTGTCGTGAAGTTTGCCACTTCTGTCTTAAGAAGTGTGAAGTTGGCTTTGGAGAATTTTTTTACGGTGGTTTCCCTAATGGGAGGTGGGGGTGGGATGTGAATGTCTAGGGTGATTTACTTGTGGTTGGATCTGACCAATGAGGAATTCACCTCTGGTGTGGAACACCGGTTGCCCATGTTGGTAATGACCAGGTCTAGGATACTGCTGCCCCTGTTGGGGGTGTGGATAAGTTGATCAAAGGTGTTGGAATTTATGAATTCCAGAAAATGTTGAGCACAAGAGTTGGTACATGAGTAGTTTTCCCAGTTAATGGTGGGGTAGTTGAAATCGCCCATTATTAGGGTGTTAGGTTATACCCTAATATTTTCCAGTGTATCAATAAATGAGGAGTGGGAATCCTGGGGCATTGTGGGGGATCTGTAGCAAGCCACAGTTTGGATTGCGGTCTTGCCCAGAGTTAGTTGCACTTGGATAATTTCGGATGCATTATGCTGAGCAACTAGCCTGGAGGTGTGGATATCCTTAATGAATATGGACACGCCTCCACCTTTAGTGCTTCGGTCCAGGTTAGGTGGCCAAAAGGTGTAGTATAAATTATAGCTTGGTAATGCAGGGGTGCCCTCTGGAGCCTTGAATCAGGGCTCTGTCACTGTACAGATGTTGATGTTCTCCATTTTAAGGAGTGCCTCGAGTGAGTGCATTTTGAGGTTTAGACTTCTAGCATTAAGGAGCATTACCCTCAGATTTTGCTTTCTTGTACCTGGTACAGTGGTGAATTTGTCATTTGAATCTTGCCTAAAAAGGCTCTATAGGGGTGGCAAGAGCCTTAGCCAGTATCCAGAATCCCAAGGGTGACAGGTGCAGGAAATCTCTGGCAAAGCATTGTGGTTTGTCGATCATGTCATCCCAGTCAGACAGATACTGGATCCCCTTAGAATGATACCAGAAGCTTAGCCAATTGTTGAAGTCAATCATTTTGTCCTTGTACTGTGGTATCATTCTGGGTAATGGCAGGATGCTACTCAGGGTTAGGGTCATACCTGCCTGGGCTACAAGATCGGACAGCTCCTCCATGTCTCTTTTCATGTAGTCCAGGAAGGTGCACCTCAGGTCATTCACACCAACATGGTCAATGACAGAGTCATATTTGTATTTGTTGTGGAGTGACTTGAGTGCATGCATTATGTGGCGGATCCTGGCACCTGACAGGCAGCTGACAGTAACTTTCAACTTGTTTAGCCTGTTGAGTGGAACATCAGTGTGCATGACTATAGAGTCACCTATGACTAGAGTGTTGGGTATGTTGTTATGCCTTATGGGCTGTGGTTGAGTGGCACACTAAGTTTGTGGGCTATGTGTCATTTGAGTTGTGTTGGGGGGTGGAGGTTGCTTGCGTTTCTGCTTTGGAGGTCCCTGTTGCTTGTGTAGATTTTTTGAGAGCCTCCATGAATGTAGGTGTGTGTTTTGTGTTTCTATGTGTGTGTTTTGGTGGCGTAGGTTTTGAGGGACTATGTGATGAGTGTGGTGTGATGCAAGTGTTTACCTTCTCCTCTTGACTGTCTAGTCCAGTCTTGGATGAAGAGAGCTTTGCTTCCAGTTTGGCTATATAAGTGCATCTCTCAAAGGTTGTAGTTTTGGGTGGTAGGAGGAGAGGGTTGTCTGTCCACATGAGGCAATTGCTGCATTGCCCCAAGATGCCCAGATTCATCAGGTAGACAGGAGAAAACACCGGGAGCTGACCCTTAGACATGCTTGGATAGGTGCTTAGTTATTAAGTAGTAAAAACTGTTCTCCTCTAGACAAGTGGGGAAAGTTAAGCGCTGTAGTAATTTGTAGCTTATTTGGTGCTTACAATGAGATCTGAACAAGTGCTGAGCTCAACGAAACAGATTTGAGTGCTGAAACTAGAAAACTGGCTAGTTCTAAGAAACAAAATTAAGCTAGAAGGCTTCCCTGCAGCACTGAAAGGCTTGGGGGCTCAGAAGCTTACAAACAGTCCTGGATACAACAAATCTGTATCTGGACTAGATGACTTACAGGAAAGGCCGGAAACAAGCTTAGAAGTTTTTTTTTTTTTTTTGTAAAGTGGAAAGGGGAAAGGAGGAGCAGAAACTAACTGTGTTGGCCTTCTCAAATGTTCTCCCTGGATTAGGTAGAATGAGGTAATGACACTAGACTGGGAGGAGTGCCCCAGATCAAATTTAAAGTAGGGGCGGGCAACTGCAAAGCCACCAAGCATAAAAATAGGATACCAATAGGAAGGAAGGGTGGGAAATAAAAAATCAGAACAAACAAACCCAACCAGATGCTTAACGATTGTAGAAAATTTCTAGTTAATACCGCATACACAGTGAAACTAGCTAGCAAAGTATATGCAGACAATAAAAGTGCTAAAATAACTCAGAAATAAGCAAAAAAAAAGTATACTTAATGTTATATATCACAGATTAGACTTCCTCCGATTAGCTCAGTGTGAAATGGCAGAAACACTCACAAGTTAATTTCTTAAATAGCAAAGTTGAAACCTGAAACAACTTTAAAAAAAGCTTAAAAAAACCAATGAGGTGCTTACTCCAAGGCGTAGTCCAGGCGACCCCAGTCAGCCAATGACCACAAACAATTCACTCTCACTGAAATGCTATACTGGTTTTGCCTAAGTTATGATGGCCTGGAACATGTGCTCAGACACACAGCCTCTACTAACAAACAACTAGGCCCAAAACACAAGCCTGAATATCGACAATGCTACACTACCAATACTACTTAGGTAGAAAAAAAACTGCAGAAATGTTTAAACAGATAAAGGATCAAGGAGACTCTAGAAAATGCTTTTAAATGCAAATAATTTCTTCTATGGTTAATTAAGCAATAAATATTGTATGGACATCTGTTACACTTACCAGAAGATTCCACCATCCTCATGAGTTGTTTCTTTTGTTGTTGACAATTATAATGGATTTCTTCCTCGGCTACAAATAAAAGGGAGAAGGATAATCTTGTTTAACTATATTCATCATACTTGTGACAGTACTGCTGACCAGAGTGGGTTATACCTGTCAGGGTTAACAGATGGTCACTCAACTCCTGCCAGATATCGATTTTCTTTCAAGAGTTGATACATGCATATGCCTAGATCTTCTCCAGGTACAACTCATGCAGAAGGTAGAGCATGATTAGGATTTCCTTCTCAGACCATCCAGGAGCTTGACCTCAGTTCTGTCCAGGTGCTGCCATTGCTTGAAGTGTCAGAACAAGAATGTAGAAAGTATGGTGAGGGCTGTATTAACCAGAGTTAGAACCACTCCCTGATGGACATGGCATCACCTTGACCAAATCTTTTTGTACTAGCAAGCTCATTAGATCAGGTATTGATAACATTAACAGGTTTGGTGTAACCACAAATGCTTTGTCACACCTTGTTTTTTCTTAAAGGCAAACACTTAGCTCAGTACACAATTACAAATATATAATATATATCTTTATCTAAATGTATAAGATGTTGGCAGTAATATGTATTCATAACATTTTTATCTTTTTTCTTATGTCTGCATTTGGTGACATGAATTCTGGTGTGACCTATAATTTTTTGGTCCTCATTTTTTCCCTTTCATTGTCTTAATGGGTAGTGGAGAAAGAAATGCCAATACTAAACTGAGAAAGTATTTCTAAAACTTCTGTATATGTGCTACTTGTTAGAGTGTGACATACACATCAGGATGGACAGTGATTAACATTTACATTCATTGCAACTTAACATTTAGATGACTCCATTTTGCATTTCACCAGTATGTCTGTATATTAGCCAGTTTTGGCCAAGCAACACATGTCCACGAACAGCTTGGCAGTTCTGCGAAATTTGCAAACGTCTGCAGTGCATCCATGCTTTTTCAAACTCATTCATGTAGCATATCATGCACATTCACTCAGAGAAAATCTGGAATAAGCCAACGTTCTTTGCAATACATTTTCATTATGCTGTGATTCACAGGTATGCATAAATATTAGCCTAATCCGCATAATAAGTGTATACATTGGCCTGAATTTATGCCACAAGGCTGAGCTGTGCTATGCTGATTTGCAAATAGCTGAGATAGGTGGCAAATAACTTAGGATACTTCAGACATCGAAAAAGTAAGAAAAGCTTTATATAATAAGTAATAGTCATTAACAGGGAATTAACAATTCCTGTCATAGTGTTTTAAGGGTCGTTTGCAATGCATTTTGAACTGTATTGTGCTTTTACATTCAATGTTTGTCTTTTCAACTTTTCCTGGTTAGGGGTCACCACAGTGGAACTCTGATCTGCTAATGATTGGCAGTAGATTTTTATGGTGCCGAGTTGCCAGCCCAATGCCCAAACTTCAGCAAAGGCACGCCCATTCACAAATGTCTTTCAGAGGCCACTCGACCATGGCGAGGACAGGCAGACTCCACACAGAAGGCACTGTAGTTTAGAATCGAACAGGAGAACCTCTTGCTGTGAGGCAACAATGCTACTGCTGTACCACCGCAGCTTTTACATTCCATGAGTGTTTAAATATTGGGAACTGGTTGCAGTGTGTTTGACATGTGCTTCTTTACATTGAAAATGTAATAACTGAACAAGTCATCAGTGACAGGTTCCATGCAATTCAAACCTTGTTATTGAACTTGTCAGTGCTTACTGTGCATAACACAGAAATACAGAAATGTAGTGAACCTGTTGTTTTAGTAATGTTAATGGGGGAAAAGTACCTGCCAACGGTGGCAGACATTACTGCATTTTTGTATTGAAATTTTGAAGATGTGCTGTTGGAAATCACAATTGTGTTAGACTGTCTTTTGTGTAGTTGTGTTGCTGGTAGGACTAACAGTCCAGTGGACTACACTTTAACTACTGATGTCATGCAGACAGTACTATGGCAAGTATCTGAGAGTAACCTTTTTTTTTACTGTATAGTACAGATGGAGGATAAGGGATCCAGGCATAGACATGATAACTTTAGCTATGAGGAAAATGTTGTACTTAGGATATATGGCAAACTGCTGTTTGGTAAAGGGGGGCCTAGACAAGCTGAGAGGAACAAAGCATGGAGCAAAGTGGTTGCTGAAATCAATGTAGTTGGAGGCCGAAACAGATCTCTGGCACAGTGCAAGAAAACAACAAATAATATGGTAGAACATGCTAGAAGCAAGGCCAGGCAGAATGCAATTTTCAGGACCACTACGGGGTGGGGGTGGGGGGGCTGAATATTATTAAGTTAACACCAGATAATGAATTCCTTCTGTTCATCTGCGGGGATGACTATGATACAGAAGATGGGGCAACAGGAGCTGGCATAGACAGTATTCCATCAAACTAAAGTCTGCAGCAGCATCTGCATTCATCTACTCCTGAAGGTTGGTTTAAAGTATACACCTTGTAAATGTTTAACATTGAATGGTGGCAGAAGTACTGTAATTAAACACTTCAGAATTCATTATTATTAGATGAGCTTTGTAGATCAACAGCTAATGAAAATGAAGGCAGACTTCATGGTAAGTGTCCCACCACCCACCCACTGTAAGCATGTTGTACTGTATGCTGTTTTAGTATTTTTGATATGCTGTACTGATTTCTTTTAAAGTGTCAGCAACAGAAACAAACAGTTTAACTGTACCAGTAGATATGGATGAAGTCATCAGTAGAATGGGTGTTGCTGATGATAATGATGATGATGATAGCAGTGATGATGATGATAATGTAATTGTATTTAGGTGTATTTTGAGAGAAGTGGCAGGCAGTTTCCTGGTGAAATGACAGGCTGTCTTACTTCAAAACATGTTGGTAACTCTACAGAAAGTGACAGTATATCACAAAGGCAAACACAGTCTGACATCCCATTCATGCTTGTACACAAGGAGCAAATATGCACTTTTACATCAGTGTCTCCACAGGCAATAGAACAGTGTCAGGATGAAGGCAGATATTCTGAGGCCACTTGGACCACAATGACAACATTACAAACAGGCGATAGATGCAGGAATTACTTTGAACTACCTCAGGAAACATGAGGACTGGCAGCACAACAGCAAATGTGCCATGACATAGTTAGGGCTCAAAGCAATGCAACAGAGAAACAGCTAGAAATAGATTTCTACAGGGTATGCATGAAATTTTAAACAATACTTTGAACTGAGAGAGAGGTGAGATAATGCTATGGTTTCCCGGCACACCAGGCACCATTTGCTGCCTCCATTTGTGTACTGGTTTGGACATACCAGACTCAAGCCGCACTCAGTGTAACAAGGGGAAGGGGATGGGGTACAGTTCTGACACATGCGGGAAGATCACATAGTAGTATCAGTGGTTCACAAGGCAGTAATGTGAGCACTGCCAGTGAGCAATCTCAACACATTTATCTCAGGTCATGTCAATGGTCATCTACACCTATGAGAACCTCACGTTCCAGGTCAAGGTTACGATCATGAAGCAGTGTCAGGTCACTGACAGGAGGATCACCTTCCTCCTCTGATCACAACATTGCACTAACTCACCTAACACTTTTCATGGTTGCCCATCCTCCGTATCTTCTGCTCCATCACCAGGCCTATGAGTAAGAGTTGAGTATGACTCATTTGATCTAGAGCTACTGTGATTTAACTTTTCTTTATAAGTATGATTGTGTGAATGAAACTTAAGGATTAGCTGGTGTTTTTTTTTGGGGGGGGGTCACATATATGCCAAGTTATTCCCTTTTCTGCTGTTACTTTCATCATAGTCAGGAGTTGCAGTCTTGTGCATTTGTGATTAAATGTAATTGTGTTGTGGGGAGGATGGAAGTCTATGTACATAAGTTAAGTACATACATAGCTCATTACTGCACAAATGAAGAGAGATTCTAACCTCATCGATATTTTACATGAAAGACATGCAACGTGCAGTGTAACATAATTCTTTATATATAAATTGATGAAAGTTAAAATTTTCACTGCTGACAGTACCTATTATTTTGAATACTAAATAAATAATAAAAAAGTAGTTATTAAATACAGGACATGCAACTGTTGACTCATTTATTGACTTGCTGCCTTTCCAGTATCACCGCACAGGAATCATTTAACACTCAGACAAACAGATAGTAATAAACATACAAAATATTTCAGATGAGAGAGAATGTCAGATGAACAGTTACAGTAACAAGCACCACACAGCATAGCCCACAGGTATCACTGCATGCGTCAGTTATACTCTATGTGTGTGTGTGTGTGTGTGTGTGTGTGTGTGTGTGTGTGTTTGTGTTTTTAAATTAAAATAAAAAAAAGAAGACGCTAATTTGAATGCCCTGGTCCACAGTTCTGGACTAGACACTGCCTCTTAAGCTCTGCAGTCGCATGCCATACACAGATCTATATTACATGATCGAATGCTAAGGTGATTGAACACCTTAACATCAACCACATAATATTGAAAGCAAAAAACAGCGAATGGCCAGTTTAACGCAGGGAAAGATTTCCCTTGGCCGGCCTCTGGATTTTGCTGTTTTCTCCTCTGTGGAGCAGTCTCAGAGTTGGTATATTTAGTTAGGGGGAGTGTGGGGACACAGCCCCCCACATCAGAAGGTATGGGGTCAGAGCCACCCACTTAGTTTGGCTGTAAAGTTAACTTTTTTTTTAGTGGCCGACGGTAACATTTCCTGAAGGCGTTCTGTGTTTTCTGGTTCAATATTACGTTGTCGATGTTAAGGTGTTCAATCACCTTAGTATTCGATCATGTAATATAGACCCCCATACACAAGCCAGCTACATTGGTGTCCCTTCCTACTGCTGCCAGCTGGTCATCATTAATCATAGTGGCACTAGAACTGGGAGGAACAGTAACAGCATGGGTCACTTCACCACCAGACTGGTGCATAATCATATTAAGCAGAATGCAACAGGCAGTGGACATCCTACATACAGTAGCTTGGTCATACTGAAGGGCACCTCCTATTCATGCAGGCACTTGAAATGGCTCTTCAGGAGGTCAAACATCCACTCAATCACAATAGAGGGTTTTTTTTGACAGGGATGCATTATATTTCTCTTCTGGAGATCCAGAAGGTTTTCTCACAGGAATCATGAACCATGACTCTAGTAGATGTTCAGCATTCCCTTACAAAAAAAAAATAGAGAAAGGGTAGAGAAAACAAAACAAAAAAGTACAGATTAATATACAGTAATTACTTTTAACATGAATAACTACATACCTATAAAAAAGAAAAAAAGAAATTTTCAGTTAACAACAAGATGACCCCTCGGCATCCTACCATGTAGGAAGAGGTGGTAAAGTGAGCTAGTGTGCCAGATATGAGAATCATGTGCATTGCCAGGATGCTGTGCAGAGAAATTGGTAATCTACCCCCATGTATCACACACGGCTTGGCAAATGATGGAATTAAAGCACTTTCTATTGCAGTACTGCTTACCCTGTGGACCAGGAGGGGCCTTAATTGTGACATGGATGCAATCTATTCCAATAAGTACATTAGGGAAATATGCCATGTCATAAAAGGCATGCATCATCTGAGCTTGGTCCTGAGGTGACACTGGGAAATGCATGTACTGATCCACATGTGCCAAGACTACATCCAAGAACTCCCTCAGCTTCCTTGAAGCAGAAGCCTGCGAGATCCCCAAAGTATCCATAGACTGTCTCTGGAAGTTCCCCATAGCAAGTAAAATGTGGACTGTACATACTTTGGTGTCCACAGGAATAGGAAGTCCACAAATTCCTGCAGTGCCCTTATGGGGGGGGGGTCAAACATACCTGCTAAGACCTTTATAGTGTCTCTGTCTACTCTAAAACCTATCAAAGATTTTCTATTTATCAAGGTTATAATGAGTAAACCTTTGTCTATATTTCCAACTTCTTGGTGAGTGATCCCTACTGGGCATATGCAGTTTTGGCATGGCAAAGACAAGCTACTCTGATCTTGAAATAGCAAAGCTCGCTGCAAGATAGCATTTTCAGCAATTGCAACTCTGATACTTTTGGTGAGTCTTCCCTTTTTATACAATGTCTGTGACAACCACAGGAATGCAGGAAAAACTGACTATGAATTGCAATTACATAAAACAACCTTAATTAGCATAAGAACAGTTACTTCACTTCTCAATACCATTTCATTATCTGCTCATTTGCATATCTACATTCGAGGACTCTGTGAATTGGTGTAATTAGCTCTGTGAATTATGGCTTAGCTGTGCCAGTCTGTGCTCGTCGTTGAATTCTCTAATGCATTTGTGCTAGTGACTATAAATACCACCCAAAGTGTAAATTTTCTAACAAAGTGAGAAAAATGTATCCTCACTAAATACTGTGCTGTTAATTATGTATTATTTATTTATGTATTTGCATTTGCTTACCAGGAGATCTACTGGGCCGGGGTGAGCCTGTTTTCAGTAGAGGCCTGGGGTGAAAAGCTCCAAAAACAAACGACATGATAAAGCTACAGAATCAAAATACAAAAATCAAACAGCGATGGTACAGAACACTACATTACAGAATAGGTGATACAATAAAATAGATAATACTAGTTACACAAATGTTAGATTTTAAGTATGCAAACCAAACAAGAATACAATTGATGACATGGGATAATAACGAATGTGTGAACAATACAGTATTGTAGTTTCACAGTAGAGAGGGAAAGATGGAGAGCAGCAGATTAAAGATTCTGAAAGCAAGGGACAGCCTTAGAGCTACTGCTATATAGGCATCAAGATTGAATAGAGGATATGATAGGCAACTGATATAGTAGGTTATGTGTGGTTGAGTGGCACATGTTGGACTTAGTATGTTGGAAGCACTGAATGTATATATGAGGAGTCTGAGCCATAGGTGAGATGGGGAGAGAAAGCAGGAAGGCTAGGAATGATGATTTTTTTTATAGTCAGTGCTGGTACATGTACATAGCCAATGAGGAACAGGTGCTATTTCAGCAAAGCCTTAAAGCATTCAGGGCTGCTAGTAGACCTAATTAAAGGAGGGAGAGCATTCCATAGTTTTGCTATACATATGGGTAATGAATTTGTCTCGCTGAAAGGTTAGGTTTTGTTACATTAAGGAGCATCTGATTGACTGATCACAGAGGTCTACTTGGGTGATACATGGTGAACAGAGAGGACATGGCAGGACAGCTAGAAGGCTTACAGATTAGCTTATGAGATGGTGTTAGTTGCAGGTATGTTATGTGTTGGGGAAGTTCTAGCCAGTTTAGACGTTGGAGTGATACACAGTGGTGGGAGGATTGTTTGGTGCTGGTTATAAATTTTGCGATTTTATTGTAGCATGAGTCCAGTCTGGATTTAAGAGAGGATTGTATACTAGTAAGGTGCGGTGCACCATAGAGCAAGAATGGAAGTAGAAAGGAAGAGGCAAGGGATAGTCTTGCTGCATAGGTGAGGAACTGTTTTTGCCTGTACAGGACACCTAGTTTCTGATGGATTTTTTTGATGTTTGTGTTAATATGCTGGTTGAAAGTTAGGTATTCATCTATGATGACCCAAGAAGTTTGATATACAGGACTACTTTGAGATAAGTGCTGTTGAGTGAGTTGATGGTAAATTCATTTTTGGTTAGGAATGTTGTTTTTTTGTGAGGGTGAATAACATGAGTTTGGTTTTATTAGCATTTGGGGCTAAATGGTTATTATACATCCAGGTTTCAGTGGCTGTGAATGTATTTTGGGTGAGTGTAAGTAGTTGTAAAGTAGACTTGGCCATGCAGATGATGGTGGAGTCATGTGCATATTGTATGACGTTAGCACGGGGTATGCTGGTATGCAAATCATTAATGAAAATGCTAAAGAGCAGTGGACCTAGTATGGACCCTTGTGGGACTCCAGTATTGATGTTGAGGAAGGGAGAGATGGATTGGTGTCATCTGGTTACTTGTTGTCTATCTGTAAAGTAGTTGGACAACCAGCATTGGGTAGGGGGAGATATGCCTAAACTGAAGAGTTTGGTCAGAAGAAGTGGGTGGGAGACAGTACTGAATGCCTTAGAAAGATCAAAAAATAGTGAGGAGACAAGGTATCTTGAGTCTAGAGCATGGTTGACTGTGTCCAAGAAAGATATAAGAGCAGTGGTTGTGCTATGACTAGGCCTAAACCCATGTTGGGTTGGGGAGAGGAGTTAATACTGGAGAAATCTGACAGTAAGAATGTAGGACCAGGAGTTCATGCCTCTGGTGAACCTGTCCATATGAAATGTAACAGATCTACAGCCAGAATAATTTAATCATCTATATGTTACTGTGTAACAACAACATTAATAAAGTGCACTATATTTTAAAATATAGAAGTTACAAACTCTGCCTGACACAGGACTAGTTAGGCCAGTCCCTAGTCAGAGACTTCCTGGTGTACAAGTATAAAACTAACAAGCATGTGTTCATGGGGACAAAAAGAAGTATTCCCTGATACACATAGAAATCCAGACAGTATTGGGGAATTTGTTACATCGAGTAGTTGTAAGTAGTGATTTAATACCTGATATAATAAGATTAGATTTCCCCCATTTTAAGGCACTAGGAAAGATGTGGGAGGATGGTGAATCTAGAGACTCAATGTGGCAACTCACTAGTCTTATTCAACCTAAGAGTGTAGTGGGGAAAAGCAAGGCATTGACAACATATAGAGATACAAAACCAAAACAAGGAAAAAGGAATTAATATAGGAACTACAAAGTAAGTCAGAATTTGGCTGGAAAGTGGCCCTGTCAGTCACGAAAGCCATGTATCAATAAAAGGGTCAACAAAAACCTAAAATCATAAAGGATGTTATACTATCTCCTTTGGCAAAAATAATAGAGAAATGTATTCATTTACAACTGTTAACCTACCTACTAGATCACAATTTACTAGCACCCTGTCAACATGGCTTTAGACCATTTCCTAGCACCACCTCTGCTCTCTTATCCTTCACTAACCACATTAATAGTAATCGTAATAATGATAGTCTATCCTCAGCCCTTTTTATCGACCTGTCTAAAGCATTTGACATGGTTAACCACCACCTCCTCGTGGACACACTCAAAAACCTGTCATTGGATGCCCTTACTATACAGTGGTTCCAATCATACCTAAATAATAGGTAACAGGCTGTACTATGGGATAATACCAGACCTCTCAACCATTCCGAATTACTCGGTTTTTACTGCATTTTGGGGTGCCAATAATGAGGTGCCACGATTCCCGAGTGGCACCCCATTATTTCCGATTTTTCAGAAATATTTTTTTGATTTTCGCGCTTTCGGGGCTGATGTCATCACGTGCGCGATGTCGTCAACTCTGTCAACAATGCCGCGCATCTGTTTGAATACTGGACTGCCGTTTGGGCAAAACACAGGATATCTAAGCCGTGGCACGAGGATGTATTTACTTTTTAAGTCAGTCGGAGTTCGGGCAGGAAGTGTTTGTTGTTTAACAAATGGATTAAGCCAGTCAGAATGGATTTATTTACATTTTATGTCTACAAATGAACTAGGATATGTCTGCTGTTTAACAAACTGCCGTTCGGGCAGGATTTGAGCTGAAAATGTCTGTTGCAGGATACAGAAAGGACCATAGATTTACTGTTTGAAGACAGAAGGTATGTGTGTGTGTGTGTGTGTGTGTGTGTGTGTGTGTGTGTGTGTGTGTGTGTGTGTGTGTGTGTGTAGGAAAGTGAAAACTGTACAGCCAAAATAAAAAAGTGTTAAAGCTATTAGAATATGCTATGGTATGCTATTTAAGGCGTGAAGTGGATGATACAATCTAGAGAATGAGAAATAGGAAGGTAGAAAGTAATAGTCACTTGTCAGCAGAGTTGTACAGCAGTGAGACAGACAGCATACACCACAAGGATCTTTGGAGTTGGGCAAGCTTTTTAACTAGTCTACATCTGCAGCCTAGTTGAAAACATAAACTAACAGCCAGTGTACTCCGAAATTAAGAATTTAACATTGAATGTGTGATTACCAATAACAGAATGAGCGCATCTTAATGGGTGTTTCGAGACAAGTTATTTCGACTCATTTAAGAAAGAAGAAATTTATGTTGTAAGGATATTGACTTCACTGTGGAAGGTATGTGTTTTAAGCAGAGAAAATATCAGGATTAATATTCTAATAGTTGCAAAAATTTAGTTTTGAGAAAAATCAAAACGTTTTACGTTGAAAGGAACACATACAGATGAGAAAATATTACTGTTAAAATGAATATCACATTCAAGCGTTAACCAAAATTGCATATAATTAGTGTGTGTGAAAATGCCCCCGAGGGAATAAATCTGGTGGCTAGAGGTAATCAGGCTCAAACCCTGTACTTTGGGTACAGGTAAAAAGAGCCTAACGCCCCTAGCCACCATCACTTGCAAGCTTGCACCTCACATTTTTGTTCTGTTCCTCATTAAATCTCTGGTTTTTAGGATTGGTGGTAAAACAAAACCTTTTATTCTAGCAGTTTTCTAAGTTTATAAGATCAGTATTTGAAATGTGTCCCTATTTTGGGGCTGTATTCTTCATTATTGGCTTTGTTCTGTATTTTTGTGCTAAGAGGTTGAGAGCTATGGTGAGAAGTGAGAACTGAATAAACTAAATGATAGCCATTTAAGTTTGTCTATCTGTCTTTCTGGAAACTGCTGATTTAGCTTAGTGGTATGTTGCTCTGATGGTCTGGGTTCAAGACTAAGTAGTGAAATGCACGGTGATAACACAACATTTTATGCAAGCAACTTTGCAAACTTATACAAGCAATGTTTAAAATGTGTCCCTGGTTTTTGACCTTTTGCCCCCCCCCCCCAATTGAAAGTAAGTGAAAGACACTGTGCAACATGCCTCTGGCTTACACTACTGTGATTCTATATTTTTATATATTTATATATATTTTGTGTATAGAAGTAGACTGTTATCATGGAAATGTTCTGAATAGGGCAGTTTTGTCATTATTGGTGCATGCATTTTGCCTCATTGCCTACTGGAAAATGTTCAAACAATACATTTAAAATGCAGTTGCATGTGGAAGTAGACTTTTATCATGGAAATGTTCTGATAGGACAGTTTTGTCATTATTGGCACATACATTTTGCTTCATTGCCTACTGGAAAAATGTTCAAACAAATAGAATGTAGTTGCGTGTGGAAGTAGACTGTTATGGAAATGTTCTGAATAGGGCAGTTTTGTCATTATCGGTGCATGCATTTTGCTTCATTGCCTACTGGAAAAATGTTCAAACAATACATTTAAAATGCAGTTGTGAGTGGATGTAGACTTCTATGATGGAAATGTTCTGAATAGGGCAGTTTTGTCATTATTGGTTCATGCATTTTTGTATCATTGCCTACTGGGAAAATGTTTAAACAATAAATTTAAAATGCGCTCTAACTTAAGTCTAACAAGTGTGCTGTATTATACAAGGAATATAATTTAATAAAGTCAAGAAGGTGTATTAAAGAACGCATGTATGTTTCTTGTTTGTGTACAAGGGGCCTCTGATTTGAAAATAGCCCAAAGGTAATCTTTATCCACCACTGGACAGATGCATTTTCTTTGGATGTGGTGTGGGTTTAAATGCTGTTTCAATTAATGTGAGTTTCGAGGGCAGAGAAGTTTTAATGCCAAGTCTGTTTTCATTGTGAGACAGTATTGCTTTCAGATATCTATTAGTGTTTGTGCATTGTGCTCAAAAATGTAAAAAAAAATAAAATCCAAATAATCATTGTAGAAGTAAAGCAGCATGCACACACTAGTGTTTATGGTAAATGGGGTGAAATAGCCAGGTAATGGGATATTGGAATGGCTGCAGGGGGACTCTGGTGCTATATTTTGGTCCTGTTCTTCAGTCTGCGCTTGAAAGTTGTTATCTCACAATTCCATTGGAGTGGGCGGGGTTGTATAATTATGTATGCAAATTTTACTTTAATCAGCGTACAGATTTGTACCTATTTTTCATGGGCCTTGTCCAGATTTTTGATGTTTCCAGGTTGAGAGGTATGGATAATACTTTATTTTCCCACCTCCCAGTAGCCCTAGGGGTCCCTCAAGGATCCATATTGGGTCCTTTGCTCTTCTCCATCTTTACAAATGACCTCCATTCTGTAATTCCACAAGATGACTTTATCCAATACGCAGATGACTCCACACTCATATGCTCTACTACTTCCCAATCAGAACTTCAGTCACTAACCCAAAAGACCTTTAGCACAGTCGAAAACTGGCTCCTACAAAGGTGTCTTATCTTAAACCCCAAAAAAAACTAAAATGCTACTATTCACCCCCACTCGCAGAACCTCCCCACTTAACTTTACTATTACTTCAAATAATGGTACTATAATATCTCCTGAGCCAACCACCAAACTACTCAGAGTACCAATAGATAATAACTTGTCTTTTGAACCTCATATTAATAACACCATAAAAACAGTAAATAAGAAACTAGGTTCCCTCTACAGAATCAAACCCTTTTAACTCCTCTAGCCAGGGTCACCATTGCTCGCACCCACCTTATCTCTACCCTGCTCTATACCTCCCCTATCTATACTAAAATATGCAGAAGTAATCTGAGTAAACTGTTATCCTCCTACAACAATATTGCCAGATTTGCAGCTGGGTCCTCCTATAGAACTCATCACTGTATCAACCTGAATCATCTTGGATGGTTAGAGTTGCCAAATCTAATACTTTTCAATCAACTAATAGTAGCTTATAAGATCCTGTATCTACCTCAAAATACACCCATACTTACATCCCTAGCTATCCCCTATAACAATCTCAAAACCTTATGCTCATCTAATAAACTACTTGTACAAATATCTAAATCCAACAACTCAGCTGGTGACACACTGTTCTCTAATACAGTAGGTAAAGCCTGGAACAGCCTCCCAAGTCAGTTAACCTCAATATCCTCAGTTAACCTATTTAAAAACAAGCTCAAACCCTACCTCAGCTCACACTGGCTATGCCCCTGTGATAACCCAGACTAACCACCATACCTTTATCTAGACTCCCTTGATTCCTAGCCTCTTATGAACATGATCTTGTGTTTACTTGCTGATAATAGTGTGCTTGACCATTCTGAGAATTTTTCTAATGTAAATATGCATATACTATTGAATGACCAACTGTTTTCATATAAGACCACAACTCCTGTGAGAATGAACACTATAATTGTATCCTTGTATTTTGCTTTTGTAGACTCTATCCATTTAACACTAGTGTTTATTCTTTTTGGTTTTTGTGTGACCTTAGTAACTATAATATCTCTTACATATACTTTCCATTATTAACTCAAATTACTGTTGTATCTAGGTTATTTTTACATAAGTTATTTTTTCCCTACTGGAATACAGAATATAAAATCATAGGTATGTAATATGATATAAAGTTTTGTAATGTACCAATTTCTACTGTAAATATCTTGTCTTGTCCTATTTGGTTGTTATTTGTGGAGCTTTTCTCCCCGGGCCTCCACTGAAAATGGGCATATATCCAGCTGGACTAGCCCGGTCAACAAATGTAAAATAAAATAATAAATAAAATGTCAGTATAGGAACTGAGGCTGAAATAACTATAAAGCAGAGGTCGACATAATGACATAAATGCATTAGCACAGAGACTAAAACAAATGTAAAGAAATAAGGGGACTTGAATGAATCACAGAATATCACAGAGCTGTCTGTCTGGAACCAGGATCTGCCATATCATGCATGCACTTAGGTCTTTAAACCACGAGTACCCGTATGACGAGTCATAGCTCATGCAGGCATAAATGACCTAAGACATATCTCACTGGACTATATGAAGACAGACATAATGAAGATCTCTGAATATATGTCCCACTCTGGTATGTATCTAGCCTTAAGTAGCATCCTACCTTCACCAATGATGATGCCACAATACCAGCAAAAAATGATTTATTTCAACAATTGGCTTAGTTTCTGGTGTCACAACTAGGGGATCCAATTTCTGTCAGCTTGAGGAGACATGATTGACAAACCACAATGCTTTGCCATAGATGGTCTGCACTTATAGCCACTTGCCTTCTGGGTACTGACACAAACTTTATCTATCCCCATAGTGCCTTTCTTAGGCATGCCAAGTTGTAAAATCCTCCAAAATAACAGAAATCACTCACAACTACCAAAAGGTACTGCTGCTCAGTGCTAGGGGTTTAAATTAAAAAAAAAAAAAAACTGCATTCCCAAGAAACACTTCTCACCCTGGAGAATGCAGACATATGGGCAACCATGGAAACATAGTTCAGAACCATGAAAAGCACCCTGGCTATCAAAGGTTACAAAGCCTTTTGATATATTTCAATCCTCCTGCGTTCAAGATAAAACAAAGGGAGGAGATGTCTCAGTGTTCATAAAGGAAAAGTATACTGTTAGACTGGTCCAGCAACATGACTCGCTTGAGCTGCTCCTTGCTCAGCTCAACATAATTGCAATCCCCTATCATATCCTTGCTGCATATCCCCTAACATGAGTCTAGAAAACCATACCTCCTACCTAGACCTACTGGAGCCTCTTAACATTCAGTCTAACACCATACCTAATGGGTGACTTCAACTGTTCCTCCATAAACTGAGAAAATTATTGTATTTATTTTACTTATTACATTTGTTTACTGGGTAGTGTCTGACTAGGTCATTATACAACCCATAATTCACTTGCTCAGAGGTTTCTGGACTTCGTTAATGCAAACATCGTGGAGTAACTAGTTAGATCCCCAACTAGAGGTACAAATATCCTAGAACTAATACTCATGAACATGGGGGGATGCTGCTCCCTCCTGTGTATTAACTCCTCTATGGTAAGATCTGACCACAAAATGAACTCCTTAAGTACTAAAACTAACCTAGAACCACCATCATACTCCAAACCTGTTAAGAACTTTGCTAAGGCCAATTACCTCAAACTAAGTAACATCTTATTAAACTTCCAAGCCCCTACGAATCCACATGACACTGAGGCCTCCTCTGAGATGTACACAAAAGCACTGTGCAACCACATTCATAGCTACACAGAGGAGGCAGTATCTACCCGAGTCAAACCTATAATTACTGGCAAGAATAAACCACCCTGGTGGACCAATAGCATAAATAGGCTAGTCAACAAAAGGAAAAACATCATCTCCAAAGCAAAGGAGGAACAGACAAAGGAATGCAAAAAGACACTCACCAATCTAAACAAACAAATTAGAGAGATGTTCAAATCTGCTAAAGCAAACTATGAGGCAAAGATAGCTTACCAGGTGAAAGATAATCATAAGGCTTTTTTTTAATAATGTTCATAACCTAAGTGAAAATATTCAGCAATGTGTCGAATTAATCATGAATGGCAACACTTACACCCAGCCTGTTGGCTGAGAAGTTCAGTTCAACTCCCCCATTACCTCCTACCACACCCAAAAGAAATATCTGCAACCATGCTCCTGTTTGTCTTTATGAGGCAACAGGTCCTTACTGTGATCACTAAGGTCATAAGCACAGCCTCCATGGGTCCCAACAACATTCCAATAACTTAAAACAGAATCTATCAGGGCTACCAGAAACCCTCTTTAACCACTGCTTCTGGATGGGCTTTGTCCCAGAAGAATGGAAGAATGCAACAGTCATCCCTCTGCACAAGGGGGGCCCATCAACTGACCCAAGGTACTATGGACCTATAAGCCTGGCCAGTCTTATCTGCAAGGCCATGGAGAGAATTATCTTTGACCTGATCAATAATGACATAGGATCTCTCCAAACACTGGACCAAACCCAATTTGGTTTTGTCAAAGGGGGGTCCCATCTGCTCAATTTAGTGGACTTCTTAGAGAAAGTCACCAGGGCCAAGGATGAGGGTAAAACAGTGCACAATGCTTATCTAGACCAGGCCAAAGTTTTTGACACAATCCCCCTCTCAGGAATCATAGATAAACTTACTGAGCTAGGCATAAACCCCTACATCATCAGATGGACATGAACTGGCTTACTGATAGGATACATGTTGTCTAGATAGGTGAATCCATTTCCAATAAGAAACCGGTTACTAGCAGTGTCCCACTGATCTCAGTGTTGGGACCCCTCTTGTTTGGTATATACTTCTCTGAGGTGAAGGCCAGTGTTTGGGGCTTCTGGCTGACCAAGTTCACTGATGACTGTAAGCTGGGAACAGTAATTAAATCCCCAAATTATATTGCCATCCTACAATAGGCCTACAAATTACCCTTCAGTAAATCAGATATCCCTGCAAATTAGGATATTTATAGTACACTCCTAAAAGCAGACCCAGTGGTAAGGCATGTAGGTGCACAGAAGTAACCTAAATGTTGACCACTAGGTAGCAACGGTACTGAGGAAATCCTTCTGTATAGCTCAACTTATAAGTAAAGGCATGGCATCAAGATATAAGGAAGTCATAGTATAATTGTACTCATCCCTCATCAGGCCCATAACGGAGTACAGTGTTCCTTTCTGCATGTACCTAACCAAGCACTTACACTGATTGGAGTGGCCCCAGAAGTTTTTCACTGAAAAAATACAAAGTGTAAAACATATGTCTTATGAAGACTGACTAAAGGCCTATTTTACTCTAGCTCATATCATTTATTGAGAGGGGACTTAGGCCTGACTTACAAGGCATTCTCTGATCCAGACCTAATGAAAATGTTAAATGTTTGCAAGAAAAATTATACGAGGGTTGCGCATTCCATAGATCTAAACCTCATTCATGATTCTAACAGAACTTGCTAGAGAAACAGATTCATATCCCAAAGGCTACATTGTCCATGGAATAAAATTCCCATCTTTGTAAAATAAAGCCGTGTCTCACTCGCTTCAAAATGAATTTGGATAAATGGATGGGGAACTCTAAATTTACTCTTGGGGTACTGCCCATGTCCCTTATGGACAGAAGCTGTCTATAAAATGACTCAGGTCTCCAACACCCAAAGACCCACTACCCTGATACTACCCCATCCAATATCTGGAGAATTTTGTTTGTGTCTTTCGGCTTTTCCCAGTTAGGGGTTGCCACAGTGGAACTCTGGTCTGCTAATGATTGGCAGTTGATTTTTATGTACCGGCTTGCCAGGCCTGATGCACAACCTTCAACGAAGGTACGTCCATTCATGCATGTCTCCATGCAGAAGACACTCTAGCTGAGAATCGAACCAGACAGCGTCTTACTGTGAGGCAACAACGCTACCACAGTACCACCACCGTGGGTCAATATATATAATATTGTCATATCATGGGTATTATTGGCTAGGCTTGTAGAGGCACTTTTGCCATTAGCCTAGAAATCACCTATGAACCTATGAATTCCAAAAAAAAGTGAGTACAGGAGAGGGATAAATACAAGGGTGCAAATGAGTGCATTTCTGAAAATAAGATTCCATGTGTCAAAGGGAAAATAAACCAGGGAGAGGCTGTTTAGCACTATCCTTTCCAGATAAAAATCAGATGAAGTTATAGCACTAGTATTTTTAGGACAGGAGGGCACACTGTCCTATCCAAAACAAAATATTAGTGACAATAATCTTGAGTTAGTAGTCTTGAATGCAAGTTCCATAAACTCTAAAAAGGCATAATTAGAAGACAATACCTTAAGCAGGGCAAGCAAAAATATATCAAAGTTGTAAAAAAGGCAATGAAGACAACGCCTTTACATCCCACGTCCCCTATTTTGAGCTAAGAAATAATCTGTTATGTAGAGTAAATAAAGAGAGTGAACAAATTCTACATTAGTTACTAATCTAAAATCTTATAGACTATTAATAATGAACCTAGCCCATTCATTCCCACATATTAGAAGGCCACCTGTGGATGGGTAAAACAAAGACAAGACTATTAGCCAGAATCTATAGACTAGATATAATAAAACAAATAGAAAACTTCTGTGATTCCTGTTCAGAATAGTAGAAAACTGCATCGCATCCTAGTTGTAAAAGTATATTGATCCCAATACCTTTCTCAGAAACACCATTTGAATAGACTGCTGTAGACACTGGGGGATCACTAGTTATATCCAACAGTGGGTATAAGTACAAACTAATTATAATAGACTACGTGACCAAATTCCAGGAGACAGCACCATAATTCAAAGCTAATTTTGAGGCTATTACTATGAAGCTGGTATTGTTATTATACACTAGGAGTATACCAAAAAAGATATTACCTGACCAGGGTATTCCATTTTTATGACAACTATTGCAACTTTTATGTAAAAGCTTTAAAGATAAACAGCTGAGGATATCAGTTTACCACCCACAGACTGATGGGTTAATGGAGCTATTTAATAAAACACTAAACTCCATGTTTAAGAAAGTTCTTGATGCACATTGTAAAACAAGAACCATTTACTACTCTACTTACTACTTCCAATCAAAAATATTCTGCTAGCCTCAAATGATTTTACTCCATTTGAGATTTAATGTAGCAGAAACCCTGTATGGCACATTGATGTTGCCATGGAAACTTATGTAGAGGATGAGATGCCCTCTAAAAGTGTGATTGATCACTACGTCAGTTTACAAGATTAACTAAAACAAGTAATGTTCCTTTTCAGTTTCTAATTAAGCAAACAGATAGCGAAACATAATTATGCAGGTGGGCATTGTCTTGCTAATCCCTTCAAATTACTGTGACCTACAGAAGTAGCTTAGTTAACAATAATGTTGATGAGTTATCCAGGGCCTACAATCCATCATAAGGATTCTAAAATCTTTGAATTTGTGAAGGGATTAAATCTTGTGTAAAACGGTGAGCATCTAATATGTTTGATAAAAAAGTCTCCCCAGGATTTAAAAAGTAGGCACCTTGTAGAGCCTACACAGAATGTATCAGTGTACACTGTTCCCCCTCGGCAGCACACCATGCATATTAATGATGGCATGCTGCCAAGGGAAGAGCATAGGAACAAGGATATTGAATCCATGTAGGGAGAAGTGTAGAGGCTACCTGTGGTTGTGGATGCCTGGTCAGATGTTATGTACAAGGTGAGGCTCTCTGTAAATCTCTCTGCTACCACTGAAATGCTGTGAAATGTTTTAAATGTGGAATATTTTATTTTCATAGATATTTTTTTTAATTGCTGTATGTTTGAGCTGTGCAGAGCAGACTGCAGCAATGCCAAGCTGCAGTTATATATAGACAGTTCACACCTGTTACACATCTAAAAATAGAAAACAGATGTGATTAATTATCATAATTACATTTTTTTATTTTTCTTTTGTTTGTTTTTCAATTGCCATTTGCATGGCATGGAGCACAGCAGAGCTGAGCAGAACTTATACATACATAGCCGACACCTGCGAGATATCTAAAAATAGAAACAAGATGTAATTAATTATCTATTTATAGGTCTGTTTAAGCATTTTTGCATGTCACGCAACTTCACTAAGCTCAGCTAAATAGAGCTATGACTATATGTGTTTTTAAAATTGCAATGCACACACAAAATAAACATGTCCCATATTTTGAACCCAAGACCATAACACTTACAAACCACTGCATTAACCTGCCACACCACATAACTTTTAATTAAAACAGGTGGTTTAAACAAAACATAGTAATTGCCAGTTACAATGATTAAGCGTGTTTCAGCAGAGCTGCGCATTGAGCCATGCCTCGCAAACTTGATTAAAAAGTAATGGAAAAAAATGGGAGTGTACCTTGGGTTCTGGTGCACTAGTACACTACGAGAAAGCCAAAGACATCTGGTGCACTAGTACACTATGAGAAAACCAAAGACATCTGGTGCACTAGTACACTACGAGAAAGCCAAAGACATCTGGTGCACTAGTACACTACGAGAAAGCCAAAGACATAATAATGGATGTAAGTGAGGCCTTTGATAGCAGGTAAATGTGCCCTTTATCAGCAACATGTAGAAATACTTTGAACCCGAATGGTGGCAAAACTGATGCAAAGACCAACACTTGAACCAAGAAAACCACCAGCAGGACAAATGGAAATCACACTGTTTATTACCAAGTTGAGTGCTTTCATCAATAAAATTTGACTTCATCAGAACAAGAAGTACAAGCAGCCAAGTTTTTAAATACACTAAAAGCATAGTCTATAGGTTGAAATCACACCAATCACTATCGTTTCCTTTTGCATAAATTAATAAATTAATAAATTGATAATTACTTGTTACCAACCTTGCTTAAATTGAAAACATGAATGCTAAGCTTTTTATTAAAATTTTATAAGACATTTAATAAAAAGACCTATAAAATCTACAAATAGAATAAAAATAACAACTTTAAACGTTGTAGGGATACCAAGATTACTTTATATTTTCCAAGCTTTTTCTTTTAAGGCTGGTACAATAGATATACCATTATTCAAACCAGGGTATATGTTAGCAGCCAACCTCAATTGCCACATAAGTTCTCTTTAGTTCAAAATATTCTTCCAGTCCCCACCCCTAGGATTTATTTGAATAACATCCAGGATACCAAATTTGAAACCAGAGAAATTATTGCACACTTTGCTATGCCTATACAAGGCGTTAGTTTCCTTTTCATTTTTCATATCTTACAAATGTTCATAAATCCTGGACTTAAAAGCCCTCTCAGTTTTTCTGACATAAAACCCCACACAGGCATTACACTTAGCTAAATATACTATCTTGTTAGTAAGGCAATTACCTTTCTTAAAAAACACTGTATCCCCGGTCCTATTATCTAAAACCATACTACTTGTCTGTATAATAAAACTGCATTGTGAGCAGCGCCCACAAGCTTTGGTACATTCATTTTTACTGTGGCTTCTGCCATTTGAACTACCTTCTAGTGTTAACTTAAAATTGTGGCCAACATTTGTAGAAAACAAAGGTTTCTCCCCCACTACTTGGAATATATCATTGTCAGTTCTAAAAATACTCCAATTCTTATTTAGAATATTTTTTATTTCACTATATAAGGGGCTATATTGTATAAAACAAGCTTGCGTGAAGTTACCCGATGGTTCAACCTTTTTCCCTATATCATTATTCTGAGTTTCAAAAAGGCCGCTACCAAATAGTGGCTTGTACTTTAAACACCATTCATTAAGAATTTCTTGCAAAATATTTTCCACCAACTCATTGGGATAACCTCTCTCTAAAAACATGTTAGTTAAAACTTTAAACTCTTGAATAACATCTTTTTTGTGGGAAGTCATCCGAGCAATTCTAATGGCTTGCCCTTTAGCGATACTTCTTTTCTGAGAAAGGGGGTGATGACTATTGAAATGAAGGTATGCATTACAAAAAGTTTTCTTCCGGTATAGCTTGGATTTAAAACCATCTTTACCTTTAACTATGGTAGTGTCCATGTAATGTATCTCACTGTCGTGAAATTCATAAGTGAATTTAAAAAAGGTGGTAGTGCTATTTAGATATTCAATAAAACTTGGAATGTTGCCTTTATCTCCCTTCCATAAAATAAAAATATCATCCAAAAACCTACTATATAATAAAATCTCAGAATACCTACTTCAGAAGATATGTTCCATCTCCCACTCTAACAACACAATGTCAGCATATACAGGGGGGCAAGCTAACCCCATAGTGACCCCTTTTATCTGTTGATAATACTGACCTTCAAAAAATAGATAATTACTATCTAAAACCAGGGCCATAATCTCACAAACAAGATTAACCTGTTCATGTGACAAATTAGAACAAGCAAACAACATTTCTTCAAAATATTCAAGCCCCTCTTTCCTAGGAATACAGGAAAACAAGCCCTGAACATCAATAGTCAGCTAGTGGGATTTGGCTTTATTGGCCTGAAATTGTCCATTAAAATGTTGAAACAAGTCATGGGCATTCAGAATTGCCAATTAGCTGAAACACTTGATGTTCATAAGGGTCATTTGCATATATCCCATGTGCCTCTAATACAAGAGGTTTAGGAGGTCACGCAGTGGAATTCTAGCTTTGCTGGAGTTTTCATTTTATTTTTACTGATTGTTTTTTCAGTGACCTTCTCACTTATTGTTTCAATACCTCAAAGGTGGAATGTATATTGTCAATGTGGCATACTGGGCTCATGGGACTCCCCCTTTATAGTGGTTGTAATTGCACACTGCTGTTTGTTTGTCACAGTTGTTTTGACATATCATCAGGGGGATTGGCCTTGGGGACACACTACAATAGACTCCAGTGTTGGCTGTATGATCATACATGGCACACACGGGAATACCTGACTATCAATAGTATTCTAGTCATATCCATATGCTTAGTATTTTTGCACACTTTGGAACATATCATGTGTGATCAAGCAGTTGATATTGCCAGCCATTCTGTCCTCGCTGTATCTCTACATAGTATACTTCCACGTATGTGATCCTGACATTTATTCCCATGTTGTTGTCCTTCAGGAAACATGTATGCTTGATGGCGTGCTGCTTTCACGGATGCAGAGAATGAGTTGATACTGGAAGGGCTCCGTCAGCACCATGAAGTCCTACTGTCCAGTGGGGAGACACAATAGGGAACAGCAGGAGGCATTGTGGGCTGACCTTGTCCATGATGTCAATGCCACAGGTCATCATAACAGGACATATGAGCAGGTTCGACACCATGCAATGGACATGATCAATGCTGCATGCAGAAAAGTGGTACATGTAGCCAGGGATCATGGCACCACTGGTGGAGAGCCTTCAGTGGAACAACTACTGACAGCCACAGTGGAATTCCTGGCAAATCTAGACACACACGACAGCTCCCAGGCATCCATCACACCCTACATCATGGATGTCAGTGCCACAGTTTCCATGGCAGAGGAGCATGCAAATAAGCTCAGGTTGATCAGCACTGCAATCCTGTAGCATTCAGTGGGTGTCAGGTCTGTCTGCTTTGGGGAGGGGAGGCGGGATTAACTGCAGTTTGACTGTCATGCTCAGATTTTGACCACTATAACAATTAACACAGTAACCACTGTAAATGTGAGATATATGCATGTATTTCCATGTTGTGGTACTGACATTACCTCTCCCTCAACTTTTTACAGGTCCATCAGTTATCGCACAAGCCCATGGTCCTGCTCCTGGTAAGCATGACACTGTTTTGTTATTGATGTATGTTTACAGCATTGTAATCCCTAGACTGCCATCCCAGGGCTGCTGCCTGCATTGCTGTACTGTTGGCATGATTGTGAAATGTACACATACTGTCTAGCTGTGCACATATTAGACTCATATCTATGCCTCGTAGGTGTGACCATGCTGATAGATGTAACAGTATTGTCAGGACACTACAGATTGACATATGTGTCAACTCACTGTGCAGAGTCTACACTAATATCAGCAGTGTACTTCAGTGCTGCTGATGAGATTGCAGTGTAATGAGAGTTTATTTACAAGTAACTACAGGTGTTAGTAAAAAGAGTACATTCCTCAAGTCCTACTATATGAGATATAATCTGTCATAGTGGCAACAATGTATAGAGCCTTACATATATCACAACATAGTACTGCAAAGCATAATAGTGCAGGTGTTAATGTACTGCTTTTCCCTTTCTTACCACAGGTGACCTGATGTCAGTGTCTCCTTAGACTCTGTTGATGATGATGGCCACAGTGAGGCACAGATGGGGGTTTCAGGGGCTGAATCTATCCCACAGGTTGACATCCCTCTTCAGCCCTCACTGTCAACACACACACAGTCAGTATGCCCCACACATACCCAGTCCCTGGAAGCCACAGATATTGAACAGTCAGATGGAGGGGCATTGAACAGGAAAGTGTGGCAACTATGGCTACAGTCAGTGTAGACACTGGTTATAGCCAGACAACTGATGAGGTTTCACACAGGCAGATTGACAGGAGTGCTTTTAGGAGGCCTGTTGTCCATCCAGCACCTGTTGCAGGTGCCACATCACAGGTCACTCTGCGAATGTTTTGGGCTGTCATGGAAGCACAGGCACATAGGTTCATAGGTAGGTACTAGGCTATTGGCCCTAGGGCCTATATAAGCCTAGCCAAATGGTACCCTGGCTTTTGCCACCCAAAAAAATATTTTCCTGTGCCCCTGTCAAGCAGAGCCACAGAAATGATTCCCGGGGTGAATTTCCTATCTCCCATCCAATCATCAATATTTTTCTTGAAGAGTGCTAATGAGGATCTTTGTTTGATATAGATAGGTAGTTTGTTCCAGAATATGGGAAGTCCCTGGGACAGGAATTTTCCCTCCAGCATGTTCTGTTTATTGCGGTAACAAGGTTTAGGTCCCTAGAGCATGTAGCATGGAGGGATTGGGATTTCTTTAAGTGGAGCATGTCCAACAGCTCTGGGTTTGACATAGCTTTGTTTGTTAGGCAGAGATCGCCTCTGAGTAGGTGATATGCGACAGAGTAAAGCTGGAGTTTTTTTGAGACGGTCTGCATAGGGCATCTCTTTGAGGCCAGGAATCCCCTTTGTGAGGTATTTCTGTGGCCTTTCTAGTTGTTGTAGATGTCTTGTGAGGTACACACCAAAAAGGGGTGTTGTACTCTATAATGGGTCTAATGAATGATGAGTAGAAGGGAACATTCTGAATGGAACTCCAGATGTATGCTTAGGGTTATGGATGCAGCACAGTCTAACATCTGTGAATGCCTCTACCGCATTGGTGGCACTGTGGATTGATTCACTGATGCAGTGGACAGAAGATGGGCTGAGACAGTGTCTGTCTTGGACTGCACATTTTCTCTGCTGGAATGTCTGGTTGGAGTTGAGCATTGGTGTTGTGGGCATATTTCAGCAACCCCATCTGCTGAAAGTCCACATGGCCATGCACAGTCACACTCCCATAGTGACAGCACATCCAGTGCTACAAAGTGGAGTGTGCTGTCAACAACACGATATGGCAGGCCATGGGGTCATGGTCCTGGGGAGTTCCATGGAGGGTAGTGTCCTATCAGACAGTAGTCACTGTCTGGTACTAGCACCACTTCTAACCTTGGGCATGGAAGTGGCACTGCAACTCCTATCAGAGCCAGTTCCCATGTTCAGGGCTGGAGATGGTGAACTGTCAGCTCTACCCTGTATCGTGCCAAAGCTGTCCAACATACACACATGTAGGACTAGCACTGAACTTGAGTGTGTACAAGCACACACTCACACACCACTTTCAAATGTAGCCACCTATAGACATACACAGCACCTTTCTCTGGTCCATATTACCTACTTCCCTTCCTGAATCACACAAATTATGTCAACTATTTGGGTCAGCCTAGGCCTCCTGCACCCCAAAAAACACCCTGTGCAAGTGATGATACCTGGTCCACATCTCTGTCATCTTTGCCATCGAGGCAGGGAAATTAAGCTATGTGTCTGATGCATAGGGTGACTATATTAATAACCATGTACTTGTGTAATGCAGTGCTGTTTGCCATGCCACTTGTAGTGCTTACTGACAGATACTGTATGGTGGCAATTCTCATGAGTATGCCACATACTGTCGTTTACCTTATGTTGTATGGTGTTGTAATGGCTGTATACTTACACAATGAAAGATGTGTCACAGACCTGTTTATGTTACTGTTTCAGGAGTCTGTTGGGAGAGCCTATGGTTATAAAATGCCAAAACAGCAACACAGGATGGCATTTCAGCACAGCAGATATATGTCTTCAGCAAGGCACAGCACTATAACTGCATGGCTACAAAGGTTCATATGTGTATAATAGGCTAAAAATGACAATGGCATCATTCAGCATACTTATGCATCCCTAATCTTTGAAAAGGTCTGAGAGCCTTGATAAGTGTCACCAAGGTTCTAGGAAGTAAGACATCTACAAGCTGTGGTGCTAGAAATGACCCATTTACAAATATCCTGTATCCAGTACAGACAGTTGTCTGACACCATTTATGATTTTTGTGCTCTGCATTCCATTGTGTGTCCTGAACATGAGGGGTGTCACAGCAGATGTGTGGTTCACATGCATGGAGGGTGTGTTTCATGTACGGTGTACTGTCTGTGTTACATACCTATCTCTCTGGCATGTACTGTGTATACCACAGTGATGTTATAGGCATGTAGACCAGGTGAAAAATGTGTCAGTCCTTTCATGGATACATGGGGGTACAACATGGGAGGCAACACCTCCCTGTCTGGAGCCATACACATCCCCTCCGAAGCATTTAGGTGACAGACTACACATGTATGGTCTTGACACAGACTTCATAGGACATGTTATCTACACTGTGTATTGGTGTACTATGGAACCTGTGTGGCTGTAACAGTTGTGCGATATGCCTGTGTAGTCACATAGCAAGGGTGCCACTGTGCACAATGATAGGTGTGATGACAGCCACATGCAGTGTAGCAGTCACTGTTGTACAACCTATACAGACAGGATTGGGAGGCAGTCATCCAGGACCTTAGATGAGGGGACATCAGGGCATACAACCCCCTAGGCTGAACCAAACTGTCTGTCTATATCCCCTGCTCAGCAGCATTTACAAAGCACCCACTTAGGCATCCACCATACTGTCATCTTAGGGGTCACTAAGTGGTCCATTGACGGCACACATAGTCAACATAGGGACAACCACCTCCAATAGTTCATCTATAAGCAGCAATGTTCAACAGGCCAAAGTCCTGGGTCCTCCACTGCTTGGAAGCTATTTAAGCACAATACACGTAACTACTAACTGACTGTGGCTAACAATGTTTGCTAATGCCTGCAAATTGTGAGCACTCACAGGGTCTTGGTGTTACGTCACTACCCTGAAAGGGTTATTTCTGAGCACATGCCTGTTGACATAGTAATGGCCATGAACTCCATGCATATCTATATGGGGTATCATTTCCATCAGTAAGACCTATGTGCCTGGTAAGTAGCACATCAGTCTCAACAGATGATGTGCATACACAGAGGTGAAAGAACTGGGCACACAGACCTGGCCACACAGGTGTACACCTCATGTGCCTCAGATCACCATGTATCTACAGTGGTATGGCAAGAATCATATAGCATAGCTGAGGGCACAGTCATCTGTAAGTGGCATACTCATAATCTCCAAGTACTCTTCCCTCAGCATGCCAATATCTGAGTGCAATGGCCATTTGGTAATGTACCTTTCCAAGCAGTACTGGCACTTGCACACAACAGTGTTGTTCTTCACAAGGACATCTCACGTATGTAGTATGTGTTCCATGGGGATCCTCTGCAATGAGTGTAATCTTAGCCTGTGGCATATAGACTAGCCAAAGCTGATCTGTGCCTATATTTGACTCTGATTGATTGCACATGCTTTCTATCTGTAGGAGGCATAGTAGAGGGATAAAGCACTGTAAGGACATTAACCTCATATGTGAGGTTAGCGGTGGGTGAGACTTTTGTAGCAAATGTAAACACACCCTTGGAACAGAACCCTGCCTGATGGCAAACAGAACACCTCAGTGCACCTCAGCACATGCCATCTGCATGATTGGCTGGGTGACCACCATCCCAACACAGGGCTCCTGCCTGTGTCCCTCTTGGACTGAGGCAATATGTGCTGATCTTGTAACTACAGGTATAAAGATGTGTAGAATTGTGATGGCTGTATGGCCATTATGCTAGTGAAGTTCCAACATCCTATGGTTTCATAAAATGATGTAAATTTTCTAACAGTCTCACACATAAACATAGCTACAGTGTGGCTAACACCACCTCCAATTACTGCATGCAGGACATGCTAAGGCATAGATAGTGCAAGTTGGCTGTATGTAGTTTAGAACACTTACCTATGTAATGGTACACACTGCAGATCACAGTATGTGAGGCACATGGCAAACCTCATATCTGCTAGTACTATCAGTTTATGACATATAATACGTTGTGGTCAGTCATTTGGGGTGCCACATCACCTGCTAAAACTAGAATACTGCAAAACCATACCTATTTCTACTCTATGGAGTTGATCCTAATTAGGCCATATGGACACACACACACACACACACACACACACACACACACACACACACACACACACACACACACACACACACACACACACACACACACACACACCAAGTACCCCAGAGTGAGATTACAACCCCTATCTATCTAGCTTACACACTATAAAGCACAGTACTTATTGTATGCACCATTGCTTAAGACTGGTACTCTAGTGGCAAGTAGTCTTAAAGTGGATGATATCATCAGGCCTTGTAGAAGAGGACACTTTGGACACCAGCAGCAAGTTACAGGGCAAAAAAGTGCATACGCATTGCAGGTTGATAAACCGTGAGGGCATGTCATTTGTTTTACAGGAGGATACATACACACAGGCACCAAGTAGCCTGGAGTGAGACTAGAATCCCTGCCTATCTAGTCTTGCACACTACAGACCACTGTACTTATTGCATGTGCTATGGCTTAAGTCTGTTGTATATGTGATTGCAGGCAGAGTACTTGTGGATTACAGACACACTAGGCTTTTGTTGAACAGCATCTGTGGCCTTTAGCGTGAAATTGCTTCATACTGTTTTCTGCATCTAGTATCCTAGCAGTGTGATAACTGTTATTATCCTAACTGTGCGTACAGTTACCAGTATGGCCATATGTGGCTGTTTGCACTTAGATAGGCAAGCCTGTGGGCAGGAGCAATGTGCCCTGTCCATGCTTGTGTTGACAACATTATACCACCTGCTCACCTATTTCTGACTATGTGGTGACATCCAGCAGGCACATGTGTCTGTAGATAAATGTATGATGTAGTATTGTGCCCTTACATTGGATGCTTTGAGCAGCAGTATGGGTGTATGAGACTGCAGATTATTATTGGGTATTTAGGACAATACAGACATCCACATACATATTTCTGTATATAACAGGGATGTATATATAAATGTAGCTGTGTCTGTGTATGATATGTATATATGCTATGTAGATATATGAGGACAGTCTAGGTATCGGTTTAATATATATATAGCTATATGTATTGGTATATATCTATTTGATACTACATAGAGACAAATATACTATGTATGTGAGTCAGAGAAAGTGACAGACGGATATGTATAGGCATATGTCTGTAGGTATAGACATATCTATACATAACAGGTCATTCTGATGAAGGGGTAACAGAACTGCGCTCATTTTAACTAAGTGTATGGGCATGTCTAGTGGGACTGTCAGTACTTCTAGAGTGACTCCAGGCCACACCTACCTGTACTTCAGTTCAGGATTTTGTGTTACAGACATTGACATCTGTCCCTGTTTCTGCAGTACTACCCTTCACTCAAACTGTCCACGACATTCCCCAACTGCCTGATGTCATTAATATGTGACTGAGGTTCAAAATGTTACACCAAACACAGACAGCTGGCCTATAAAAACACCAACATAATAATAACTCACATGCAAAAGATGTGAATAATTCCAGATTAGAACCATCAACACCAGCACTCATGCTAACTTTCTTAGCCCACTGAACCACACAGGCTGCCAGACATAAATGTCTCAGTCAACACACAATCACCAGCATAAATATGTACATTTTTATCCTGCGTTAAGTGAGACATACAATGTGTGATCAATTTCTATGATACAGCCCTGAGGTTGCCTGGTCCGCTGATATACCATTGCTGATTTTCTGTTAAAGCAATTATATAAGAACTGTGCTGTAGTGGGGGTGAAGGAACAACAGCACATGATCTGCTGGGATAGACAGTAGTCCACACATCATGTGAGCCCACTGTTTAACATCTCCTTGACTGATGTAGTGAATATTCCAATCATGAGGCCAAGTGAATATTAATGAACACATACTATTGGACTAGGTATCTGTAGTTCCATGTGGACGTTACATCTGTCCAAATATCTCACTGTATTTCCTTGCATAACTACAGCAGATCCATACATATAATACCATATTATAGTAATCCTTATATCTAGTGCGTAGGTTAGAGACTTACCTTGCAAATGTAGCAGTTGACAGATCTGTAGTTCATGGCAGACTCTGTCTGATGCAAGCAGTACACAGCTGATACATGGATAGGTGGAGGATGTGTGGTTTGCCTGGCATCAACTATTTTAATATATATATATATATATGTGAGTAGGAGTAAGGAGTCAGTCCCTAGGGCCCTAGATTTTCAGTGAATGTGCTATGCTTGCATCTGCCTACAGGGAAATTATCAGGGGGTTCCTCCTCTGAGTCATCCTGTGGCTGTGGCTGTGGTGACCTAGGCACTGGTGGGGTGCTGTGCATCCCTCCCCTTTGCTATTCTGCTGCAGCTGCTTCTGCAGGATCATATTTTGTAACATGGCACATACTGTGAACATATGTGCACATGTGGCTGGAGAGTACATCAGGGCTCCACCAGATATATCAAGGCACTGGAACCATGAATTCAGTAGCCCAAAAACACACTCTGTGATGTTTCTAGTTTGTGCGTGCACCTCATTATGGCATTCCTATCTGGGTGTGTGCACATTTCTGATTGGTGTCATCATCCATGGTTCCAGTGCATAGCCAGCGTCCCCCAGTAAATGGCTGTGTGGGATGTCTACCCTAACAAACATCTGGAACAGCTGTGATGCATGCCAGATATGGGAGTTGTGATAACTACCAGGGCTGCCCACACACACATTCATGATTATTCCCTGGGCATCGCACATGACCTGGCAGTTAATGGAGTGGTACCCCTTGTGGTTGATGTACATTCTACCCAACTCACTGGGTGGTGTCTTGATGTGTACATGAGTACAATCTATGGTACCCAGTACCTCAGGTGTCACTCTCTTAGTTTGGGCACAATAGAAGAGTCTTTGTGGGTTCTATTCAGGCAGCTTTATTATATACAAACACATCATGATAGAAGTTTACTGACTTTAACTTAAGTAACTTATATCCAAACTAACTACTGCAATCATACATGCTCACTCTGTAGCTGCACTCTCAAAATGGCACTAGGGATAGCATGTACCCTCTATTTATATGTGCACACTTAACCCTTGACATGCTTTTTAAAAATACGCTAAAAGTACACTCTGATCTACATCCTCCCTCTTTGAGAAATAGATCATGCAACCTTATAAATCTATTTGGTATGCAGATATCACAACTAGTTCTTGGTCATGGAATTATACAAAGCTAGGTACATATATACAGTCAGGTCCGTGTTGCTATGTATTTCACACTGGGCTTGGATATTCAACCATATCATGTGACATAAAACTCGAATTTAGGTTTAGCAACTGGAGCTGTCTTTATAGAATGTTCAACCTTAAAAGTAATTACAACATCATCAGGGATGGAAATAGAGGTTAAAATACACTCTGGAATGGGAACAACATCTGGTTTGCTCTGAGAACTAAAGTCTGTATCACAGGAACAATGCTGCGATGATGATTCTGGCACAGGAAGAAGATGTCTGCTATTTCTCCTGTATCCACACCCTCGGATTCTACAAGGTAGAATCTCAGCTCAGCACACATGCCTGTAACCTGACCAGTCCAATAAAAACCTTTTGCCATTTGTATCCTCACTGTCTCTCCTTCCCTCAATGGATGAAGAAATTTGCTTGATTTATCATAACTGGACTTCTGGATAGAAAGCTTCTTGAATAATTGAGCCTTGATGGTTTTGTTGCTATTAGCTTTAGGCTTCAATAAACTGGAACTAATAGGTGGCATTGTTCTGGTTTGCCTGGATAGAAGTCTTTGAGCTGGTGAGCCAAGTATATCGTCATGGGGTATGTTTCTGAAATTAAGTAGATTCAAAAAGACATCAGTATTGTCACGCTTTGACTTTCAAAGTAATTGCTTTGCACTCTGCACTGCACATTCAGCTAGCCCATTTGACTGTGCATATTCAGGAGTGCTAGTAACATGTACAAAGTCCTATTATCTTGCAGATTTCCAAAACAACTGACTAGTAAATTGAGTACCATTGTCAGAAATAACTTTGTGTGGACTACCATGGACTAAGAAATGAAGTTTCAACTAAATAATAACAGTAGTGGATTGTAGGTTTGGTAGTAAATCAATCTCAAACCAATTCAAATAAGAGTCTATCAAAACTAGTGTTGATTGCTCCACTCAAAGATACCAGTGGCTACTGTTGACCATGATAGTTCAGGAACTGGACTTAGCTGAAGTGGTTCTCTTTGCAAATGTAGTTTAATACTGTTGCATATTGAACAAGAAGAAAATACTGTATCAATGTCTTTCAGTAAGGAAGGCCAAAAAACTAGTTCTCTCACCCTTCTCTTAGTGTATGCGGAACCTGGGTGACCATGATGCAAAATCTGGATATACTTTTGTTGTAAGGAAGCAGGAACAACAAATTTAGAACCTTTGAAAATAATGCCATCTTCCATCAAGATTTCATCTCTGTAAGGCAAATATATATGTACTTCATTTGGTACATTAGATTGCTTTAGCGGCCATCCCACATTAATGCAGTGATTGAGCTTTTGCAAAATTAGATCTGTCTTTGTGTGAGCTCTCAGCTCATCAAGCCTAGTGGCAGAGAAATTGTGCACTGCCATCACATCAAAGTCAAAATTCTCTGCATCAAGCTGTTCCTTCATATTACTGGCCAAACTAGATAAGGTATCAGCCAGATAAAGTAGTTTGCCTTTCGTATAGAACATTTTGAAGTTGTACTTTTGCAACTTGAGGATCATTCTTTGCAATCTAGCTGGAGCTGAATGTATAGTCGTCTTTGGAGTAGTAACTTAAAGGTTGGTGGTCAGTTTCAATCTGAATAGCTCGACCATAAATATAATCATGAAACTTAGAACATGCAAATACAATTTTTGCAAAAGTTCTTTCTCAATCTGAGCATACAGCATTTCAGTTGAGGTAAGTGTTCTAGATGCATAGGCTGCTGATCTGCCCTCTTGAAGAATGACTACATCAAGACCATATTTTGAAGCATTACAGGAAAGAGTGACTGGTTTATTCACATCATAGCATCTTAAAGTAGGTGGGGTGGCAATTTTCTGCTTAATGTCTTCAAATGCCTTCTGTTGTTGATCGAACCATGACCAAGTAACATTTTTGTGCATCAGCTCTCTTAAAGGTGCTGTCAACTCACTGAAGTCTGGTATAAACTTGCCTAAATAATTGACCATGCCTAAGAAACACTGTAGCGCTTGAACATTATCTGGTGCTGACATCTCAAGAGCAGCTGCTTACTTGGTCAGGTCTGGTCTTAAGCCTGCAATGGTAAATAAATGATCTACATATGGAACTTCTGGTAGTCTGAATTTGCACTTAAGAGGCTTGAGCTTCAAATTTACTACACGTGCTCTGTCTAGAACTCTCTACAGGTTTCTGTCCTACTCTCCTTAACCATTGCCTCTAACCAATAAATCATATACTATTATAGCACAAGGGTAACCTGAAAAAAATTACACTATTGCACGCTGGAAGACTTCACTTGCAGAATTTATTCCAAATGGCATCCTTAGGACTCTGCATCTGTCAAACAGCGTACCAAAAGTGGTTAGTAATGAGGATTTGCGATCAAGCATTACTTGCCAAAATGAACTTTTTGCATTCAAGACAGAGAAAAAAAGTGCCATTCGGTATTACAACTGCAACCTCCTCGACTGTGTGTTTGGATTATGCAGTCTCTTCGACGCTTTGTTCAAATCTCTTGGGTCAATACATATTCTGATTTCATCTGAGCCTTTTTTTGTGAGCTGCTACCGTAGATGACACCCATTCAGTTGGTTCTGTAACTGGACAAATTACACCTTGCTGTACCATTTTATCCAGCTGAGCCTTAACTTTATCCTGCATAGCTATTGGAATGCTTCTTGCTGGTCTGACTACTGGAGTGACCTCAGGGTCTAACTTCATTTTTGCACTACTGGCCACATTGAGTTGCTCATTAATTCTCACTTTAGCAAATGTTTCTGCTGACATAACATTATACTTTGAACCAGTGTCCACCTTAAGCTCTGAATTTAACAGTGACTGTACAAAACACTTCGCTCTTTGCTAATAAATTCACTGCATCAACTCTTTCACCAATTACTGATACACCATCTACATAGAAAGTTGACTGCTGCAGCTGTACTTGATCAAGTTGCCTTTTTGTGTGACCTTTCTTTACAACTGTGTGGAGTTTACTTGATTTGCAAAACTTCCATTTTTTACACTTGTAACATTGCTGACCAAATGCTAAGCATTTCTCTCTTCTAGACTCATGATTGTCACCACAACTGCAACATTTAACAATAAAGCTGGACTTAGGTTTTGCTGATTCATGCTTGTACTGTACAGAGCATGCTCCTTTAACAGAAGAAGTCTTATAACTTGCTGGAAAACTACATTGTTTCCCCTGGTGAGCCAGCAGGGGCTGTGGCTGCCATGTGCTTAGGTCTACTTCTGTTTGCCACATGTTGCATGCTATCTACATTTGCTCTGGAACCTGCTGAAACCATGCTCTTGTCACTCACAAGCATACTTGTGTGTTTTTCTGTCACCTCATGGATTACATAAATCTCTATGGCTTTACTCAACATTAAATCACTCTCATGAAGCAAAATCTTTCTCACAGCATCACTATTAATACCACACAGAAGCTTGTCATTTATTAACTCATCTTTTAAGTCACCAAACTGACACATTTTGGCTTTGTTTCTCAGGTCAGTTATATAAGCTGCGAAAGTTTCCCCGAGTTTCTGATCTCTGGTAAAACAAATGCCTCTCCAATGTAATATTTGTATGGGGGTTACACATTTCTCTGAACTTGCATTTCAAACACTCAGCGTCTTCCCTTGATTCAGCCTGTACAACAATACAATGAGTTTCACCTTCTCCTTCATATACTGCTGGTGTATACACAAATGAATACTCTCTTTCTATGGCCTCTGCTCTAACCCAGCTAGGTTTAGCAAAATGAATGCCCAGGTGTGTGCATTTTTATCTGAATAAGCTGCTCGTATAAAAATATTGTTCTCTTGCTCAAATATTATCTAATTCTCTGCAATATTCTAAATAAATACAAGTGGTAAAGGCTTTTGAAATCCATCTGCCATAGTAACACATATTAGTGAAGGGTTTTGCAAATAAGCACAAACATATATATATATATAAAAATGAATGCAAAAACAATAGATAGATATATATGCCAGATAGTTATGCCAGTATTTGTAACTTTGCCCGATAGCACAGTAAGCCTATGTATAACTGAACTTTGTGAAATAAGTCTCTCGGGCATTGTAATACTATTGAAATTACTGTACTGCAAGAAATTACCTCTTATCAGCGTAAGAAACATTTCAAATAACGGATACACTAGACAATCTCGACATACTGAAATGTCAAATTTCAGTACGTCGAGACCGAATAGTGGAAAGTGCAGTTAACCGAAATTACACTATGCCGAATCCGTAAATGTCGAATCCGCCACTATCGTGGTGTCACATTCACGACGTGTGGTGCGGTTTGTCGATTTATCTGGGGTTTCAGGTAATTGTTGTGTGTTTGAGGATAATGGGTAGGGATTTTAGTGTGTGTGAGTGTGTGCGGTGGTATTTGTTGTGTGTTTGTGTGTTTAGTGCGACCTCAGAGTTAGAATATATAAGTAGGGGGGTGGGGGGTGCAGGGTGGCTTGCTCCCCTGCTTATAGGTAGGGTAAATGTGTTTGTGTGTGTTGTTATGTTTTTTTAGTTAGGTAGGTGTATGTGTGTGTGTGATTATGTCCTGGTTTGTGTGTGTGATTGTAGTGTTCGTTATTGTGAGTTTTCATGTATGTTTTTTTTCGACTATTCAGTCTCGAAATACTGAAATTTGATATTTCGGTATTTCAAGATTGTATAGTGAATCCCAAATAACTGCACAATGCAAATGAACTGGGCAGGTGAAGCTCAGAATCAGTAAGATGCTGAAGTAATTGCACTTTGCAAATAAACTGTACACAGCACACCAAAATTTCTGCAAAATGATGGTACCTTGCTAGGCAATTCTTTACAGTGCAAGAAACACTCTGTAATGGCGGCACTTGGTGAATAGACACACCCAGCACAAGAAACATTTTGAAATGGCTATACTTTGACTGCACTTCATGAAATAGTTGCACTTTGCACACATATAAACTCTTTGGAATATATGTACAGTAATAAGCACACACTGTAAACACTTTTACACACTTTGAGATACTTTGAATAACTCTAGTTATGCCCTTGATACAATATGAAGTCGTAGTTATGCCAAAGCACAGCACTTTGACAAAAACATGCAGCCATCATAGTATTTTTATGCTTAATGTACTCTTTTTTGCCCTTATTATGTTCGTTTTGCTCATTCAATCTCTTCTTATGCCCATTGTACTTTTCTTGTGCTCATTTTACTCTAAACATGCACATTTTGCATTAAACACATTCGTTTAGCATTAAACATACTCATTTTACTTTTCTGATTATTGTTTTTTGTCAAATATCTTTATTTTAAACATTCTCCTTTAGTTAATAAACCCTTTTTGCCTCCCTCTTGTTAAATAATGCAGTCTATGCTCTTGTAATGCTCTGTTTTACCTTTTTTATAAAACAAACAAGTTTGCACAAATTCTTTTCACCTTTGATTCTTTTCTGGCTCTTTTTCATGCTCATTTCTCTTAGTTTACCTTCACTGTCATCTCTGCACCTCATGGCTCTGAATATCATAGGATCATAGAATCATAGAATCATAGGAGATTACTAGGCTAATGCCCCTGTGGCCCTCAGAAGCCTAGCCAAGAGTTTACCCCCCCCAAAAAAAAGAAACCTCAGTCAGCACCTGTTGTCCTTGTCAATGAGGGACAAGGGTGGAATCCCTGGGACAAATTTTTGGTTTCCCATCCACTCATCAAGGTTGTGTTTGAAGAGGGTCTGTGAGGTACTCTGTTTGACATGTATGGGAAGTCTATTCCAGAGATGGGGCAGCCTCTGGGAGACAAACATGTCTCTCCAGCAGGTTTTGTTGATGTTGCATATTACATTTAGGCCTAATGAGTGGTTAATGTGAGAGGAGTTAGACTTACGGATATGGAGCATCTCCAGTAGGGCACGGTGTGACATTGCCTTGTAGGCGAAACACAGATCACCTCGGAGCAATCTGTATGATACCAAGTAGAGTGATAGTGATTAAAGCCTGTCCGCATAGATTCTCTTTCTGAGGTATTTATGTGGCCTTTCCAGTTGGTGTAGGTGTTTGGAGAGGTACATACCAAATGGGGCATTATACTCAATTATAGGTCTAATAAATGAGGAGTACAGAGAGGTAATAACTTCCTTTTTTTTCTGGATGCAATCTCTTTAGTTATGAGATGAACCAAGTAAAAGGCGTTTCTGACCACCACTGCAACATGATGGTGGAATGTGAGATTGTTGTCAACCTGAGTACCTGGGTCTCTCTCCACTGGTTCTGTGCTTAGGGGGTTGCCATTGATGTGGTAATCAGTAGGGCCAGTGTTTTTGCCAAATGGTACAATAATACTTTTTTGGGTTTAAATTAAGGTCATGACTTTGGCACCAGTTATTTCTAGCTGTGAGACCCTCTTGCAGTATGTTAACATCAATTAGGGAGGCAATGACACCACCCAACTTACAGTCATCCACAAATTTGGGCAGCCACAGGCCCTTTTTCCTTGCCTGGACCTCTGAGAAGTATATGACAAACAGTAGGGGTTCCAGGACAGATCCCTGGGAAACACCACTAGTGACAGGTCTTCTGTCAGAGGTGGCAGCATCTATTTTGACCTTGTGAGCCCTATCTGTGAGCCAGTTGGTCATCCGTCTGACTAGATAGGGATTAGCACCAAGTTGTGTTAGCTTTTCGATGATGCCTGAGTGGGGGACTGTGTCAAAGGCCTTGGCCAGGTCAAGGAAAGCTGTATGTACTGACTTTCCCTCATCCAGGTCCTTGGTGACAGTCTCAAAGAGGTCAACTAGGTTCAATAGGCAAGATCTACCACTGACAAATTTGAATTGGGAGTGGTCGAGTGCTTGGATATTGCCTATGTCCTTGTTTATGAGATCCATAATAATATGCTCCATGACTTTACAGATATGATTTGTCAGGCTGATGGGGCAATAGTTTCCTGGATCAGTAGTGGCACCACCTTTGTGCAAAGGGATGACAATGGCAGTTCTCCACTCTGCTGGAATGAAGCCTGTAGTTAGGCTATGGTTTAATAAGGTGCTAAATGGCGAAGCTAGTTCTTGCTGGAGATGGTGCAGAATACAGCCTGGGTACTATCAGATCCCATGGAAGCTGTGTTCTTTGCATTGGATAGAGCCTTTAACACTTGATCTACCGAGATGTGAGGTGTGGGACAAGTATCAGGGGTGTTGACTGTGCCTTTGGGGGGCAATAAGGGGGTGAATTTTGTGCTGAACCTATCAGCCAGCAGGTTGGCTAAGTCAGCAGGATCAGTGAAAGTGGTACCATTAAGTACTAGTTCAGAGCAAACTTGGGCTTTGCCATGGAGGTTACTAACATAACTGAAGAAGGACTTGTGGTTTCCCTTTGTTTTAGGTTCATAGGTTCATACTAGGCTATCTGCCCTAGGGCATTTATAAGCCTGGCCAGAATGTGTTTGGCTTTCGCCACCCATTTTAAATTTATTTTGCTATGCCCTTTTTCGAGGTTAGTATACTGTGCCTCAGTCTAACAGTGACACAGAAGTGATACCCGGGGTAAACCTACGATCTCCCATCCACTCATCAAGATTCCTCTTGAAGAGAGTCAATGAGGGACTCTGCCTAACCTGGACTGGGATTTTATTCCAGAGTGAAGGGAGCCTCTGGGTTATGAATCTGTCCCTCCAGCATGTCCTATTTATTCCAGTGTTGAGGTTCAAGTCTCTCGAGCGTGTAGCTCGATGGGATTTGGATTTTCTGAGGTGCAGCATGTCCATTAACTCCAGGTTGGACATGGCTTTATACGTCAGGCACAGATCGCCTCTGAACAGGCGGTATGCCACTGAGTAGAGCTGAAGTTTCTTTAACCGGGCAGCATATGGCATCTGTTTGAGCCCTTTGATCCTCTTGGTGAGGTACTTTTGGGGTCTTTCCAGTTGCTGCAGGTGTCTGGTAAGGTTTAGAGGCTAGCTTCAACTCATAATTCATTTTGGAGGTTTTTGCTAGTGATGTAATTTGCTTGTTGAGGCAGAGGAGGGAGTTTTCCGATTTGGAATGTGTTCCTTTTTATCCTTGGACAACAGTTTCTTCCTTTTGTTGTAAAGCTGTCGATAGAGGATATCCACCAGACAGGTTTGTGTTTCCTTAAGGAGCAGATTTTAGTTATGTTGGGTATGGATGAATCCATGCAGTAGTACAGGTGCTTGTATACCACACTGGTGTACTATTCAGCATAGTTGTCTGCATTATCTGAGGGGGGCGGTGGTGTGAAGCTGCTGGTACCCTCCCTTAGGAGGTTGTAGTCAGGTTTTGAGAAGTTTTTTAGTCGGGTTATGGTGGTTCCCTATTAGAAGACCAAAGAAGCATTCTTTTGAATGCATCTTGGTCGAACTGAAAAGCCTGAAATGGCAAAATACCAAGCAAATTCTTTCCCTGGGAAAAAATTTGCTTGGCCGCTTCATTACTTTGCCATTTTCGGTACTGTAGTGCGGTCTCAGAGTTGGTATATTTATGTAGGTGGGGGTGTTGGGGGCGACACCCCCCACTAAATGTAATGTGTAAAGTTTTTTTTTTTTTTTTTTTTTTTTTTTTTTTTGGAACAGTGATTTTTTTTTCCTAGGGAAAACAATCTTTGTTCTGATAGTTCGAAGTTGTAAGCTTTCACTTACATAGGGTCGATTAATCACCATTCGCTTTTTTAAGCATTCAGTGATCTAATATAGATCCATTGTGGCTGGGGTAGGTTTGGATGGGATAAAAACTTCAAATCAGATAGACCAATGATCTGATCTCACTAGGGAAGAACATACTATGGGAGTGGTGCAGCTGTCACCCATGTTGGTAAGAACCAAGTCCAGTATGTTATCTCCCCTTGTGGGGGACAAGACCAGTTGATCTAGTGCGTTAGAACTGATGAAGTCAAGGAATCATTGGGTGAGTGGATTAGTGCAGAAATAGTTCACCTAGTCTATGATGGGGCAGTTAAAGTCACCAAAGATCAGGGTGTTAGGGGGTACCTTGATGGAGTCAAGTAGGTCCAGGTAGGAGGTGTGGGTGTCCTGAGACATGGAGGAGAGTCTATAGCTGACTATAACTTGGATGGGTATTTTGCCAGCTGTCAGTTTCATCTGGAGTAATTCCAGTGCATCATGATGGTAAACCAGTCTGGAGGTGTGCCCGGAATTTGTGGAATGAGGTATAGCCTGGTAAGGCAAGGGTGCTCTCTGTAGCCCTGAACCAAGTTTCTGTGACTGCACAGGCATCTTCCAGTGTGAGGAGATCCTCTGGTTAGTGCATTTTCATATTAAGGGTCCCAGCATTGAGCAGAATGACCTTCAAATTGCTTTTTGACAGATTTTTTATGTTGGAAGATTTGTCTTTGGGAAATGGACTAAAAGAGGCACAATGGGGAGGAAAGAGCTTTGGCCAAGATTCGAAACCCCAGGGTTGACAGGTGGAGGCTGTCTCTGGCAAAGCATCATGGCTTGTCAACCATGTCATCCCAGGCAAACAGATACTGGATCCCCTTAGAAAGACACCAAAAACTAAGCCAATTGTTGAAGTCAAACATTTTTTGTTGGTATTGTGGCATCATTCTTGGGTGAAGGTAGGATTCTGCTTAGGGCTATGGTCATACCTGCCCGGAGCACATACTCTGTGAGCTCAATAATGTCTCTCTTCATATAGTCCAGGGATGTATGTCTCAAGTCATTCACACCAACATGGACAAAGTTAGAGTCATACTTGTACCTGTTGTGGAAAGACTTGATTGCATGTGTGATGTGGCAGATTCTAGTGCCTGACAAACAGCTGACCATGACCTTATCCTTGTTGAGCCTGGTGAGGGGGATATCAGCATGTCTCACTATCGAGTCGCCAAGGACTAGTATGGTTGGTTTATTGTTATGCCTTATGGCCTGCGTTGGTTTATTGTTTTGCCTAATGGTCTGTGTTTGTGAGACACTGATGCATTGACTACTGTATGTGATGTGATTGGTATTCTGCATAGTATGTTTGTGTATGTGTTTTGTGGGTCTCTGTTGTTTACATAAGTTTTTGTTGAGGACCCCTGCATAGTTGGGTGTGAGGTTCTGTGATGTGGGTGGTGTGGTCCTTGTACTGGCAATCTCCTCTTTGTCAGGAGTACTGACTATGGTGTAAGAGAACATGAATTCCAGCTTACTAATGTAGATGCATCTCTCGCAAGTAGACGAATTATGAGCTAGGAGAATGGGACTGTCTGTGAACATGAGGGAGTTGCTACACTGTCTCAGTATGACCATATCGACCAGGTTGTCAGGGGAAACGGATGGGAATTGTGCAGACATTGTGCTCTGAGTACTCAGAGGACTTATGGAGAACAGGGTGTGATAAGGGTTTGTCTGCAAAAACTCTAAATGTAAAATAAATGGCCTGAAGTACAAGTACTACAACCAAAACTAAGATGCTCAGAATATTAATCAGTAATAAGTGCTACTAACAACCAGTAATAAGTGCAGAATAAGAGTAGGTGTACACTTAAAAGCACACAAATCAGCAAAGTAAGGTAATAAGGTAGATGACAGTCAAGTAAGAGCAGCTGAATAAAGTACAAATATTTTTTTTTTTTTTTTTTTTTTTTTTTTTTAGTGGAGAGATAGAGACCAGAGAAGATTAAAAGACTATAGGGGTTGTCCTTCCCAAGTGTTCTCTCTGTACACAGCATAACGGATGGGACTGATAGGAGTGCCTGAAATCAGAATATGATCTCACTGTAGTCAGTTGAATGAGCAAATGAGATGGGCCCTGGAGGAGTGTCAAAAAACAAATTTACAGCAGGGGCGGGCAATTCCAAAGCCACCAAGATTAACACCGCAACAAGAACAAGGCTGAACACTCAAAAGTACAAAAATATAAAATGAAAAACAATATTTCTGCAAGGAGGCAATCCACCCTGTACACCTCCCCACCCCCGCTGATTTTATATACCAATTCCAAGCTCTCACTACAGTGGAGAAAAGACAAATTCCCATACCCTGCTATAGTACGATCTTACACAAAAAGCTGCCAGCAGTCAGAAAAACAGCAACAGTTATAGTTTAGTCTTCTAAGCATTTGCTCAAAGCTGTTATACCCATATATCTATATCTATATCTAAATCTATATCTATATCTACAGCTATATCTACATCTACATCTGTATCTGTATCTATTGATACAGAAAGAGAAAGAGGACTAACACATATATGCACACACGCACACACACACACACACACACACACACACACACACACACACACACACACACACAGACACACACACACGTGCACACACACACGCGCGCACACACACACACACGCATACACACACACACACACACACACACACACACACACACACACACACACACACACACACACACACACACACACACATACACCAGGGCCGGATTCCATAAAGTTCACAGAAGCTCTTTGTGGATAGTGCAGCATACTGAAGGAAGACTACAGCACACATGCTACAGACATGATTTCAGAAGACATGCTGAAAGCAACTAAAATTCTTAAGTATTCAGCATAGGATAATTAGGGATTCTGCACACACTGGTCTGATACACATAAGCACACGATGCAACTTAAATGTGACAAACAGCCATGCCGACTCTGGTTCTGAAGTCTTCAGCATATGCTTTATAGCCCCCCAAGGGATTCAAGAGAATATTACAGATTACAGTAAAATCCATAGCAAAACATCAAAAAATATTAAAAAATGCAATCTGCTGTTAATGAACTGCAAAAGGTTGCAGTGATAAAAGTCATAAATGAGGTTGTAGTTGTGTGCCTTAGAAGGTAGCCAGCTAAAGTCAGTGCAAGGCTGTAACTAAACCAGTTGTCAGACCAGACCAGCAAATAATTAATGGATACTGGTTTGACAGAAAACTGATCCAGGCTGTTTGCAACATGTGTGCCACACAGTCTGTGCAGACTCTGCAAGGAAATCCCATCCCCCTTGAAGCCAGAGTGTGCCTCAGTATGGGTGTACTTGTATCTGGGACATTCCAAAGACACATGGGGGATGCTGTGGCAGTATCACAGACAGCTGTCAGTTGTATCTTGTCAAAATTCCTGGAAGCAATGTACGGCAAGGTGGATGACTACATCCACTTTCCATCAACCCCCACAGAGTGAACAACTGTAATGCACCAGTTTTACAGCATTGCAAACTTCCTCATGCACTCACTGTAATAGATTGTACACACATATTTATCAAGACACCAGTACATCCTGAAGCAAACCGATGTATGAACAGAAATTACTGGCAATCCATCAGCTGCAGATGACAGCATACAAACATCATGGCAACACACCCTGGATGTGTCCATGATGTTGTCATTTGGAGGTAAAGTGGACTATGGGCTGCATTCCACCAAGGTGAAATATCTGAGGAATGCTACTGGGTAGGTACAGGAACACAGCTAGGATAGAAGTTAAGGATACTCCTCACAACAATATCCATCTTGATCACGTGTTTCCACGCAGCAAAACAGGGGTGGCTAATGACTCCATATTGTGAGCTATCCAACACTGCACTGGAGAGCACATGTAACAATCAGAACCACCACAGAGCATGCATTTGGCATATTGAAATCTTGGTTCAGATGTCTGGACAGATTAAGGGGTGCACTGCAATACACATCTGAAAAGGCAGCACAGCTGCTGATGTGGGTGAACTACCCCAAGAAGACAGAAGACATAGGCATAGACAATATAGGGTGCAAATACAGTCCTGGGCAACAGCAGCATCTGACCCACGTCTTTGAGTCATGTCAAGAGTACACAGATTGAACACTGATGTTAAGTTATTGCCCCACCACAACAACATAGATTCCATCTAATGGTAAGTACTCACTAGATGTACATTCTCTGAACCATCAGACATAACACCATAATCATAACATCTTATAACATGAACATATGCAAATATGTCACAACAAGGATTATCAACTCAGGTCACAATTGACACAGGTATGCATACACACTCATATTGTTGTATCACTGTATGAAAACAGTAAAAGACACATATCAGTATTTCACATTTCTATCTCTACAATGTAATAACATGAAAAAAAAGAGAAACCACACAGGACATAATGCAGAAATGTTAACATCAGAATACACATATCACAGTAAAGCAGTAATTCAATAATATGAGCCAACTATGAGTACTACACTGTTGAACACACTGTAATGCAGTCTATGGCAGCCTCACTGATGTCTCACACCAGGGTCCATTCTGCCCCAACCATGTATAGACACATGTTGCCCTAGTTGCTCCACAGAGGAGATGGATGGGTTGACAACACCATATTGAGATAAAGAAGTATGACTGTAAGTTGAAGGCTATGTGATGGGTGGGAATACAGCATTTGGGCCAGCAGATGAACTCTGTGCAGGTTGTACCACACACAGTGATTCTCAATGGCCAGTGGTGGTTCTGTGGAAAGCCTACCTCTCCCATGTTGCAATCTGCTGAGTACAGTTATGGAATGCAGAATTGAGCTGGTAGTACAACACTAATGCGATACTGTAGAGGCCAGACTTTCTACTGACTGTGGCACAGCTAGCAGACTCTTAATTTGAGCAGCCAATGCAACCATATTCTCACTGTGCCTGTATCCTTGTCTTTCACGCATGACATGCAGCCGGTATGCCACATGATCTGTGGCATAGCAAGTGCACATATGTCTGACCAGTGCTATTGCGCTGAACATTCATTCGCCTGTAGCAGGAGGCAAACACCCTTTGGCACCTAGCGATTCACAACCTCTGCTCACCCACATCCACTGTAATGCCTTTTTTCTAGTTGTTGTGTCGAACTGCCATCAGCAACAGTCTCAACTAGGGTTTGATGGTCAACAGCCTTACCCTGTTCAGCATCCACTGTGCCAGCATCCTCCAAATGGCTAGACAAGCTGGCGTCCACATTTGAGGCTGCAGCTGTAGCAACATCACTGTCAATCTCATGGATAGACTCTTCAAACACCTCAAGGTCTTGTGTGTCAGTGGCCATACTACCATGCTGAGACACATCTTGACCCATAGCATGACTGATGGATGGGCTGCTGGATGATACAGAAAGTTGATGTGCTACAATATACAAAGAGACAGATCAGGACAATGTGCTTATGAAACATAATGTTTATCATCAAAGACGTATGAAATATATGTATTTCACTGCAATGTTACAAATAATGACTTTACACGAAGTCTACTGTATGTGTGTTTTATGGAATCTACATACATGAAGTATTTAATTTTGTTACAAGGCCAATATACATGACATGTGAGGAATACAAAAAAACTCACACCTGACAACATCTCATGGGAAGATGATGCTGTTGAAGACAGATGAACATCAACTATTGTAGGGAAAAAACAGTATTAGTGATCAATCACTGACACCATTAACAATGTGAAAGCTGTTAAAACATACAGAAGGTGCGACATATGCATACCACTTTTATGTGCACTCGATGACGTTGATGCAGACTGGCCTAGGAATAGGAAGAATGATGCAGTATTAATGGAGGACAACTACTGGATTAACCACAATGACAGGTACGATACGTAGTTAATAGCATACCACTGACATAATCCTGCTGTGGACAGGTTGTGGGTTGTACTGTGGATCTTGCAGTATGAAAGTAAAGAGACAGACAACACAGTCTTTATGTATTTAGCAAAAAAAAATACTGACAGCATTACATATAGAAGAGAGTAACGTGCTGCAAATACTGGCATGATGGATGTTGCAACGGTACACCAGATGGGCCTGTGTTGACAAATATTGACATAAATGTCATGTATCACGTGTGGTACACATTGATGCAAGCTATGACAATTTTGATATAATATACCTGGTCTGTCTGCAGTTGAACCTGCATGGTTCAGGCATCCACTGGATGTACCTGTAGTGTACAATGTAAAGTAAATAACAATATGACAGCAAACAGCAGTGATGTGAAATGAGGCTGAGTCAATAACAAAGTAGTTGTCACAGTAACACTATGGAGACACTCACCTGCCAATACCTGGTTTAGTCCTGAAGTAGATGAACCTGTGAATATTAATGCAAACAGCATTACAAATTTTGTTTAGACTGCACTATCTGTACTTCAGTTGTATCAATGCATCACTACAGTTATGTTCCTCATCCTCACCCTATGTGGATGCATGTGTATGGCTCAACTTTGCTGCTGTAAATCAAAAATAACAAAACATGAATATGCATACTACAGTAATATGCAGTGATTGTATCAGTACACAGCCATGTAATAGAAAGAAAGACATACATGCTTGGCCTGGAACTCTAACTTCATTCCTACCACTGGAGATGCATTGCTCCTCTTTTGCTGTATGCAGTGAGACCAGAAAAATTGTGATGCCATTAGGAAGTCAATGGTGATCGAACATAGGTGACATCCCTTGATCTCTCACAATGTTTCACTCTGTTGGTCCACGAAAGATCATGTCTGAGCAGCATTTTCTGTAGGCATCATGAGATTGGTTGTGGCCTCAAACTACATTGATCATGTTGGTGTGGTCAGTCCAGATTTCATGTCCAAATCGTATCACCTGAATGGCCTAGAAGCCTATTTCCATGTTGCTGGAGATCATCAATTATGATGTCATTTTCCTGGGCGGAGAAGTTGTCAGCCCTAGGATGGTTGGCCATCTGAAAGACAATGATATGCACATGATAACTGCCCTGTACAGCCCATATATGCAATTGATTTTGTGAAACATATATGTCAATATAGACAGTACACATCCCTGTGCAATGCAAAGGTTTGTATAACACTATCTGTGATAAATACCAACAATGCTTTCAAATATAACATTTGCAAAGTCAACATAACTTGCAATTTCTTTACAGCTCGTGAGTAGGATTAGAACCCCTCATACTATATATATATATATATATTCTACTCTGTTTCATTGAAAGCTCATTTCACTGAATTTGAATTCACCCTGAACAAATCACTGAATGCTCAAATTATTGAAAACTCATTTCACCGAATCTCATTTCACTGAAGTGAAGTACTGGCACTGTGTAGAGTACTGTAAGGCAAGTAAAAGGTTTATGCCCTTTTCCCC
>NC_056736.1:203467164-203472164 GCF_019279795.1 Protopterus annectens | reverse complement strand
CACCTATGCCACAGATGGATGTGCACTTAGTAGTTTTCCATTATAGTACAACAGTATAGCCTACTACACTGTTATACACTGGAATAAAAACAGATACATAACTTCATTAATTCATTCCTTCTAAGAAAGTACACAGATGTTTATTTAAGCTAAAATGAATGCCTGTCTGACTGCTTACACAAATGTTTTCAGTTACATGTTGATAGCTGTTATTTCTGTACAACAAAATGTCCAATATGTTTTTGCAGTTTCTGTATTCATATGGTCTCCAGAGGACTTTTAATAAACACCCACAGTACTTGTTTGTTAGCTCAGCCTGTATGGCAACTGCCCAGCATGTTTAAATTTTGGCATGCTGTGGGTTACAATCCACATAGGGGAAACATATCTGCAACTGTTATCTTGGTTGAATTCACAAAAAGCATTTCTTTGGAGAAGCATATTTAAAAACTTATTATTAATCTTTCTGTTGTACATGTTTATGAATAATTATATCAGTCATCAAAGTTCTATGAATTTGCCCATAATCCATAATGCTCTGATAACATCAGATTTCATATAACAGGGTTCATAGAACAGTGACTGTTTGGAGATTAATGTAGGCTGGTTATTAGCTCAGCTTTTAATGTAACAGGCGCCGTGCCTAAATTTTGGCACGGTGTGTGTTCATATCCAGAGAAGGGACACATATCTGAAACTGTTATATTGCTTTAATCTACCCACAGCAGTTATTTAGAGAAGCATATTCCATGTATTGATATTAATGTGTATTTTGATGATGGTTACAAAGATCTCAGTTATTTATCAAACTGCTACAAACATCATATCCGACATCTGTAACATTACATTAACATCAACTATTTAACAACAGGGTCAGTAAAGCTTACTAAATATTGCTATATGTCTTAGCAATTCTTTGGTTAATATTGCATACTTTGTAAAAGTGCTAACAAGGTTTGTTTTATCATGAAACATTACAATCAATTCAAGAATAAAATCATCTGCAAGTTTTGAGGAAGTGGGATGAGTAGACTAACAGCTGAAATGCATAACAGGGAAGATGTCTGTATTTTCCTAGTGATGTGCACTTTTTCACGGACTACCATGGTCCTCACATATATCATACTGCATCTCTTATGTACAGCAACATGTATGGTTCTGTTCACAGAATCTTTATGGTACATGACACTAACCCACTGTCTGAGGAATGGATGCTCTCCATTACTGTTATTGTTTCTGAACACAGTGCTGACATGAATGTAATTTTCAAACTGTTTACCTACATGACCAGCACATGTTCATACTTTGGAATTCTAAACTAAGATCCTTATCAGCAGACCATCCCCAATCAAGATGATGTCATAAAAAGAAGTGTTTCACTGCATTCAAAAGATGTGTTTTTTCAAATCAGGATGTGGTGGTTAGACAGGTACCTCTCAAAACCAGAGTTTGGATGTAAAGTGTGTTGCAGACTTGAATCTCATGTCCTGCTATATGTGCTCAAAAATGTCAACACCTGTACATAACACTGTCAAATGTGTATTGTAATCATTTAATGTTCTTCAGAAAAAAATGTCTAGATCCTGTAGTGAGAAATATATAGCGCTATAATTTAAGGAATATATAATTCATACATTCTCTTCTCCAATTTCATGCGAGGAGGATTGTAGCAGGAACTGAGCCATGTGTACTGAGTGGATGCACAGGCTTGAGGAAGAGCAGAGGGAGAGAGGTGTGTTAATTATTTTTCCTGTTTCAAGAAATGAAATGCCTCTCCCCCTGTTTATAGGCCTGTATTTTTCAACAATGACGTATATTGATTAGAATGCAGGAATACCCATCATGCATCAGTAAGGTAACTGAAATCATCACACCAATCAAGCATCAGTAAGGTAAGTGAAATCATCACGAGTTAGCTTTGCTTACAACTGTGATCTAAACGTGTTGAATTTTCATATAGTATTGAGTCATTGCTTCAGCACTCAGTTTTTCAATTGTATTCCATAACCTAAATAACAGCTGGGTTGGTGTTTCTGTCACACATATTTTGTGATATTTGTTTTACATGTAAATCTGAGTGCTTTGATTGTTTTTTATGGTTTGATATACTTGTACCTTTGGCTGTGTTTTCTTGCTATTGATCTATTATGCTTTTTTACAGGGTGAATAGGTGTTAGCTGTGCTTGTGTTTGCAGACTGTCTGGCATGCCCCTTCAGTTCACCATTGGTATTAAATTTACTTCCAACACCTTAGGTGTTTTTGTAGAAACACAGTCATAGCTTAGGTTTACAGACACTTGTCCAGATACATGTTTGATTGCAGCAGTTCATATTCACCACACCCTTTCGTTCAACATTTGTATTGCATTTGCCTTCAACACCTTGTAACCTAGGTTTACTGATACTTGCAGCAGTTCATATTCAGCATGTTTCAGTGCAACATTTGTATTGCATCTGCCTTCAACACCTTGTAACCTAGCTTTACTGATACTTGTGCAGATACTTATTTGATTGCAGTAGATCATATTCAACATACCGTACAATTCAACATTGGTGTTGCATCTGCCTCCAACACTTTGGGTGTTTTGGAAGAAACATGGCTATAGCCTAGGTTTACTGACACTTGTGTAGATAAACATTGGATTGCAGCAGTTCATAGTCAGCACACTCTGCAGGTCAACATTTCTATTGCATCTGTCTCCAACACCTTAGGTATTCTGATAGAAACAGAGTTATAGCCTAGGTTTATTAACACTTCTGCAGATAGACATTTGTGTGCATCAGTTCATTATCAGGAAGCATATTTGTAATGTTTTGATTTTTCAGGCTACTGATTTCTAATACTTTTGTAGATAATGCATAGAGTTATACACATACAGTACTGTTAGTAACAGATATATTAGATCCTCACATGTCACCTGCTGTGGTATTTGAGCATATAACATCGCTTTTACTGTTGCAGTCATTGTATTGATGTGTGTTCAGCAAATTATCATGTTGCCTTTCTCATATATTTGTCATATTGCCTGCCTATAATCGACAATGCTTGGTGCCAAAGCCATGGGCTCAAGCTCAATGCTAAGAAATGTATAGTTATCCCCTTTGGGAAAAAGCATGTACCAGTGAATTACCACATAGGTGGCAATACACTAAACACCGAAAGTGTGATAAGAGACTTAGGGACACAGGTGGATAGTGGTCTCACCTTCGATAACCACATCTCCACAACAGTCAGGAAATCCTTCTATGTGGCACACCTCATCACTAAGGGCTTTTCATCCAGAAAAAAGGAGGACATTGTCCCACTGTACTCATCCCTCATTGGACCCATTCTAGAATATAATGCCCCGTTTGGTATGTACCTCTCAAGACATCTGCAACAACTGGAAAGGCCACAGAAATACCTCACTAAAAGAATCACAGGCCTAAATTAGATGTCCTACACTGGCTGCCTTAAAAAATTCCAGCTATACTCTGTCGCATATCGTCTATTCAAAGGCGATCTCTCCTTAACATACAAGGCCATGTCAAACCCAGAGCTGTTGGACATGCTACACTTAAAGAAATCCCAGTCCCACAGAGCCACATGCTCCAGGATCTAAACCTTGTCTTCACAATAAACAAAACATGCTGGAGGGATAGGTTCCTGACCCAGAGACTCCCCAGACTCTGGAATAGACTGCCCATACATGTCAGGCAGAGCATCTCTTTGGCCCCCTTCAAAGGGAACCTAGACAATTGGATGGGAGAAAGGAAATTCACCCCGGGGATCATGGCAGTCGCCTTGCTAGACAGGGGTCCAGGGAAGTAAATAGTGTGGGAAGAAATAGCCAGGGAATTGTTATGGCTAGGCTTGTATAGGCCCTAGGGATGATAGCCTAGTAGCAACCTTTGAACCTTTGAATATTGTCATGTCACTTTCTCCTCATTTTAACAATGACACTTTGTGACTGTTCATATAAATCATTGAATGCAGACAGTACAATCTCTTGATTTGAGTATCCACACAGTCTTACAAAGCTAATGACCTAGATGGGTGTGTCTAAGCCTATAGAATTGTTAAAGAATGAATTTTTACATCCTATTTGTGAATAGGACATATAGGGCTATGCATTTTTGAGGTAACTCTGACCATAATGTATGTGTATCAATCCCTGTGTAAATTATCATCCTAATCATATTCTGTTGTGTTATGATATTCATGGGACTGTTCTGCATGATAGACATTTGCTTTTTTTTTGTATGTTGTATTTTGCAATTAATCTTTACAAACAGTGTGACCATGGATGTTCTCTAATCATAATGGACATTTGCCAGCTCCTGCACCAGTCATCATAATCATATTCTGTTGTGCTATGATATTCATGGGACTGTCCTGCATGATAGACATCTGTTTTTCTTTTCTGTTGTGCTTTGCAATTAGTCTTTACAGAGCATGAGAACTGTGTACATTCTCCAATCAGAAGATGATAAATGCATGCCAGGCCACTACCAGAGTCTTCTAAGGATAACAGTGAAAATGATGACAATGACAATGAAAAGAAACCTGCACCCACCTCTGCTTGAGCCATCATACCTGTAAACATGTGTTTTACTGGAGAAAATGACAGGTAATAAGCCTTGTAATTGTGTTTTGCAATATCAGGTATGCACAAAAGTGAGAGACATGTCATTCCGCATGTGTTTTGGATAAGAGGTGTCATGATGTCCCACTGGCATGATGTGGTGTTGTGTGTCACAGGTTGGCAATACTGATGCCACAGTCGCAGATATATTCTGTCTATGTGTAGTACTCCTTTCTGACTGTGTCAAACAGCAGTGTAGCAGGAATCTGTTGACAGTTACAAATAACACATTCTTTAACAGTATATTACACTGTGTTTGTTGTATGTAGCATTTCCACATCCATTATGTACTGACATCAGTTTACATCTTCCCCAAATAGTTGTACATGTTAACAAGGTTGACCTGCAGGGTGTGCATGGGTGTGTACACATAGT
>NC_056736.1:203439664-203462164 GCF_019279795.1 Protopterus annectens | reverse complement strand
GGTCATGGAGAAATCCTAGCCAAACCTCACTACAGGATGAGGAAGTGTTTGATGATGGTGACTCTGGACCTAGTAGGTCAGAGAGGATACAAAATAAGAACAAAAATAAATATAGTAATTTTTTAGGACAATTCCATGGGCGACAGAATTCGAACAACAGGGGGAACAGAGTGCACTGGAAAAAGAAAATGAACAACCATTAAATGAACAGGGGTATGACACGAAGATCATTAGTGAATTTGAAGGGAAAATGATGAGTTATGGGGGTTATAATATTTTTAATTATACTGATATCAATCTTACCCCCCAACAAATGTTTTCCTTTTCAGGAAGGGGTTGAAATTTATTCCCTCGAGAAATTATGATTTTAGCTGACACACTTATTGAGTTGAAATTATATGTTAGGAAACTGAATTTGCAATTATTTTTTAAGGACAGTAACACCAGTGTTCAAAATAATGATGTTGTAAGAAGGAAAAGTGTTTTTAACCAACCCCTTCACCCTGTAATTTCAAATTATGAGAAAAATCCGTACTAATGCCATTTATCAACAATTACAACATTCTAATAAAAAGTTTTATAACATTAGTTGAGAGGAGGCAGTTCTCCTTTGTGAACTGAGAGAATTATGTTCAGGTTATGAAACCGGACAAAGGGGGCGGGATGGTGATTGTGAACAAGGGTGACTATGAACAAGATATGTTAAACATCTTGTACGATACTGAGAGGTATGAAGCAGTTTCTTTGAATCAGGTTTCTATAGCACAGAGGAAAGTGCATCTCTTTATGGAAGACTTTTTATACCAAGTGGTAATTAATGAAGTGACTTATAGATACCTCTTAAATGATCATCCGATCATTCCTATGGTGTTTGGCATTCCGAAAACCCACAAAAATTTATATAAACCCCCATACAGGGTGATAGTAGCCGCTAAGAACAGCATTACTTGGTGTTTATTGATAGAGTGATTCAACAAAATTTAAAACCTATGGGTTATGTGTTAAAAGATTTGTGGGATTTCCTTACTAAAATTAAGCAAGAGTTTTATAATGATGGAGTCTGTTTTTCAACAATAGATGTCAACCTTTTTTCATTGATACCACCTGATAAAGGGTTAGAGTTGTTTAGGGATGCCTTGGTAGAACTTACTACACTTAAACAGAGTTTAGCTAACTTTATGGTAGAAGGTATGGAGATTATTCTTAAGAGCAATTATTTGTTTTTTTGGGGGTGAATTCTTCAAACAAGTAAAAGGGGTGGCAATGAGTGATAATTGCACCCCTACCTATGCAAACCTGGTCAGGTATGCATGGGAGAAGAAATATGTTTTCAATCAAGGTTATGATGAATGTTGGTATGTCTATCTTAGTTTTTTGGACGACATCTTTGTTCTATGGAAAAATAAAGATCGTAAAAGGGATGAGTTCATTCATCATACGAATGATATGAATTCATTTATTAAGTTCACACATACACATTGGGTAGAGTTGGTAGATTATTTAGATGTAACCATCTTTAAAATTAAGACAGAGGGTAGGTTTGGCTCTAAACTTTATACGAAACCTACTTTCTCAAATAGTTATCTTGATTATACTAGTCAGCATCTGCCCCACATTAAATGAAATATTGTAAAAGGCCAAACAGTAAGAGCTGCCAGAATGTGCTCTGACCTAATCACATTCAAACTTGAACTTGGCAATTTAGTCAGTATGTTTTTAGAGAGGGGATTCCCAAAGAAATATATTTTTGAATTGGGAGAAAACATCTTGAATGAGTGGGGAGTAAAGTGTATTCCCCTATTGAGTTCTAGTGAAGGGATAGTTGGGCACAAGTAGCAAACACAAAATTTCCCCCATTCTATGTTCATTAATTTTGATTGTAAAAGTGATGTCTTGAAAGAGATTTTAACAAGAAATTGGACCATTTTAGAGGTAACACAGAAATTTTTGAACAATTTGGGGAAAAACAAAAATTTGTCTTTAAGACAGGTAACAATTTAAAAAACTTGCTAGAACATCCAATTAAAAGTCATGCTAACAACAGCACTTCGGGGGGACTAAAAAGTGTGGTATGTGCAACTACTGCAAATACATTAATCAGGACAATAGTATTGCTGTTGGCGCCCGGCTCAGAGAGTTTTTTTTTTTTAGTTCAGGGAATTGCGGTATACATGGTTTTATGTATATTGTGGTATGTAAAACCTGTAACTTTTTTATGTGGGGAAAAAAAACTAGAAGTTGATGGAAACGCATTTATGAGCATTTATATGTCATTAAGAATGGTGACAATAATAATGCACTATTTAGACATAGTAATGGACCTTGTCAATGAAAAAAATTAATTTCAAATTTGGTATTTTAGAAAGAATTGTGAAGGATATGAAGGGAGGTTACTGGGAAAATAAAATTGAGGAGAGTGATCTCAAATGGCAGTTGAGACTAAATGCAGCATCTGAGCCAGGAATAAATGACAGTACCTCTATTATGCCTGTGCTTAAGAGAAAAGCCATGTGAGCATAAAATAGGGTAATACCCCTTAAAAATGTATTTTTATATTATCATGTGTCCTTGTATTTTAGATATTTAAAGTGTTTGGTCTTTTTAATTCATGATTCTGATGAAGTCAGTCTTGACGAAAGCGCTTTACCATCTTTTTATATTCATTGAATAAATGTGTTTTATATTGGGACTCTGAGCCTTATTGGTCACAACACCTGTGGATTTGTTGTTGCAGTTTTTGTTTCTTTATCATTTGGCAGCACGCTTTTGTTTTTATTTGTAATATAAAATTCTAAGACATGCCTTACAACATAATTACACAATCTATCAGAAAAACATACTCCTCGTGGTCCATTATTTGTATGTGTGCTTCACACAATTTGAGTTGGTGTCCAAAGCAAAGTTAAGTTTAATTATAACTGAGGTTTATGTGCAAGGTGTCATTTGGACATCCACTAAATAACAGATGTTTCTTAACAACATAGTAAAAAGAATATGGAAATGAGATCAGCAATGCAACATGGTTAATAGCTGACATCACATAATCAGAGAATTAGAATGCATCACAACACCTCACAAAAACTTGACAATTATAAACGCAGTGACAGCATGTGATATCTAACAATTTAATGTATTCCACTCAGTTTCCATCATCCAGAAATTGTTACTTGTCACTACCTGCATTTGCAATTATTCTAACCAGTGTACCTGACAACTAAACCACTGTAATTCTGATCAGTGGATATTAAACAAACAGACAGGAAAAAAGACAAGGATACAGTTTGTGCACAATTGTAGAAAAGGGTTGGCAATATTGTGTTAAACGACTCATCATTGCTGCTTAATACAGAAGTGCATTGTGATGCCCATGCACTGGCACAGTAATCTAGGAGCCTCAATCCTCACCACTAACACAAGTAAGGGACGTGCACATTGAGAGGATAAGAAGTACACACGCGTAAAGTACAATTTCCCTTAAGAGCACACAGAGATCACAGTCATTCTGGGGCTGGTTTCTCTCTCTCTCTCCATGTCCCCAATAAGACTCCCCATTGGAACAGCTATAGAGTTAAGATCTCAGTTGAGTGCTCAAGCCAAAACCTCCAGCACCCTCTCTGTCCAACCAGTGCTTTATGTCCATGGCCAAGTAGCTGACACATACATACTTTGAGATTTGATTTATATACACACAGACACTCCTGGGGAAGGCTGGCACAGGTTCTCCAGCTATGCACCCTTCTGCCTAGACTATACAGTAGTACCACATGCCTCCAACTACCCTTATCAGCTACTATAAAGGACCTTACCAAAGGGTGTCCAATTCTACTGTGCAATGTTACTATTATCCAAATTATAAGTGTGACTAAGACTTGAAGGTTATTTAAGAATGACTTATATAGTATCGCCAAATACATGCAAGTACTTTAAGAGCTTATAAATCTCTACACAAAACTAGCTACAATTAAAAGGTTTAAATATATTTAATAATAAATAATAAAAGCATAATACAATGCTCATTAACTCAACACAGTGACAATAGAGAGTTCGCAATCACAGGGAATACTTTAAAATAACATAGCAGGACAGTCTCACATAAAACCAGGAAACATCTAACTAATATTGTTATATTCTTATCTATCTCTAAGAGAAACTATGTTTTAAATAACTTAATTACAGAGCAAGGCAAGAAGTGCTGGTGAAAGGATGTTTACAGGTACAGAAGAAGATACAAAATGCCCTCTCTTTCTTTTTGAGATATTTCTTAAATTAATAATACACATTACTGCTGAATCATCCCAGATTACATAATTCTTGTCACCTCTGCCTAGTTTCCAGGCTATCAGGAACTAAAATTTTTAGCATGTCTCTGTTAAAAATACTTATCTCTCAAAAGCTGACAATTCTCTCTTAGAAACTTGCCTGAAACTGAAAGTCATAGAACAATTACCTTGGGAACCTGTAATTACCTCTGTTTCCAGACAATAGAAATAAGTAATTGGTAGTATGTGATTTGAATTGTATGCTTAATTGATTAATTGTTTTGTGCAATATGTTGTATATAAGCAAACAGTATTTTGTAGTGTTTTTACTCTTGGAAGGCTGTGTAAGCCGAGGCACTAAGTGTTTCATTAAATTCGCTTACTTCTTGGATTGGTGGTCTTGGTGGTATTTTATTAATAGAAAGAAGCCCCTAGCCTAGACATCCTGTCTCTTAGCTGAGATAAAGTAACTTTATAACACATCATAAAACTCTTTACTTAACTTATTTTCTTAGAGTTTTGCAAGTTTACTCTGTATATTCCAGGTTTTACTATGAAACCATACATTTGCATTGGCATATAGTGTATACACATGTCTGCTCCTTTCCAGCAAAGTGCACTGTGGTTACAATCTTGAAGCTCAGTGCAGAACATATAGTTTTCTTACATTTGTAAGGCAAGCATACAAATCATATTACTATTCACAAATGACATAGAATTATTTACAAAATTTTGACTAGCTGGGCTGGCAGTGTCCTATTTCTATATAAATCATATTAATATTTTCAAGTGACATAATTATTTACAAAATTCAAGCTAGCTGGGCTGGCAGCATCTCAGTTTATCACATTCTTCCCCCAATGAGAACTCAAGCTAGTTTTTCAAGTTCCCCTTCAGAAATTTTGCTTGAGTGGGTTAAGCCTATCTCGGAATACCTTACCCCATTCCCTGTGTTGAGATTCCAGCTGCCTTGGCATTGCTGACCCCAGTACAGTGCTGTACTGTCCCATCATATGCCTGCTACCCTATGTTCCACATCAGTAATTTGAGATTTTCTTGGCTGGCTACCTGTAGCCATATATCCCCCTCAGACTTTTCCTGCCTTGTAATGCAAATACTCAGCACAAGGGGATCCCTATCATGGTAAAGTTTTATCATGTTAACATGGTACAATTTGTGCCCCTGCTTCCTGCTTAGCAGTTCCACCATGTAGTTAACATCACTGACCTTCCTTATCACCTTCTAGGGTCCCTCCCAAGCTGCACACAACTTGTTGTGTCTGACAAGAACAAGAACCATTACCTGCTGCTGTACAGCATACTCTCTAGCTTGCGTATTCCTGTTATACCAGACATTTTTATGCTGTTGAGCTTATGCCAGGTTCTCCTGGCCCAAGCCCATGAGGCCCCTGAGCCTTGTTCTGTGGTTTAGGACATATGCCACAACAGACTCCTTGTGGGATTCACACTCCCCCTCCCACTCATCTCAAATTAAATCTAGAGGCCTCTCACCCTATGCCCATACATCAACTCAAAGGGTAAAAACCTGTGGCTACCTGGGGAAACACTCTGTAAGCAAACAACAAATGGGGCAAATATTTTCCCACTCCCTCTTAAACTGGTCTGCAAATGCCTGTAGCATGGACTTGAGTGTAGAATTTAACCTGTCAACAAGATCATTAGTCTGGAGATGGTAGGGGTGGTCTTTGGGTGCTTCACCCAACAGTACATCTACAGACAAGACAGCAAGTCTGACATGAAATTGGCACCTCTGTCAGTCAGTATTTCCTTTGGAAAACCTATCCTGCTGCAAATCTCTAACAAAGCATTTGCCACCTTTTCCGCCTCAATGGAGGACAAAGCCACTGCCTCAAGGTATCTTGTAGCATAATCTACTACCAGTAGGATTTACTTTTTCCCTGTGGATTGCGGGGTACTCAGACGCCTCACATTATCCATAGCTACCCTCTGAAATGGCTCCTCAATCACAGGCAAAGGCATCAAAGGAGCGTTCACTTTGTCTCCTGCCTTGCCTACCTTTTGACGCTACTCACAGGTCCTGCAATACCCTGTTACATCTCTGGAAATTCCAGGTCAATAGAAGTTCTGCATAATATGTCTTTTTGTACGTTTTATGCCCATATGACCTGCAAAGGGAATATCTTAGGCTATGGCTAGAAGTGCCAAATGGTAGGCTCTAGGTACTACCAACTGCTGTATTCTCTCACCATCTAGCCCTCCATTAGGGGTACACTCTCTGTACAGTAATCATTTGTCCAAGTATACAGATTTCCCCTTTCCTTGAGAATCAGGTGCCTCACTAGCTACCTGCCTCAGCCTTTGTAATGTAGGGTCTGATACCTGACCCTGTCTCAAATCTCTCTTTGTAGCCCTTCCCAGCTCTCCTTCTACAGGAAGTCTGGTATCATCTGACAGTTGTACCTCACTGTCAGCCCGGGTACTATTTCTCACCTCTGCCCTTGCAGTCATTCTGTCCAAGGGAACATCAGTACCAACAAGCAGTTGTGGCTCACCTTCAGTCTCTCTCACTGCTACAGTAGCCACCTCACCAGTCCTGGTTGCATGTGTGTGGGCTGTCTGGGTCTCCCCCAGGCTACCAGATCCACATGCTTTCCTCCCAGCCTGACTGCATGTAACTGCATGAACACACCATACTGCATTATCAAAATCATTCCCTATCAGGACATCTGCAGGATGGTAGTTTAGTACCCTTGTTGTCTCAAGACAACCTACTGTTGGCATTTTGTCATTCCCACTTGCTGGCTCCATCATCTTTTATTCCCCACTTTGCCTCCTTGGACATCTGTATGCTACATGGCCCCACTGGTTACATTCAAAACATTTAACCCTAGGTTCAGGACATGTACCTGGACTAGTGGCTTCCCATGCTACTGACAGATACTGTTGGGGCAGTCTGGGCTGCCCACCATGAGTTTCCTTAGATCCATGAGCAGCACTGGGTGTCCTTGTCCTGTGCAGTGATAATCTGCTTGCTAGGTATAGGTCTCCCTTCTTCCCCAGCTCATTTACAGTAAGGCATTGTCTATCAGCTAACCAAATCCTCATGTCCTCAGGCCAAGAGGTAAGGGCTTGTTCTCTCACCAAAAGGCCTGCCAGTCCTTCAGATGTAATGACCTGCCATCCACTCACCCACCTATGAAAATAAGTGCTTATTTCAGCAACATATTCACACACACATTCATCTGCCTTGCATCTATGCTCATGAAACTTTTTCCTATAAGTTTCAGGTGTTAGATTAAAACATTATAGCAAACTTTTTTACAACATTATAATTTAGAAAGTCATTATCAGACAGTTTGTATAGAACATTTACAGCATTACCATGGAGCAAGGGTGTCAGGAACTGTACATAGAGCCCGTTGTCAACATTATATTATTTACATACCCTCTCAAACATATGAATGAAACTATCAAAATTATCCCCCTCTGTAAATTTTGCAAGAAATTTACTGACCTTTGTTGCTTATGGGGTTTGGTTACTCCCTTCACCATTACCTTTATGACTCTGGCAAAGAGTCAGCATGTCCTTTTCATGTTGCATCTGCCTCTCCTTCTCCTTAGCTTCCAGGCATAGCAGTTTCTCATTCTCGTCAGCTTGCAGACATTGCAGTTTCTTATTTTCCTGAGTCTCTAGTTTCCTCAGTCTCTCTGCTGCTTCTATTTCCAAACTCTTGGTCTCCAATTCAAGTCTCTTTAGCTCCAGATGGATTTTTAATTCCTATGTAGAAAGGTTGAGTTGTCCATTCTCTGAGTGTTGTACATCTCCACAGCGAGTCTGATCATCCTCCTGGTTGCTATTCTCTGATGCAGCTGTGACCAAAGCTGCAATCATGTCTGCTTTAGTCAGCTTTCCATGCACCAGTTGTTTAACCTGGCACATCTCTGCCAACTGGTTCCTTGTCAGCTTGCCATACTCCTCTACTGACATGCGTGTCTGCGCTCCCTGACTAACTAAGCTAACAAAAGAAATAAAACAATTGTGATATGAACTCTGAATGTTCACTGTGTGGCTGATTAAGAGTACAAAAACACCTTCAGTGATCTCTGTACACGAGCTATAGGAATTCAATGTCCACACTACTACAAGCCAATTAATATGTGATGTGGCTTTCTCACCACTATCAACCAATGAATATTTGAAGTGGCTATCTCAGCACTGCCAAACAATTAATATGTGATGCCCATGCATTGGCCCAGTAATCAAGGAGCCTCAATCCTCACCACTACCACCAGTGAGGGACGTGCACATTGGGAGTATGACAAGTGCACACACAGTAAAGTACAATTTCCCTTAAAAGGACACAGAACTCACAGTCATTCTGGGGCTGGTTTCTTCCTCTCTCTCCAGATCCCCAATAAGACTCCCCACTGGAACAGCTATAGGGTTTAAGATCTCAGCCGAGTGGTCAAGCCAAAACCTCCAGCACCCTCTCTGTCCAACCAGTGCTTTGTGTCCCTGCCCAAGTTGCTGACACACACACTCTTTGAGATTTGATTTATGTACAAACACACAGGCACTCCTGGGGGAGGTTGGCACAGGTTCTCCAGCTGTGCCCCCTTCTGCCCAGAATATATGGTAGGATCACTTGCCACCAACCATCCTTATCAGCTACTATAAAGGCCCTTACAAAAGGATGTCCAATTCTACTGTGCAATGTTACTATTATCCAAATGGTATGTGTGACTAAAACCTGAAGGCTATTTTAATGTGGCTTGTACAGTATCACCAAATACATGCAAGTATGCTAAGAGCTTATATATCTCTACACAAAACCAGCCACAATTAAAAGGTTTAAATACATTTAATAATAAATAATAAAAGCACAAGACAATGCTCATCAACTCAACACAGTGACAACAGAGAGTTCACAATCACAGGGAAAAGTTTAAAAATATCATAGCAGGACAGTCTTACATAAAAACAGAAAACATCTAACTAATCTTATTATATTCCTATATATCTCTAAGAGAAACTATCTTCTAAATAACTTACTTGCAGAGCAAGGCAAGAAGTGCTGGTGAGAGGGTGTTTACAGGTCCAGAAGAAGATGCAAAATGCCCTCTTTTTCTCTCTGAGATAGTTCTTAAATTGATAATACACATTAGTGCTGAATCATCTCAGATTACATCATTGTTGTCACCTCTGCCAAGTTCCCAGGCTAGCAATAACTTACCTTTTTAACATCTCTCTGTTAAAAATACTTATCTCTCAGAAGCTGACAATTTTCTCTTAGAAGCTTGCCTAAAACTGAAAGTCATAAAATAATTACCTTGGAAACCTGTAATTACCTATGTTTCCAGGCAATAGAAAGAAGCCACTAGCCTAGATTCCTGTCTCTTAGCTGAGATAAAATAACTGTATAACTCACCATAAAACTGTTTACTTATCGATTTATTTTCTGAGGGTTTTGCAAGTTAACTCTGTATATTCCAACTTTTACTATGAAATCATAAATTTGCATTGGCATATAGTGTATATACATTTCTGCTCCTTTCCAGCAGGGTCCACTGTGGTTACAGTCTTGAAGGTCAGTGAAGAACTTATAGTTTTCTTACATTTTAAGGCAAGCATATAAATCATATTACTGTTCACAAATGACATATAATTATTTACAAAATTCTATCTAGCTGGGCTAGCAGTGTCACATTTCTATATAAATCATATTAATATTTTCAAGTGACATAATTATTTACAAAATTCCAGCTATCTGGACTGGCAGCATCTTGGTTTATTACATGCATGACATTTTGAACTGAAGCACATGATAGATATCCACAACCTCAAAATAAACACTGAAACAGCAGACACAACTTTATTAGTAGAATGAGTAGCCTATACCCAACATAACAGCCATTGAACACTGCTACTAGACATAGAAGTTTAGTATCACCTGCTTTTCTAAAGTGAGCATCACCAACATGTATACAAGTTTGTTATTATCTGCTTTGCTAAAGTGAGCACCACTACTAAACATATAAGTTTGCTAAGTAACTCAGTAATTGTTAGGTGAAACAGTCCAATTTAAGTGGCTATGACAGTTACACAGGAAATGTGTGTCATATAGGTCGTGTTTACAAAATGAAAACAATTCTTTTCTCAAACATACCCTGCTTACAACTCAAAAGTGGACTTTTGCAACACATCTATAATATTATTCACATCAAATCAATAATTATTGCAATTAACTTGCAGATGCACTATGTGCAGTCATACATTAATATTAGTCTACCTGATCCTGCAAGCAAAATCAACTGTTTATAAAGTTATGATTGCTTCTGGGGAAATGAATGTTTACAGTTAGAACACATATCTCTCTCTCTCATTGCTGCTTCTCCAGCCTGTGCATTCCTGGCTTTGTCCAGATCACATTCAAAATGGAAAAAAATAAGTTTTACTGAAGCGGAAGGATTGTCACAGTTGATTATGTATTGCTTTGTATGTAATCAGTGAAGAATAGTGAACATTAATGTTCTAGAGCCTTTACATAACATACAAGTTCACAATTTGCACATTCAGTTTTTGCTGTGTCACTGTTGATAATTCACACATGACAAGTAATGTATACAAACTAGAGGAACATAGATTTGAACCTATTAGCACTCCAAACCTGTTACCTATCTGCCTAGTTAATCCATCTTGGTGGTGATAATCTGGATTTATGTAGCTTAAATAACTGAACTGTATGACTATGCAGGGGAAATTCAAAAACTTGGATCAGACTGTAAAAATCAAAGCCCAGCATTAAATGTGCTGTGTATTTGAAAAAGAATACAATGTGATCCTGCTGTCAGCACATTGGTTAAAAAACTAACCCAAAGCTGTAACAATACAGCGATCAGAGTCTCAGGCAGTGCAATAGCACCTGTGTATGCACTTGACAAACAGATAAAAACATGGACATGCATACATTAGCATTTCATGTATTTTGGGGAATAGTCAATGTTAATATACAACTGAATATACTGTGCAATAGGGATGTACAGCTGAGACATATATGCATTGGCAATGAGATACATATGCATCTATAGTAACAGAACCGAGATGTTTCTAGAATCTTTGCAGATAATGGAGTAATTCATAGTCATCAGAGAATTAAATGATATAGGGGTTAATGAACCTCTAGTATAACTGATATTTAAAAAGCTGTACTGCATAACTGAACAAGCTAATATCTGAAATATCTGTTTTTATGCGGTTGTTGCTGAATATAAAAACATCAATGATTCAAACCCACTTTTCTCCTGAGACAGTCATATTGAACTATTGCATAATGGGTTAAGCTAGGTGACAGAAAGAACACCCCAAAGATAACTAAGAAATCCATAGTCATCTGAGGCCTATATTCTATAGACTTTAATACACCATGTAATTATTTGAAGTATATAAAGCTATTCTGCATATCTGAGCAAGCAATTACCTCATATATCTGCTCCAAAATGTAATTATCAAAATGAAACATAAATACTCCATACCAAGAATCAAACCAGACGTATCCCTAAAACATTTACATTGACCTAGATCTCACTAGTTTCAGCCAACAGACAAAAAGATACCTTATCTCATACAGCAATATTTCTATGACATTTCAATGTATTCTATTGTATAACAGTAGTATGTCTCAATATATAACTGTTTTAAAATGTACAGACTAAACATGTATGTCTGTATTACTCAGCATACACATAAACAGACATATACAGTGCAATGCTTGTTGAACTGTTGCAGATAACAGAGAAATGCAAATTAATCTAAGGCCTAAGCTATATGGATGTCAGTGAAACATGAAAATTCTATATATTTAGAAAAGATGCACTGCATATTTACCAAGAAAATAGAGTGCTTAAATTGCTTCATTTCAATATCAACTACATAAACAGTAATATTTACAAAATGACCCACAATGGACATTGAACCACAACATAGGAGATCACCGATCACTAACTCATTGCTTAACCAGTTGAACTATTTAACATAATTGTTCATTTGGCTTTCTAATAAGAGTATTTAAGGCATATCAGTCACAACTGTATGTGTATAATGTTAACTATATTACTATTAGTCTTATCAGTACAGACACCCATGGAATTAAATTTAAACAGTTCCATAAACACAGACAGCTAGCAAATACTTTTGCTATGATGAAGGTGTTATAATGTGGATTATGAAACTTTCTGTAGGCATCTATAGGCTGACATTACACCTCGGCAATCCTCTGGCAAGGATCTTCAGTGGCCCTCCAGTGCAGGCCATTGTAGCAGTGACAGATTTACATGCCAGTCTGGAAAACCCAGTCAATTGACAGTGCTACCTTACAATCAAGTTGCAATTCTCTATCATTGCATAGTTCCTTTGGTGTGCTCACATCCTCTGCTCATGGCCAACATAGACAGTGAACATCTAGGGGGGCCTCCTCCTCTAGCCAGTTTGCCAACCCAACACACCAAAGCTTCTTTGCAGTCAACATCTTCACTTTTGTAGCAAGAACTTTGCCCAAAACATGCTGTCTGATAAATGCTAACTGAGATCACAGTTTGCAGGTAACAATGGTATGACCAGTAAATTTATTTAAATCATATTTTAAAATTGGTGCTTGTTAGATGGTATCAGACTATTGGAGGGCACTGGGCATGTGTCACAGATAATCCCACTTACTGATATTTATTGGGTAGTTGATTGGAGTATTTTCCCATTATATAGAACTATTGGTTAATGCAGCGGATTTCTAGAATTTACTCTGTCATGTACTAATGGGATTCCAAAACACTGAATGTTAATTAAGTTCATTAATAATTTATGATACTCTAAAATATAGACAATGTGTGGATGGCATTCACTGTTCACTGTTTACTGTGTTAACATGTACAGTAATGAATGTGTGTCACAAGGGTTGTTTGTGTTTGTCTTGCAGTTATTGTCATACTATCTGCAATGGGTTCAAATCCTTCCCTTCATACAGCCTATTTAGATAATGTAATGGATTGTTTCACATAATGATGTTGTACATATTTAGATGCTGTTTTCATATCCATTATGTTCTTAAATACATAACAGTAATATATATAATTTAAGTATTCTTTTGCTTAACTCATATCAGTAAGGAGAGCAGAGCAAGTAGCTTGACAAATTCGTGTAACTTCATTATAGGTCCATAGGTTTATAGGTGTTTACTGGGCTAATGGCCGCAAGGGCCCTTTTAAACCTAGCCATGCATCCTAAATTTCTGACATGTTCTGATACCCTTGATAAGTGTAAACATGGCCTGGGAGATGAACCATTTACAGGTTTCCTGTGTCCTTTAGAGACATAGGTGCCAAATCAGAGATTAATTTCCAGTCTCTCATCCAATTCTCCAAGTTGCACTTGAATTGGGTTAGGGAGGAACTCTGTTTCACATGGATGGGGAGCCTGTTCCATAGATGGAGTTGTCTCTGGGATACATACCTATCTCTCCAGCAGGTCCTATTTATATCACAGGTAAGGTTTACGTCTTTAGAATGGGTAATACTGGTACTGTTTATTTTGTGGATATGCAAGAGGTCCTTCAGAGTGGGGTCTGACAATGCCTTGTATGCCAGGCATAGATCTCAACTCAAAAGCCCGTAGGAGGCAAAATACAGGGATAGGGCCTGTCAATTGTCAGCCTCCATAAAATATCTAACATGTGCATATAACATTGTTTTCCAGATGTCAAACCAAAGTACAGGGTGACAATTTTTCTCAACATAAGAATGACATTATAACTGAGGCTCTGCACCAGCATGGCTGAGGCTTCTTTGGATGGATGGGAACTACTATGTGGAGGAAAGAGGATTAGACTGAACTGACTAACATGATCAATGCTGTCATTTATCACAACCAGTCCTATGAGTCCTGTCATTGACATTGCTAAGACATGATCTTCCATGCTGCTAACCTATTATGCTGACATTAAAGTTCGAGGAATGCCATGGTTGGTGGCCCACCTTTAACTCCCCCAGAAGATATAATGGTTATTCTGGCATTCCATCATACTAGTAGTCATGATCATTATATACCCAGTGGGGGTATTGAAGCTGGTTTTCCAGGACGTACATGTAAGTCATAACTTTAAAACTAATTCAATATATATACTATCTCAGCAAAAACAGAATGTTCAAATTATCCATGTATTACCGTATTATTTTGTTTAGCAACAAAACAGTGTAGGGAATATGGTCTCACACAGGACATGGTTCCTAGCATGTGTTATTGCATTTTGTGTTAATAATGTATTACATACCTAAGACTTCAAGTAACATGTGTGATGTTTGACTTTCTCAGTTGCATAGGCCTATCGATGTTTGCACAGCATCAGCCCATTTCACATAGAATCAGGTAATCTACGAATTAATTAGCACCCGGTTCCCCATGAACATGTAGTGCACGGCTGGACAGATGTGGCCCCCTTCTGTCTGCTCTCTGACCAATGAAGTGGGGTAAGCTTCTCTCTGACCTTGTGGCCTGCTATCCCTGGCCAACCAGAGATCTGCTGTGAGCTGTGAGGTATTGTTACATTTAGATGGCATTCTGACTTAGAGACATTCAGTCATAAACCCACAATATGCTATAAAGGCAGAATTGTGGCAGACACTAAAAACAACCACAAAGCCTTCTATAGTTATATCAAAAATCTCCAAGGCATTATTCAGGTTTGCTCTGAGTTACTGCACAATGGTACCTCCTTTACTGAGCCAACAGATATTGCTAATATACTGGCCAACAGATTCAGTGCCAACTTTACCCCTCTCTTCGCCTTATAGGACCAATCACAATACCGGAGGAATTCCAGGCACCCAGCATTACTGCAGCACAGGTTAAAGCTGCATTGTCCAAGGCCAAGAATACAGCTTCCATGGGACCCAACATTATCCTTGGATGTGTTCTACATGAACTACAAAGTGAACTGGCACCACATCTGTGTGCCCTTTTCAATCACAGCCTCACCTCAGGTTTTGTCCCTACCAAATGGCGCACTGCTACTGTCATCCCTCTCCATAAAGAGGGATCAACTACAGACCCTGGGACTTATTGCACCATTAGCCTGATGAGTCTGATATGTAAGGCTATGGAGTGTATCTTCATGGACCTAGTTAACAAGGATATAGGGAATCTCCAAACTCTAGATCCCATGCAATTTGGTTTTGTAAAAGGTAGATCATGCCTGCTCAACCTGGTTGACTTCTTTGAGTCAGTTAAAAATGCTACATCTAAAGAAATCCCAATTCCCTCCACACCACACTCTCCAGAGACCTCAACTTCATTACGACAATCAACAGAACATGCTGAAGAGACACATTCACTGAAACAACATTGAAATCCACATTCAAAGAAAATGCATCTGGCCAGTGGCAGGGTAAGTTTACCTTTGGGGTGTTTTCAAATCATAGGCTCCTTGCACACATTTTTAGAACCATGCAAAAGTTCTTTGATTCAACTTCCTGAGTGTATTAATTATACTATATAATAACTGAATTATATCCCTTGTATAATACAGCACCACTTGATAGAGTGTATTTTAAATTTATAGTTTTGAACATTTTGCCAATAAGCAATGAAATAAAACATATGAACCAATAATGACAAACTGCCCAATTTCATTTAAACCATAAAAGGCCACTCAAATGTCTGTCATTACAATCCAACAGTATCAGTCAATATGTACAATTTCTGCAGAAGTAAAAGTCATCTGAATAATTCCACATTAAAGAGATCTGAAACTAATGAAGAGGTTGTTGTTAGAAAACAACTTTATATTTCAGTGCTTCATCTATAACTTCAGTGCCTTCTGTCCTTGAAGAATAAATTTCCTATGTTACGTTAAAAATGGTAAGCTGCTATATTCCAATAGGGAATGGGTGGCAAGATGAAAAACAGGTTCATAGTTACTAGGCATGTCCAAAGAAGGACATACTCAGGTCTGCAGCATCCCACCCCCTTAAAATACAAATCTGCATACTGTCGGAGCAGAAAATATAGCCCTCTGCATCAAGATGCAAGTATGCTACCTGCTGTGCTACTAAAGCTGCTGTAAAATTCTATACGACAACAGTGATACCATTTGCTGAACAAAACAGTTGTGCATTTTAAGCAGACTTAGCATGAACATCAGTAAACTTCTCTCCCCTTAAAGCTCAATTCCTTGAAAATGCACTTGAAAATAAATTCCACCTGCTAACTCTAACTAGGATGTTTCACTATTTCTTACACACACACACACACACACACACACACACACACACACACACACACACACACACACACACACACACACACACACACATACACACACACACACACACACACACACACACACACCTTAACATCTCAGTGCAAGAAATCTGGACAAAGTCTTAAATAAATAGGGACAGATTATAAATATTTCTGTCATGAACTTAGAAAATTGCTAGAACAAAAGGATTTGTGTTAGTATGCAGTTTTCTACAGGATATGATGTCTAAAACTCAAATGTCTGTCTTTATTTAGCAACTCCCATCCTTTTTAGGAGGAATATGGGGCAAAAATCTGGACATTCTGCAAAAACCTGGACAGCTGAGGGGCATGCTACCTCCCTCTTATACATACATACATACATACATACATACATACACACACACACACACACACTCACAAAGGCCCCAAACTAGGGACACATTTAGAAAGTAGCTAGAACAGAATTTGTGTTAGAATGCATTTTCTGAAGGATATTAAGTCTGAAACTCCAATGCATGTCATTATTTAGTAACTTTAATCCTTAGATCATCTTAGTGATTTGTCAAAAAACAGAATTTTTATGGGGAACAGACCAGAAATATAAGGCAAAAATCTAGACATTCTATGAAAATCTGTACAGTTGAGAGGTATGAGTCATACACATATTCCCCCTACCTCCTTAGAAAGTGGCTAGAACAAGTTTTTTATTAGTATGCATTTTCTGAAATATATGAAGTCTAAAGCAGAAATGTCTGCCATTATTTCCTGACTTCAGTCCTCAATGATTTTCTAGAAAAACACAATTTTATGAGAAACAAACCGAAAATATGAGACAAAAATCCAGATAATTGCGAGCCGAGGTCATACCTCTCAACCTCTTGCAAAAAAATCTGGACAAAGCCTAAAATGATGGGGGACAAATAGGGACAGATTTTAAATATTGCCCTTACAAACTTAGAAAGTTGGTAGAATAATAGGTTTTGCATTAGTATAAATTTTCCGAAGGATCTAAACTCAAACTGGCATGGATCGGAAGAAAATTACATCAAAACAATCATGTCCTTCCAACATCATTCTCATAAGCAAACTATAAAGGAGAGATACGACTCTTAAATCTCCTGCCTGCTTCCTTGTGTGTACTAGATGTGATAAACACCAGCAAATACGGCTGAAGGAAGTGACAGAGCAGTAAAATATTTGTGAAAATTCATCTGGGGGGAATGCTTCCTTATGATATAAAACATATTTACAACTTATTTTGGAAGATGCAAACTTCTCGTTTCAGTCTACCTAATTTATATTCAGTTACATAAACAATCAGACAGGCTCGCTCTTTTAGCAAGTGTGCATTACGCAGTACATCTCTTATAATGCAACACAGGGAGTATTGCTTTTAGGAAAAAAGACTATATTGCTTTTAGGGGAAAAAAATAGGATATAGTTCTGCTGCAGCCAAAAAAACAAAAAAAAGAGATTAATGAAACTTCCTATAATATAAAAAGTGCACACCAGGTGACACTTAAGGTACTAGTCACCAGGTAATAAAATACATCACATCCTTAACTGAGGGACACTAAATACACAAGTACTGAGAAAAAGAAAATCGACTGGGAGTGGGACTTTGAGAAGGACACATTTCAACTTGTGCTGACTGTGTCCAGGTAATGATACATGGACAGTGAAAGTCCAGTAGAATAACTTCTCTATTCCAGCACTGTGTCCAGGTAATGCTACAAGGACAATGAAAGTCCAGTAGAATAACTTCTCTAAGGTAACTGGTCACCTTTTTATACGCTAGACAAACTTCCAAGAAAAGTGCCAAATCCCCGCACATCGCACCAGTAAAAATCCAGCCATTCTAGCTTCTGCTTTTAATAGGTAAACCTTATGCCTTCCCCAAGACATACCTTTCAAGTATACCTCATTACGGGGGTACACTCCTTATTTTGAGTATTAAAAAAATCATGTTCCTTGCATTTCCATATTGAATGGGTCTGTCATACATTTAACCTCCCTCTTACTTACTTACATACACACACACACACACACACACACACACACACACACACACACACACACACACACACACACACACACGTACCTGCCAAAACAGAATGATCCCTTTTCTATCCAGGCAAATCACTCATCTGGCAGCTATCCTCTACACAATTGTTTTTCCCCTACTTTTGCCCCAGACTTTCCTTGCTCAGTCCAAGGCAATTTAAATGCATTAAACTACTCCCTACAAAAGTCTTACCACTCTCCCCAAGTACTATTTTCAGTCTCGGCATTGAAACATCTTCCAACTGCAACCCTTGTCCTCTTCTCCACATTCTGTTTTAACTCAAGCCATTTCAATTGTATCTAGACAATGCATTCATCAAAATCATATCACCATTTCTGTTCCCAAACAGTAAGCATTTAGACCATATCCCCTTTTGTGTTGCTATCTATCCATTTTTTCCAGTTGAAAAAAGACATGCATCTAAACCATATCCCTCTTTCTCTTCCCATGCAAACATGCCTGACTGCCCATTTCTTCTCAGACCTCAGCACCTCCAGTCCTTTTTCCAAGCTGGTATCTCTGTATTGTGTGCTTTTTACCCAGCTTGATTTCCTTGAACTTATGGAACTGTTACTCATATAATATGACCTTGAACAGGATTCACTAAAAGCACATTTTATTCAAGTATTTATTAATTAACATGCAGAAAGCATAACAGATTAATATATTGTCAAATCTAAACCTTCAAAAAGATACAGCTTACTGTATTTGTAGTATGATAAGTTATCCTATGCAACCCACATGTGAGCAAGCTCCCATATCCCTCTATATGTAGGGAGTTATGCTGTAAGTGGCCAAATCCCCTCCCCTGCAAAAAAAATACCATTTTGCATTTCTACTGTATCATGTAGGCAGCTAAATTAAGATTTATCATTAATGCCATATTAAATTCAATCGGTAGGGATCTCAGTGAAGTGTGATTTCAGTGAGTCATGCTCCATAATGCAAGATGCAGGCATTACCCTTTAGTATGTTTACATAAAACCTTACTTTTGGTCAGACTATATGTGACTTTTAGAGCTGTAAACAGATTCCAGATGTAGGCTTTGCAATGCTCTGAACACAGAAAGAGGATTTCAGCATCATTAAGATTCATTCCTTGCTTTATGGATCACAGCATTTCATTATCTTTGCTACTGGCCTTTCGTATTGGAGTCTGTCTAGTGGTGTTTATTACCCTAGAAATCTTTTCCAAGCTCTGTCCTTCTTGGGTCACCCCACAAACAATATGTTTTCTATGGGGCTTTCTGATGTGCACAGCTTCAAATCAAAAGTCTCATTTACAATATCTCTACTCTAAAAGTAAGTTGCAGTAGGTCAGTTTTGAAACCAAGCCTCCATTCACTACTTCTACATCTCAGAATACATTTTGGCATGCCATCTAAAATCCAATGCAATATTAACCATAAGTATAATAATCTGAACCAGTTATAAATTCAGTCTTCTAGCACTCCACTGCTTGGGGACTTTTCTTCTGATAATTCTCCTTCATTATAAACATTGGATATTTGATAAGAAAAACAAATTTGCCACCATTACTGTTCTCCCACTTCATGCCATTTAGATTATCTGTTACTCTTCTATGATGTGTGCCTTGGGAGGCCTTACAGATACCCAGATGCAGCATGACCCTAGGATCTTACTTCATTCCTAATTGTAGATTAGGATGGACTTGCACAGTTTATGCTCAGTGAGAAATCAGTGAGAAAATTAAGTCAGCAGCATAACCAGCATATTGTGCAGAATCTTGCTAGGATGTTCCCTGAAACAGAAGTAGTGCTAATAGGGCTGAAGTTACCTGCACCCTTACTGGTACACTTTTGCTCAAGGCAACCACTGCTGCTAATCTATAGCCATGCAGACCAATCCATGCAATAGTAAGAGTCTACATGTGATTGTCATTAGTTTATCAAAAGTCACCACTGACTCTGATACAGCTCACCCAATCCATGTGCCATGCCTCATAACTGCTTGGTTCATTCTGTGTCTTTCCTTGTCACTCTTCTGTTATCCCGTTTGTCCCCATCTATATCTATGGTTCCTTTCCATACTGGCATTGTGCCTTATCTGTGTCAAGTACAGGGGTGAACAACTTTTAATAATTGTGTCCCATCTGTAGAATTCCTAGACTTGCCTGCCTCAACAATAGAGCAATCCTTTGCCAATGCTTTCTGTGCCCCCCCCCCAAGTAAATCTGAAAAAACAAACTGCTTTCCTATGCCTCATCCCATTTCCATTTTATTTCTTAATTTAGTTAAATGTTTATTAACTGTAAAGATGGTCAGGTCGCACAACTCTCTTTAAATGCAACTCAGTCCAAAAGTATACTATAAAAGCAGCATTACACAAGCAAATAGCATTGAAAAAATACTAGGCGATGCAGCAGACAATTGCAGTGGACATTAAATTGCATTATGAGCACGCTGGTACTGAAATAGTGTGCATTAATGTTAGTATTGAATAGGGTAACCACTTTAAATGTCAGGACCCATTACAGCAAGACCTGAAACACAGAGACTGAATGGTTAAAAAAATGGGCTTACATATGTTAAGTCCAAGATGGCCATTTCTCAGACTATCCCCTGGTCTCCAAGGTATGATGATTGCAGAGTTACTATATTCAAGTCTGTGGGATCTCAGAGTTAATATACATTAGTTTGGGGGTAGTGTGGGGGCTTGTACCCCTGTAAAAAAATTTTAAAGGAGAAAATCAATGTTAATGATTCGCTTATCCCCTGCCTTTTTGAACTTTTCCTTTGGGGTGTTAACACTCTGCATTTCGAGTGCCAATTTTTCAATAGTGAGAATAGTGCACTGTTGGGTTGTACCACATGTCAAAGGAGGAAGAGTCCCAAATAGCTGGAAGCTGCCTAACTACAGGTAAATCTTTTTGAATGGTCCACATTTTCTTTCTTTGTGGCAGCTTTATTACTGTCCTCCCTCCCCCAGCAATACCATCTTGCTTACCCATTCTACACTCTCTAATGCACCTTTACCTTTTCATTCATTGCTTACTTTACTTCTGTTTTCAGCCAAGCTGGTGATCTCTTCCCTCATAAAAGGATTTCATTGCCTTTTAAGAATTTATGTAGAAATTTGATTTTTACTCCTAACCTCACACTGATGTCTGAAGCAAGTCCTCTTTGCACTAGATGAGTGAAGATTTCTCTCCAAAATCTTATGCCTCTGTACATAAAAGGAGTGCACATAATTTTGGATAACTAGTGTGAGACACAAATACTACTATAAAGGGGACAGTAACATCAAATCCAAGGTACTGGGCTTTCAAAATACTGAAACATAAAATAAAAAGAAAGTAAACAGATGAAAATATCATTCAAGAGCAATCAAAATCAACACCTGTAGTAAAATGCGTATTATTTCCCATCCACCCATGTAGGAGTGATTTGCCCTCGTATACCCTTCCCTTTTTTGTATACATGACCTCTGCAGTCACAATGTTCTTTAGAGTACAATATTTATTTTCAATGATATTGTGACAATGGCATTACAAGTCAGAGGGCATGAAAGTGCATTACCCATAGGATAATAGGAGTAAAGCCTTGCATTACATCTTTCCTGTACTGTCTTATTTCAGAACAGTTTGACATTGAGATCTGTCTCTTGCTTCAGTGTTTAATGTGTTGAGAATTAAGTATTCTGAATTCAGTATTACGAACTTTGGTATGGTAGATACCCTGTTGTTTTTTGGCTGGTACAGCTTTAATCATAAGCTATTATTATATGTGTAACCATATTACTAAGCAGTCTGCATATGGATTCATAACATATTGAGATGCTCAGCCTGTTAGAAAAAAACCCACAATTGCTGATGTACGTATCCTAAAATGCACTCATTTGTGTACATAAAGTAAGACTGTCTCTGTCCTTCTTGATAGCTTCTTT